>NW_006773367.1:2831250-2911397 GCF_000442215.2 Lipotes vexillifer | reverse complement strand
CAGTCGTCCTGCTGAGGAGAGCAGGGATGCAGAAATTTGTGGCAGCTGGGACACGTAACTGGGAGAGGAGCGGGGATGAGGGGATAGGAAGAACATCAGCCCTGGAGTTTAATCAGCATCATCCAGCCCAGGTTCATTCAAAGGGTGATTCCATAATTCAAGCTGCATTTTAAATCAATGGCCAGACATATGCATCCTATTACAAATTAGGCAAAGCTGCTGCTATGAGGACGTACCCCTTGACTTGGCCTGGCTCTCCCCACGTGCTCACTCATCACCTCTCGACGTGGGGTGCATAAGCAGTCAATAGTACGATTATGCCTCTGACACACACACCCCCACCTGTACGTGTCCCAAGTTGTTTAACACAGCTGGGGAGGGCTGGGCTTATTTGATTGCTTAGTTCCATACCTCTAAATAAAATGCTATATTTTTTGTATCAGATAGGGATTGTGTTCAGCTGCCAGCACGGAGAACCAGCAAAATCTGTTTAAACAAGATAAAGATTTGTTTATCTCTCACATAAGAGAAACCAGACACAGGGAGCAGAAAGATAGAAGGAACTTGAACCCCAAATGATTACAGAGCCACCATAGAAATCCCAGACTCTCTACATCTGGCTGGAAAGGAGACAAGGGAAAGGAAGAGGGGAATGCCCCCACATGTTTTTTGACCTTTTAAGGAGCTTTTCCATAAGTCCTACCAGCAACTTAGGCTCAGATTTCATTGGCCCTAACTTAGCTACATCTCCTCTCCACCTCTGTCCTGATATACATATATCAATATTTGTAGTTAATAATCAAAGTTTCTATTTTTATGATTGTGTAACTATTGTTTACTCCAGCTACAAGAAATGAATCATTTCTTTTCTTATAAAGAACATCTCACAAACTTTTTGTTCTTTCCTAGAGTTTTAACTAGCCTTTTTTTTTTTTTTTTTTGGTACTATCTGTCATTATTATAGCTTCAGCTTTTCTCCACCCCGACTCTGCCCTTGAATCTCTATCACTTCAGGTATGCTTCCTTTTTTTCTGCCTCACAAAGGCCCTTATTCCTGAACCTTCTGTTCCTTGGTCTCATCCTCTACTGGTTGATCTCAGGGTCTGCTGCTCAACAGTCATCCTTGGACTTGCCATTCCACTCTTGTGGGTTGGAGGCATTGTTTCCAGTGTTCCATATCTTCTTCTTTCTTCATTTATTCCATATTTTGATAGAACTTCCCTACTGATTACTCCTAGATTAGCAACCAAAGAGGTACTGGACTAGGCACCAGACATACAGAGATGAATGGAATACAATTCCTGTCTCGAGGGTTTCACAGCCTAGTGATGGAGACAGACACGTAGAAAGATGAGTAATAATACTTAAGTGCACTTATACATTCTCATAGCTAAAGTGTGAGGCACTGCATGAGCAGGAGCAGTGAAATCTATTTGTGGTATCAAGGAAGACTTCGTAGTAAAGGTGAAACCAGGCTTTGAAAGAAGACTAAGTGTTTGGCTTAGTGGAGAAGTGGAGGAAGGGAATTCCAGGCAGAGGTAAGAGCATGGACAAATGCATGGAGGCATGAAAGATAAAGCCAGCTAGAGGAATGGCAAATTCAGTGATACTGGAGTATAAAATACAAAAAGGGAAAGTCAACTATGCTGATGAAGTAGGTTATGGCCAGAGGATACAAGACCTAGTATGCTTTCCAAGTTCCAAACAACCTGTTTATTAACTTATGAGCATGTCTTATTTGCAAGCTGCGGGTGGCCTAAGCAGGTCTATAAATGTAGGCAGGGCGTTAAAAAACCCAAACATTTCTGTACAAGAAATAAAGTCTCTTCAGTTCTGTTTGTTGGTTTTTCAGTCCCAACTTAGAGGAGACTGCAGTGCTTCCATCAGGCCTATGTATCCCTTACTAACAAATCGCTTGAGGTTTATCTCAAGATAAATGTTTCTTAGATACACACTTTGCTTTCCCTTCAAAAGATAAAGCAAACCCAAGTCACAGAGGGTAAAGACCCTCCCATTTTCTACCTTTCCAGATTATTGGGTTTATTCTATATTTGCAACATTGCTAAGTGTTTCAAAGGGGACTAGGGCAGACATAACCTCACCTCATAGACTCCTTCTGGCTCCACATCACAAGTCTCCTGGGTACTTTCACAATATTATTGGTCGAAAAACATTTAAAATATCTTTCCTCTATAAATGCATGGGCATATAGTTTCCCCGTTTCCCTGTAATGCCCACATTATAAGTAGGAAGTAGACAGTTGGACAACTGTTTTATGGAGAGGCTCAGACCTCAAGAAAAAATACCTTCACCCTCCTTAATGGTGGAACCCAACATAAGGTAGTTCATGGTTACTCTCTTTTCAAATGATTTTTTTGTCCTTATAGATAAAGTTGTTTCAGTAATTTTGTCATAATAGCTCTTTAGGAGGAAAGAATGAGAGAGGAAAATAGTTTAATTGGTTAGGGGAAGTGTGGAAAAGTGTGAGGGGGCAGGTAACACAATATTTTGAAGTCTACTTCTAAACCTAAAACCTAGTTCATAAGCTTAGTTATGAACATCTGAAAGTGTTTGAATCGTTTGTTTTCTTTTCCAACTAATATTGAGTGCACATCTCGTTCAATGCTGGACGCTTGCTGGGCAATGAGAACAAGATGAAGATGAGGTCCAGGCCTGCAGGGATCTTGGGGTCCACTGACAAGCAGAGGAGGACTCCTTCTTGCCGCTCGGTGCCGTCAGTGCTGGGAGGGCAGAGGGGTTCCAGGCCAAGGACCCCACTTTTTGGCTCCCCTTTGCAGATTTAAGTTCCATCCCTGAAATGACATCCTCTGTCTAATTCAACAAGTTCCAGTGCTATAAAATGTTTCAGATTTTTAAAAAAAGGCTTTTTGGTCATTGCTCAACTGCAGATGGTACTCTTTGGGCTCAACCTACCTTACTACAATTTTCCTTGGCTTAAAAATCCCAGCATCACCACTGAGGATACTCCTCGCTTCGGGGAGAGAATGTCAACTGCCCAGGCTCCAATTCCAAAATTCTGATCCAATCCACTGTCATTCTGGAACCTTTTCTAGGCATGTGTGTATACATACATATATGTGTGTGTATATATAGATGCATATGTATGTTCAATATATTTTATACACACATATGCATATATATGTGTATGTGCATATATATTATATATATATTTCTGTTTGTGCCTCTTTTTTCTTCATATTAGAAAAAATGCAACATTAACAAAGAAATGAAAACATTAACTGGTTTGTGGCTCTAGATTTCATGACTCAGTGAATGTGTGGAATTTTGTAGTGACTGAAAGAGGAGTGTCCCCATGATTTTCTCAACTCTAAGCCTGTGAGGGAGTCACCCTTTGGAAGTGACCAATATTATATAATTCTAGTGATAAGACCATTTGGAGTTAAATTGACCCAAATCCCCATGCGGCAGATGGAAAACATCTGCTGGGGGAGAAACGTACCCTGGCAGCCAAATCCCTACAGGACTTAATCAGTTTTATGGAAAAAGTTGTTGGCAAACACCCATTTCAGTTAGTGACCAAGTGTGATACCCTGCATCCTGGGGTTGGGGTGCTGGGGGGTGTCACCTAGGACAGAGGTTCTAAACCTTATTGGCACATTGGAATCACTTGAGGAGCTACCAAAACTACTCCTGTCGGGGTGCTACCTGCAGAGTCTTCTCTGACTGGTATGGGTGAGGTCAAGCCAAGGTTGGAAACCACTGCAGTGAAGTCATTGGCTGAGAAGTACTTGGTATTTGGGGGGAGAAACTACCAAGATAGCTTGTCTTCAATCTGTCTTGTTCTCTGGAGTGGAAGGTTGTGGAGAGAAACAGCACAGGGAACATGTGGGGTCATCTGGGGACCTCAGGCCCAGGCATTCTTTCAGGGAGCCAGTGGCCCTGCCTGCGTGGACCCCACCACACACTGGCCTGGAGCCCCACGTGGACTGTCTTAATAGTGCAAGATAAGCTCCTAGGAATGAAAAGAGGGCAGCCTGCCTTTCTGGGTTCTTGTGCCAAAGCAAGAGGTCTCAAAACTACATGGTGGGGCTTCCCTGGTGGCGCAGTGGTTGAGAGTCCGCCTGCCGATGCAGGGGACACGGATCCCACATGCCGCAGAGCGGCTGGGCCCGTGAGCCATGGCTGCTGAGCCCACGCGTCCGGAGCCTGTGCTCCGCAATGGGAGAGGCCACAGCAGTGAGAGGCCCGTGTACCGCAAAAAAAAAAAAAAAAAAAACTACATGGTGGTGGCAATATAGTTTGCAAACAGAAAAAACCAAAGGACAAGAGGACTCTGTTTTAGCAGATTCATTTATAAGGAAAATATCAGAAGCAAAAGGCACACATGGGAATATTGTTATTGGAAAGAGCATTTTGCTAAAGAATTTTTCTAAATGGAAACTGCTTCAAGTTCAAGCCATATTTAAAAACACAACCACATGGGTGGCAGGAAGGAGGGTAACAGCTGTGCTCAAATATTTTTCTGAAGGGATGAACACCCTTCAGACCTCATTCAGCTGTCTCTCCCGAGGGCCCGAAGTGGCTCTGTGTGGGTCCTACTTGTGTTTGGACCGGGCCCCAGCCCTGTCTGAGGCCTCTCCAACCCAGTGAGGGTAATGAAGCTTGGTAGCTGGGTAAAGAGCTATCCCCTTTAGAGATACAGACGTTTTTCCCCAAGACAATTCAAGAACAATTCATTTTGGTACTGGAGAGAGAAACGGACACAAACTATGTATGATTTAGTGAAAAAGTCAAGGGGCCAAATTCCCTGTGAAACTCGTACCCCAGGGTATCTTGAAGTTTGTGGTACTCGTCTCAGGGATTGCTCAGGAATTCTCTCTCCCTTCCTTTGACTCATAGCAGAATACACTGGTTTAATTTTGGGTATTTCTTGGAGGTTGTTTGGGGATGGAGGTTGAGGGGATTTGGGGAAATGGGAGCCAATAACTGTTTCCGAATAGACCAGAAGAGAATGTTTGCTGCGATGTGCAGCCCAGAATCTACTGTAGGCCATCCTCTGTGGCAATTTTGTAAATCGCTATGGTGATTTACAACCATCTTTGGCCTGATGGAACTTCACTTTTCTAGAAAACCACATTTCCTTTTTAAACTAGGTGTAGGGTCTATCACTGAATGCCAGCTGCATGAGGGCAGGCAGTCTGCCCTGCCTCCCCAGTGGGGTCCGCCTTGTGCCCAGAGCAGCTGGCACAGGCAGGTGCTCCAAATACATTTGTTGAACAAGAGAAAGCGTAAATGTCTCCCCTGTGAACTTCCAGGAAGCATTCTGAAGTAGACAAAAGACCCTTAATACACATTTTACCCCAGATTCATCATTTCAGTTCCAAGGAAACAAAAATCTTCTCTGACCTTTTGTATGCTGTCTCATATCATATAAATGTAATGAAATCTGTTCCTGCTATTGATAAGAATTAACACTGTGAGCACACACTATGCAATCAGGCACTGTTTAAAGAGGCTTGCATATATTAACCCATTTTTATTCTTACAACTGTATAGGAAGAGCTATGTCCATTTCACGAGTGAGGAAAGGGAGGTCCAGATGATTTAGGATCTAAGTTTAGACACTCAGCTAATGAGTGGTGGAATTGGGAGCCCAGCCCAGGCAGTCGGCCTGTGGACCTTGTTCCCATGCCCACCTCCCTGCCCTGTGTCTAGGGGTCATAAAGTCGATGCTGTGGTTTTGCCTGTCCAGCATCCCATTCTTTCCTTCTGGATGCCCCTGGCTGACTCCATCAACATGGTTTGTGTTCTCACATGACCCTGCCCCAACCTTAGGTCATTGGTCTATGAATGTGCCCCTGACTCATCAGTTTATGACTTTTTCCCCAGGGTTTTTGAACTTGAAATTAGTAAGGAGTCAGGGTCTACTTCTCTCCAATAATTGTAAAATCTAGGAGCTATTGGCAGCCCCATCTGCCACCACAAGGAGAAAGCACTCAACAGCCAGAGAGAGGAAGGAAGCCAGGTCCTCAGAGAAATGGGAAGGAGAGACCAAGAGTCCTGAAACCCTGAGCCTCTGGTTTGTAATGTTCCCAAAGGCCACCACCTTCCTGTGTGAGATCCACGATCCCTGTAACATTTCTCCTTTTGTTTGAAGCACTTTGAATGGGGTTTCTGTCACTTACAACTTAGATACTTCTAACTAGTAGAGGCAGAAGCTCAACTCTGAGCCCTAAACCAACGATTTCAGAGCCCTTTTCCCTTTTTATCAACAAAGAAGGCCTTTGTCTAGAGAGGGATGTAAGCCTTTCCCTCATGGCCTTTTCCACAAGACAGGGATTGTTCAGGAGGACTTCATACCTGTGTTGCTACTCCAGATGTTTCCAAAGATGCGGCAGTAACTCATCCCGTGGTCTCTTGCAATGGGACTCTGCCACTCCTTGCATCAAGAGACGAAGTCTGTTTCCTTTTCCCTTAAATTTAGACATGACACGTGACTTACTTTGACCAACAGACTACACCAGAGGTGGGGTATGTGACCTCCAAGGCTAGGCCTTAAAAGGCCTTGCGGCTTCTGCTCTTGCCATTTTGGAGTGCTGCCCTGAGGTCGCCATATAAGGAAGCCAGCCCAGCCTCCTGATGGATGAGAGGCCAGGGGGAGGAGAGCTGAGGCACTCCGCTAAGAGCCAGTGACATCTGCCAGATGAATGTAGCCATGTGAGTGAGTCTAAATGAGCCAGCAGAGAGAGAAACCAACCTTCAGAATCCAAGGAAATAATACATCATTGTAGTTTCAAGCCACTAAGTTTTGGGGTGGCTTCTTTCCCAGCAATAGTTAAATGATACAGCCAGTTTCAATGTTTTATTTTTTCAAGTTTTGTAGTGAATATTCCTAATGAAAACAAATACAGCTGGCAGCTAGCAGGAAGCCTCTGAGTGGAGTCTCCCTAGGTGCCTGGGTTTTGTTGTCTGGTGGAGAGGTATGGAGACAGAAGGTGTGACAGGAAAGAAAATCATACCTTCCAAGGCAGAGAGGGGTTATTTTCCCTGTATTTCCTGGCCTACAATATGCTTTGGCATATAGAAGGGTCAGAAAGTGTTTTCGCCACTTGGCAGGCTGTATGAAGTCTGAGAACCTAAGTGTTGGACACTTTAACATGTGCGTAATGAGAAGCCATGCATGATGGCTCCTGAGCAAGCATATGTTAGTTGTGCAACATTTCTGTACATGGAGAAAGCTCCGGGTGTCATCCGAGTGCTGGTCCTTTGAGGAGGGAAAGGAATATTCTGCGTGAGCTCTGAACATGACTACCTATTGAGTTCCAGAATCACATGGCTCTACATTCCCTCTTCCAGGCCCTGTAGTACTCTCACTTCAGGTGAAACTGGTACAGGCCTAACTACTGCGGGGAGCCCAAAGTTGGGATATGTTAAGCTTCCAAATCTAGAGTTCTTGACTCAGCCAGAAAGAGCTTTATGTCTTTCTTCTCACTGCACTAGTTATTCAACAAAGAGCCTTTCTAATCTTTTGCTGTTTCTCCTCCTGGTTATTGATAGAAAACCCTGGGTGTGTAGAGCTGCAGAGTCTGAGGATACAACTGAGGAAAGCTCCTCACTTTACATGAAGTTGGGGTGTCTTGGTGATTTCAGACAGGCTTGGTAGGATGTGGAGTTGAGTGTTGGTTCCCAGTGGACCTCTGCTTGCTCAGGGCAGACAAAACCACCCTAACTGTGACCAAATTCTCAGGATCTCATAAACTAATGTCCAGCTAGATCTGTTGGTTTCCCTGGGATCCCACTAAAAAAGATTTAAGCCTCAGTGAGAGTCAAGTGTCTGAAGGACTCAGGACCCTCCAGGAAAAAGGATTGCAGAGAAATCCCCCAGTTGAAAGTTTCCCAGTGTGAGGAGGGCATTCAGCATATTGCAGGCAGAATGTCAGGTGCAGTGTGAGGAAAGAGTGGGGGTCCAACCAGGAATGTCCCCCTATAGTCCCTGATGTGTCAACAAGAGGACACCCTAGAGCCCACAGACCAAGTCTGGCCCAGGCCTATTCTCGTGGATAAAGCTTTATTGGCACCCAGCCATGCCCATCTGTCGTAAGAGTATTTATAGGAGGAAAAGGGTGACACATAGTTCCATCATGAACTTTGTTCTAGAGGTAGAGGCATCCCCACTCTTACCATTAGGAATGCAGAATAAGGACAAGGGTGAAACCCAATTAATGATGAACCTGAATAGATGATATCAAAATAAGGAAGTCTTGGAGTAAAAGATTTTAGTAGCAAGTAACTTGTGGCATCAAGGCCTGAGAACTTTACTAAAGCAGCCCTCGGCACCCACGCTGAAACAGTGGCTTGGGATGGAGTCAGTACAAAAAGCAGGGCCACTGTAGGTTTCTCAAACAAGCATTCTTTAAGTTAACTTGTTCCCACTAATAACCTGCGACAAGTTGAACTTCCGTTGATGCAAGTTTTTCATGCCCAGGGAGGGAGAAATGACATAAGAAACAAAAGAAACGTGTGAAAAGTTACTAGAGAGAGCATGATCCAGTCTTTGACAGCACTGGCTGGGTCCAGAGCTTTGTAAAACCCGAAGCACCAGAGGTATATTTACCTTTTTGCACCGCAAATACACCAGAGAGTGGGGCAAGAAAGATTTAAAGAGAGGAGAGAAGAGGAGAATGGAAGGGGATGAAGGAAACCAAAGAACTTTATAAACTTCAGATGGCTGCTTCAAGACATCTGGAGGTTGACAATCCCCAGGAATCCAACAATCAATCCTCCCGGACACGTCCTAGGTCACAGGAGCAGCCCAGGGGCAAATGGACGCATGGTAAGTGCGTTCGATGCCAGGCTGTGCACCAGAAGAGGGTGAGAACTTCATGTGCCCCTGGGAGCTGGTGGCCCCGCTGCCGCTGCCACTCAGAGCTCTGTCTGGTCCCCTGAGGTGGAGAACAGGGCTCGCAGTCGTTGCCGATCCTCAGAGCCAAAGCAGCTCTGGTCCTTCTTCGGTAGCCATAGTGCAGCCTCACAGAGACTTTAGTCCAGGCTTCTTCCTTTTTCTCCCTCATTTTCTCCTTCAGCCTCCAAGAATGCAAAATGTGAGTCGCAGGAAAGGGCTTTGAGACTGCAAATCACTCATTTCGGTGGGTGTCAATATTCTCATCTGTGAAATGGGAGAGGTGTGGATGAGAACAACAAATTTCCAAATTTTTGTTTTAAACAAATAGGTGTCATTTTTCAAACAAAATGTTAATCAAAGCCAGGTAGAAACATTTCACTTGAGGAAAGTGGAGGGTGAGCAAGATGCCTGTGAGGGCTGTCATGACACAGGACCACAAAGAGAAATGTATTGTCTCACAGTTCTGGATCAATCTTCCGAGAGCGTGAGTGTGAGGAAGGGATGTGTCCAGGCCTCTCTCTTTGGCTCAGAGGTGGCTGTCTTCTCCCCGCACATTGTCTTTCCTCTAAGCATGTCTCTGTGTCCACATGCCCTCTTTTTGTAAGGATCCCAGTTATGTTGGGTTATGGCCCACCCTAAGACCTCACCTTAACTCGATTACCTCTGTAGAGACCCTATCTTCAAATAAGTTCATATTCTGAAGTACTGGGGGTTGGGACTTACATGAATTTGGCAGGGGGTCGGGGTGTGAGGAGCATGCAATTCAACCCATAACAGAGCCTTTCCTGCTCTGACCCATTCCCCTCTCATGGAGATTCCTGGGAGAACACTACAGAAACACAGAGCTCCAGACACAGTTTGCAAAAGATGACAGGAGAGTCAGCCCCTCTCTTGGCTCTAAAAGTCTACCCATCAGCAAGGGTCTGTGCTATAGGAAACCGTTTGAGAATATGTGTGTCTTCACCTGTTGCTTAGATCTTGGTTTCTAAATACGATTCCCTATTGAGTGAAACCAGGCTTCCTTGAAAAAATGGCAGATTCTAGGACAGGGTAGAGAAAGTATGAGATGCATCTGAAATAGATTTTTGTGCTAGAATGTAATGATGGGAACACATTGAGAGAACAAAGAGTAGGGGTTGGGAGAAGAGAGAGAGAAAAGAAAAAAGAGGAGAAAAAAAGGACACAGAAGTCTGTTTGAAGGGGCCCCCAGTGGCTAAATCTAGGATAATAGGAACATCAAAATAAACAGCGATTGTAACGGATTTTAACCACTTGAGTAAATGAGTAATCTATGAGTCTATATTGATAGAAATAAGTGGATAAATAAACAAATGTGGAGAAGGGAACGTGCTTTCTTATAGTCTAATGTCAACTACTTAAGTTATAATTAGTTAGATTTTGAAAATCACCTTTGGAACCATCACGGTAATAATTAATTCAGGCAAGATTCATCATTAGATGCTAAAACTAGTGAGGAAAAGATGATCCTTATAAACATCATTTATAAATATGATCTTTAACAGGATCTTTGTATCAAGTCTCAGAGTACCTCCCCACAAGTTATCCGTTAATTTCAAAGGGAAAAATAGTAAGTCTATGGTGAAGAAACGTGGAGGACATCACCTTAACTAAGGGATCAATGTTAACAAAAGGAGAAATGGAACAAACCTCCTTATTTTCCTCCTGATACGATGCAGTAAGAAGAACAAAACAGCATTTTTGTGCTACTCCTGCTGTATTAGTTTCCTGTGGATGTTGTCAAAAATATTGCCACAAACTTGGCAGCTTAAAAGAACAGAAATTTATTCTCTCACAGTTCTAGAGGCCAAAAGTATGAAGTCAGTGTCAGTGGGCCATAATCAAAGTGTCAGCAGGGCCTTGCTCCTTCCAGAGGCTCTAGGAGAAAATCTGTTCTTTGCCTCTCCCAGATTCTGCTGGCTGCTGACATTCCTTGGCTTGGAGTCCATCACTCCAATCTCTACTTCTGTGGTCCCATCACCTCCTCCTCTTCTGTCAGTGTGAAAACTCCCTCTGACTTCCTCTTATAAGAATGCACATGGTTGCACTAAGGGACCACCCAAATAATTCAGGATAAGCTCTCCTTCTCAAGATCCTTAACTTTATCACATCTGCAAGGGTCCCTTTTCCATATAACATTTCCAGGTTCCAGGGATTAAGACCTGTTATCTTTGGAAGGCCATTCATCAACATTATTCAACACCTTCTAAAAAAGCAAAACCAAATTGCTTCATGAAGACACATCAGACAGACCAAGACTTAGGACATTCTACAGAACAATTGACCTGTTCTCTTCAAAAAAATTGATGTTATGAAAGACAAAAAACAAAGAGTGGGGACCAGTTTCAGACTAAAGAAACATGACAGACGAATGCCATGTGTAATCCTGGGTGGGATCATGGATGGATGTGGCTGGGGAATGTCACAAGGACATTATCAGAGCAACTGGAAACATTTAATTCTACAATAAATAATGGTAATATACTAATGCTAAATCTACTGACTTCTGAGGAGGAACCAAGATGGCGGAGTAGAAAGACGTGCTCTCACTCCCTCTTGCAAGAACACCAGAATGACAACTAGCTGCTGGACAATCATTGACAGAAAGACACTGGAACTCACCAAAAAAGATACCCCACATCCAAAGACAAAGGAGAAGCCACAATGAGACAGTAGGAGGGACACAATCACAGTAAAATCAAATCCCATAACTGCTGGATAGGTGACTCACAAACTGGAGAACACTTATACCACAGAAGTCCACCCACTGGAGGGAACGTTCTGAGCCCCACGTCAGGCTTCCCAACCTGGGGGTCCAGCAACGGGAGGAGGAATTCCTAGAGAATCAGACTTTGAAGGCTAGTGGGAATTGATTGCAGGACTTCAACAGGACTGTGGGAAACAGAGACTCCACTCTTGGAGGGCACACATAAAGTAGTGTGTGCATCAGGAGCCAGGGGAAGGAACAGTGATCCCAGGGGAGACTGAACCAGACCTACCTGCTAGTGTTGGAGGGTCTCCTACAGAGGCAAGGTCGGGGAGGGGGTGGGGCTGTGGCTCACTGTGGGGACAAGGACACTGACAGCAGAAGTTCTTGGAAGTACTCCTTGGCATGAGCCCTATGAGGGTCTGTCATTAGCCACACCAAAGAGCCCAGGTAGGCTCCAGTGTTGGATTGCCTCAGGCCAAACAACCAACAGCGAGGGAACCCAGCCCCACCCCTCAACAGTCAAGTGGATTAAAGTTTTACTGAGTTCTTCCCACTAGAGCAACAGTCAGCTCTACCCACCACCAGTCCCTCCCACCAAGCCTCTTATATAGCCTCATCCACCAGAGGGCAGAGAGAAGAAGCAAGAAGAATTACAGTCCTGCAGCCTGTGGAACAAAAACCACATTGACAGAAAGATAGACAAGATGAAAAGGCAGAGAGCTATGTACAAGATGAAGGAAAAAGACAAAACCCCAGAAAAACAACTAAATGAAGTGGAGATAGACAACCTTCCAGAAAAAGAATTCAGAAAAATGATAGTGAAGATGATCCAGGACCTCGGAAAAACAAAGGAGGCAAATATCGAGAAGATGCAAGAAATGTTTAACAAAGACATAGAAGGATTAAAGAACAAACAAACAGAGATGAACAATACAATAACTGAAATGAAAACTACACTAGAAGGAATCAGTAGCAGAATAACTGAGGCAGAAGAACGGATAAGTGACCTGGAGGACAGAATGGTGGAATTCACTGCTGTGGAGCAGAATAAAGAAAAAAGAATGAAAAGAAATGAAGACAGCCTAGGAGACCTCTGGGACAACATTAAATGCAACAACATTTGCATTATAGGGGTCCCAGAAGGAGAAGAGAGAGAGAAAGGACCAGAGAAAATATTTGAAGAGATTATAGTTGAAAACTTCCCTAACATGGGAAAGGAAATAGACACCCAAGTCCAGGAAGCACAGAGAGTCGAATACAGGATAAACTCAAGGAGAAACACTCCAAGACACATAGTAATCAAATTGGCAAAAATTAAAGACAAAGAAAAATTATTGAAAGCAGCAAGGGAAAAATGAAAAATAACATACAAGGGAACTCCATAAGGTTAACAGTTGATTTCTCAGCAGAAACTCTACAAGCCAGAAGGCAGTGGCATGATACACTTAAAGCAATGAAAGGGAAGAACCTACAACCAAGATTCCTCTACCCAGCAAGGGTATCATTCAGATTCGATGGAGAAATCAAAAGCTTTAAAGACAAGCAAAAGCTAAAAGAATTCAGCACCACCAAACCAGCTCTACAACAAATGCTAAAGGAACTTCTCCAAGTGGGAAACACAAGAGAAGAAAAGGATCTACAAAAACAAACCCAGAACAATTAAGAAAATGGTCATAGAAACATACATATTGATAATTACCTTAAACGTGAATGGATTAAATGCTCCAACCAAAAGACACAGGCCAGCTGAATGGATACAAAAACAAGACCCATATATATGCTGTCTACAAGAGACCCACTTCAGGTCTAGGTAAACAAACAGATTGAAAGTGAGGGGATGGAAAAAAGATATTCCATGCAAATGGAAATCAAAAGAAGGCTGGAGTAGCTATACTTATATCAGATACAATAGACTTTAAAATAAAGAATGTTACAAGAGACAAGGAAGGACACTACATAATGATCAAGGAATCAATCCAAGAAGGAGATATAACAATTATAAACATAAATGCACCCAACATTGGAACACTTCAATACATAAGGCAACTGCTAACAGCTATAAAAAAAAGAAATCAACAGTAACACAATAATAGTGGGGGACTTTAACACCTCACTTACACCAATGGACAGATCATCCAAAATGAAAATAAATAAGGAAACAGAAGCTTTAAATGACACAATAGACCAGATGGATTTAATTGATATTTATAGGATATTCCATCCAAAAACAGCAGATTACACTTTCTTCTCTAGTGTGCACAGAACATTCTCCAGGATAGATAACATCTTGAGTCACAAATCAAACCTCAGTAAATTTAAGGAAATTGAAATCATATCAAGCACCTTTTCTGACCACAGTGCTGTGAGATTAGAAATCAATTACAGGGAAAAAGACATAAAAAGCACAAACACATGGAGGCTAAACAATACGTTACTAAATAACCAAGAGATCACTGAAGAAATCAAAGAGGAAATCAAAAAATACCTAGAGACAAATGACAATGAAAACACAATGACCCAAAACCTATGGGATGCAGCAAAGGCAGTTCTAAGAGGGAAGTTTATAGCTATACAAGCCTACCTCAAGAAACAAGAAAAATGTCAAGTAAACAATTTAACCTTACACCTAAAGGAACTAGAAAAAGAAGAACAAACAAAACCCAAAGTTGGCAGAAGGAAAGAAATCATAAAGATCAGAGCAGAAATAAATGAAATAGAAACAAAGAAAACAATAGCAAAGATCAATAAAACTAAAGGCTGGTTCTTTGAGAAGATGAACAAAATTGATAAACAATTAGCCAGACTCATCAAGAGAAAGAGGGAGAGGACTCAAATCAATAAAATTAGAAATGAAAAAGGAGAAGTTACAACAGACACCACAGAAATACAAAGCATCCTAAGAGACTACTACAAGCAACTCTACGCCAATAAAATGGACAACCTGGAAGAAATGGACAAATTCTTAGAAAGGTATAACCTTCCAAGACTGAACCAGGAAGAAGCAGAAAATATGAACAGACTAATCACAAGTAATGAAATTGAAACTGTGATTTAAAATCTTCCAGCAAACAAAAGTCCAGGACCAGATGGATTCATAGGTGAATTCTATCAAACATTTGGAGTAGAGCTAACACCCATCATTCTCAAACTCTTCCAAAAAATGGCAGAGGAAGGAACACTCCCAAACTCATTCTATGAGGCCACCATCACCCTGATACCAAAACCAGACAACGATACTACAAAAAAAGAAAATTACAGACCAATATCACTGATGAATATAGATACAAAAATCCACAACAAAATACTAGCAAACAGAATCCAACAACACATTAAAAGGATGATACACCATGATCAAGTGGTATTTATCCCAGGGATGCAAGGATACTTCAATATATGCAAATCAATCAACGTGATACATAATATTAACAAACTGAAGGAGAAAAACCATATGATCATCTCAATAGATGCTGAGAAAGCTTTTGACAAAATTCAACACCATTTATGATAAAATCTCTCCAGAAAGTGGGCATAGAGGGAACCTATCTCCACATAATAAAGGTCACATACGACAAACCCACAACAGACGTCATTCTCAAGGGTGAAAACTGAAAGCATTTCCTCTAAGATCAGGCACAACACAAGGATGTCCACTCTCACCACCATTATTCACCACAGTTTTCAAAGTCCTAGCCACGACAATCAGAGAAGGAAAAGAAATAAAAGGAATAAAAATTGGAAAAGAAGAAGTAAAACTGTCACTGTTTGCAGATGACATGATATTATACATACAGAATCCTAAAGATGCCACCAGAAAACTACTAGAGCTAATCAATGAATTTGGTAAAGTTGCAGGATACAAAATTAATGCACAGTAATCTCTTGCATTCCTATACATTAATGATGAAAAATCTGAAAGAGAAATTATGGACACACTCCCATTTACCATTGCAACAAAAAGAACAAAATACATAGGAATAAACCTACCTAGGGAAACAAAAGACTTGTATGCAGAAAAGTAAAAGACACTGATGAAAGAAATTAAAGATGATACCAACAGATGGAGAGATATACCATGTTCTTAGATTGGAAGTATTAATATAGTGAAAATGACTATACTACCCAAAGCAATCTACAGATTCAATGCAATCCCTATCAAATTACCAATGACAATTTTTACAGAACTAGAACAAATCATCGTAAAATTTGTATGGAAACACAAAAGACTCCGAATAGCCAAAGCAGTCTTGAGGGAAAAAAACGGAGCTGGAGGAATCAGACTCCCCGGCTTCAGACTATACTACAAAGGAACAGTCATCAAAGCAGTATGGTACTGGCACAAAAACAGAAACATAGATAAATGGAACAAGACAGAAAGCCCAGAGATAAACCCACGCACCTATTGTCAACTAATCTATGACAAAGGAGGCAAAGATATACAATGGAGAAAAGACAGTCTCTTCAATAAGTGGTGCTGGGAAAACTGGACAGCTACATGTAAAAGAATGAAATTAGAACACTCCCTAACACCATACACAAAAATAAACTCAAAATGGATTTGAGACCTAAATTTAGGACTGGACACTATAAAACTCTTAGGGGAAAACATAGGAAGAACACTCTTTGACGTAAATCACAGCAAAATCTTTTTTGATCCACCTCCTAGAGTAATGGAAATAAAAACAAGAATAAACAAATGGGACCTAATGAAACTTCAAAGCTTTTGCACAGCAAAGGAAACCATAAACAAGACGAAAAGACAACCCTCAGAATGGGAGAAAATATTCGCAAACGAATCAATGGACAAAGGGTTAATCTCCAAAATATATAAACAGCTCATGCAGCTCAATATTGAAGAACAAACAACCCAATCCAAAAATGGGCAGAAGACCTAAATAGACATTTCTCCAAAGAAGACATACAGATGGCCATGAAGCACATGAAAAGCTGCTCAACATCACTAATTATTAGAGAAATGCAAATCAAAACTACAATGAGGTATCACCTCACACCAGTTAGAATGTGCATCATCAGAAAATCTACAAACAGCAAATGCAGGAGAGGGTGTGGAGAAAAGGGAACTCTCTTGCACTGTTGGTGGGAATATAAATTGATACAGCCACTATGGAGAACAGTATGGAGGTTCCTTTAAAAAACTAAAAATAGAATTATCATATGATCCAGCAATCCCACTACTGGGTATATACCCAGAGAGAACCATAATTCAAAAAGACACACGCACTCCAATGTTCATTGCAGCACTATTTACAATAGCCACATCATGGAAGCAACCTAAATGTCCGTCGACAGATGAATGGATAAAGAAGATGTGGTACATATATACAATGGAATATTACTTAGCCATTAAAAGGAACGAAATTGGGTCATTTGTAGAGATGTGGATGGATCTAGAGACTGGCATACAGAGTGAAGTAAGTCAGAAAGAGAAAAACAAATATCGTATATTAACTCATGTATGTGGAACCTAGGAAAATGGTACAGATGAACCGGTTTGCAGGGCAGAAGTTGAGACACAGATGTAGAGAACAAACGTATGGACACCAAGGGGGGAAAACCACATGGGGTGGGGATGGTGGTGTGCTGAATTGGACGATTGGGATTGACATGTATACACTGATGTGTATAAAATTGATGACTAATAAAAACCTGCAGTATAAAAAAACAAACAAAAAAACAACTAATACTAAACTTTTTTGGGTTATTTGTATGGAAATATGTTAATATAAATGTTTCAGACATTACATGAAATTTCTAAAAATCTTATAAGTTCTGGTATCATGTTATAAGTCATAATTCTAGTTATCACTTTAAAATATATATCTCAGAAATAACTAAATTTCTTTGTCAATTGCATTACTATGAACTTTCATCAAATCTTTAACCGTGGTCATTTGTAAGTCTTTTGTAATTTACTGAGAGTTCTGGGTGTACTCTGATGCTTTTGCAAAAATGTTCGTATAAAAAAAAGGGCTTCATCTTCAAGGAATTCATGGAAAAGACTCTGACAAGTACAGGTTTCTGGTAACTGACTATACTGCTGAACTGAATGAATAAGCATTTTCAGAACTCTAATGAATTCATAAAAGTGCTAACAAAAGATCAAGATAAAAAAATTAATTACATGGGACTGAGTGAACTGATGAGGATGATTATAATTTTTGTGACTTTCTGTTCGAAAAAAAAAATCCCACAAGGTCTCAGAGGCAAAAATTATACAAATCAATTTTCACTGCAAAGTAAAGGAGCTGTTACAGTGGAGGATTACTGGACTGAATGTCAATATTATGACATAATATGAGTGTGTTTCATGTTTGGTAATTGCAATCATTGTTGCGTTTGTTGTGGTCATCCATTTACAATGCTTGGTGTCAGTTTATTTATCTCTTGTAAAAATAAAATACAGTGTGTGTGTGTGAGTTGTGAAAAAAAAAGGAAACTTAAAAAAAATCTACTGACTTCTATGATATAAGAGAATGTTCTTGTTCTGAGGAAATGAACGGTATAATATTAAGGGTACAGAGGCATGATTTAAGTTTAAAAGGATATCTCAACTAGTTCTAAAAAAATGCTGGAGATTGATAAAAATATAGATATAGATGTAGGGAGATAAAGCAAATTTGGCAAAATGAATCTGGTGAAGGTTATATGGGAGTTCTTTATACTATTTCCACAAGTTTTCTGTGAATTTTCTGTAAGTTTGAATTATAAACGAATATACAGTATGTGCTTTATCATTATGGGCACAATTTCATGTCATTGGAAAGTTCAGACCTATTGACTTAGTTAAGAGGCAGAGCAGGAGTGTATCTTCACTAATCGTGAGGCTTATTTAACTGCTTTTGTGGTAATATGTTGATGTGGAAGGGCCAGTCTGCTCGACTGATATTGAAACATTAGAGGTGGAGAAGGCAGCTTGCAGGTGGAACCTTTTTTTTTAAGTTTTAATTATTTTTCTTTTTGGAACACTTTGTTGAGATATAATTCACATACATATAATTTATGCATTTAAAGTGTACAATTCAATGGCTTTTAGCATATTTACAGAGTTGTGCAACCACCATCACTGTCAATTTTGGAACAATTTCATCTCCTCCCAAAGAAACCCCATACATCTTACCTCATCCTTATCACCCTCATCCCCTCAACCCTCACTCAGCCCAGCCCAAGGCAACTGCTAATCTGCTTTCTGTCTCTATTGATTTGCCTATTCTGTGCATTTCATATGGAATTATATAATATGTGGCCTTTTGTGACTGGCTTCTTTCACCTAGCGTAATGTTTTCAAGGTTCATCCATGTTGTAGCATACATCAGTACTTCATTCCTATCATACAAATGAGCCAAGGTGGTCCTAGATTGTTTATTTCTTCACAGCAGTCTGAGTCCCCTAATCTCCAAAGTCTGTAGGTGCCACACTCAAAATTTTACACGTCTAGTTAAGAATAGCCCAAACAAGCAGATTTTTAGCCATGTAGGGTCTGCCTGTTTTGCATCCATTGGGAAACTATACCCAGCTTCTGCCAACCATTGACAAGATAGAGCCTTGTGGTTTTAAGGCCCCAAGGTGCTACTGCCCTTCAGAGTTCTCCAATTCAAAGATTCATTGCTGTGCTTCTAAGCAAGGTCACCTAGACACATATGCCCTTGTTCTGGCATCCCTCCCTGGGGTTCCCTTGCCCTCCTCCCCTTTGGGGTTGTCATAAGCCTCTGCACGGTCTCATGTTGCAAGGAACTTCCCTTCTTATAGAACCCTGTCCAAATGCTGCCCAAAAAATCTTGCTGTGTGTTACTGCCTCTTAAGGTCATCTCTTTTTCTTCCATCCCCACCCCACAAATCTCACATAACCTCTATAATTCCTTTTTATTGTTGAATAGCATTCCAGTGTATGGATAGACCACATTTTCTTTATCCATTCATCCCTTGATGGACATTTTGGTTGTTTCCATCTTTAGACTATTATTTTGGCTGTTATGAACATTTATGTCCAAGTTTTTGTTTGAACACTTATTTTTATTTCTCTTGCTAGGTGTAGCGTTGCTGGGACATAGGGTAACTCTATGTTTAATCCTTTGAAAAACTTCCAGACTATCTTCCAAAGTGGCTGCAACATTTTCTACTCCCACCAGCAGTGTACAAGGGTTCCAATTATTATACATCCTAATCAACACTTGTTATTATCTGACAATTTTATTATAACCATCCTAGTGGGTGCGAAGCAGTAACTCACTGTGGTTTTGATTTGCATTTTCCTGATGACTAATGACGTTGAGCATCTTTTCATGTGCTATTGGCCATTTGTATATCTTCCTTGGAGAAGTGTCTATTCAGATTCTTTGCTCATTTTTAAATTAGGTTATTTCATTATTAAGTTGTAAGAATTCTTCATATATTCCAGACACAACTTCCTTATCAGATATATGATTTTGAAATATTTTCTTCTATTCCATGGATTGTCTTTTTACTTTCTTGGCGATCAGCACAAAAGTTTAGAATTTTGTTGATGTCCAATTTATGTATTTTTTTGTTGTTGTTGCTTAAGCTTTTGGTGCTATATCTAAGAATCCACTGTCAAATCCAGGATCATGAAGATTTAACCCTATGTTTTCTTCTAAGAGTTTTACAGTTTTAGCTCTTACATTTAGACCTTTGATCTATTTTGAGTTAATTTTTGTCTGTAGTGTAGGTTCATTTACATGTGGCGATCGTTTTCCTACTTCTGGAATATCTTTTCCCTGCCTCATTAGACTCTTTCACCCCTTGGCCTCAACTTTGGTATTCTCAAATCAGAACCAAAAAAGTGAAGCAGTCAGTCCCCAAAGACCAGTGTCAGGGGGAGGCAGGGAGTGCCAAGGAAACCCCCCATCTCCTGTAGACTGTGAGTTTAATTACTGCCCTCCACTGGGGCTTTTACTGTTTCAACTCATCAAGCTTTTGTCTCAACACCACTTGTTGAAAAGACAATTCTTTCCCCGTTGAATTGTCTTGGCATCTTTGTCCAAAATCAGTTGAACATGGATACATGGGTTTGTTTCTGGATTCTCAATTCTATCCCTTTGATTTGTAAATTTACCTTTATGTCAGGACTGCAATGTCTTGATGCTTGGAGTGGAGCTTTTCATGTGACTTATTCCCCCAACTAACGAACTGCTCAGCTGAGGTTCCACCCTAAGCCCTGTCCTCTGCACCTAAAGGTGTGGTGCCTTTTAAAGGAGATACTGCACTAGGTATTAGGACCTGTGCTGTATCTCTGTCCATGCCTTTTGTTTCTCCTCCTTTCCTGCCTTTCTGTGGACTCTGTTGGACATTCCATCACTCAGGAGTATTCCCTTAGGCTGGTGGCAGTGGCTCGTGATGACTTGAAACAGTAAGAGCCCTGGTGGAGGGCAGTGATTAAACTCACAGTCTACAGGAGATGGGGGGGCTTCCTCTGCACTCCCTGCCTCCCCCTGACACTGGTCTTTGGGGACTGACTGCTTCACTTTTTTGGTTCTGCTTCGAGAATACCAAAGTTGAGGCCAAGGTGTGAAAGAGTCTAATGAGGCAGGGAAAAGATATTCCAGAAGTAGGGAAATGATCACTGGGAGGAAAAAGACATGGGCTCAATTCCTCAACACTTGGACCTTTAGCCATCAAATGTTCTCTAGCCTTCCATCCCTTTGAAGGGAGGTGAAAAACAGACGTTGAGAAGTGAATCCATTCATCATCAGGAGTACCACGGCTGTAAAAACCTTCCTCTACCTGAAACATTTCCAAAAAGGGAAATTTTACAGACTCGCTAGGGAACATCATAGAATCTGGAACTGGGAAAGCAAGTGAAAAGAAGCAAAGGTCACTGCCTTCAGGAGAGAAATATTGGGGAAAGGAGACATCCCAAAAGAGTGTTTTTCATATGGAAGAGTACGTGTGGAGAGCTCAGGTCATACATCTCCAGAATGAGGTCACTTCAGGTGATTTGCTGGGAACCAAGAAGACCTTATATGATCTGGGAATATCTTTAATGAAAGCATCACTGGCAATGATTTTACACAGAGGAAGTGTTGGTTAATATTTCTCATCTGCAGCCCAGCTGGAACAGGATGGGGTGCAGGAAGGAGTTCAGGGATATCTAGAAGGGCCTCTTTCCTGGATGAGAAAACAGCATCACCATTTTGCAAATAGGAAGTAAAACATAAAGAAGGCAGGGACCACACCAGATTTAAGTTATACGATCAGAATTCCAGAGCCCATATCAGCACTATACCCACTAGCCCCTGACTCCAGAGGCCATGGGAAGGAAAAAGGAAAAGGCATAGAGACAAGGCCTAGCTTAGACTGGACTTCCATGTCTAGGGTGGCTCACCTTGGCTTTCTCTGTTGGGACACTGAGGCCAGCCTTTTTGTTCTTACCTAAAACAATGCATATTTCTAATAAACACCAGGGTAGCCAAGGGGTGGAATGAAGACTCTAAGGGGTCCCCTTTGCACAGTGTGCAGAGGACACAATATGACAAGAGTGCCTAGAGTTGTGCCCTGTGGGGACCCTGGGAATTTGGTCTGTCCCCAAGGTGTTATAAGCAGGATTTATTTTATACCTTAACAATTTTCTTACATGTTAATTACATGTTGATTTAAACAGTGCAAGAAACAAAACAAAAAAAAGTGATAATGACCTAGAATTCCACCTGTTAACTATTGAGAATATTTTCACTTCTACTCTCCCTGACTTAAAAATATACTCTAACTCACATACACACACACACACAGAAGCACATATAATTTCTTCAAAAATTGAGTCTCACAGTACGTGTTCTTTTTTTTTTTTAACATCTTTGTTGGAGTATAATTGCTTTACAATGATGTGTTAGTTTCTGCTTTATAACAAAGTGAATCAGCTATACATATACATATATCCCCATATTTTCTCCCTCTTGCATCTCTCTCCCACCCTCCCTATCCCACCCTTCTGGGCGGTCACAAAGCACCGAGCTGATCTCCCTGTATTATGCAGGCACTTCCCACTAGCTGGCTATTTTATATTTGATACTATATATATGAACATGCCGCTCTCTCACTTCATCTCAGCTTATTCTTCCCACTCCCTGTGTCCTCAAGTCCATTTTTATGTCTGCCTCTTTTTTCCTGTCCTGCCCCTAGGTTCTTCAGAACATTTTTTTTTTCAGGTTCCAAATATATGTGTTAGCATATGGTATTTGTTTTCCTCTTTCTGACTTACTTCACTCTGTATGACAGATTCTAGGTCCATCCACCTCACTACAAATAGCTCAATTTTGTTTCTTTTTATGGCTTAGTAATACTCCATTGTATATATGTGCCACATCTTCTTTATCCATTCATCTGTCAATGGACACTTAGGTTGCTTCCATGTCCTGGCTATTGTAAATAGAGCTGCAATGAACATTGTGGTACATGACTCGTTTTGAATTATGGGTTTCTCAGGGTATATGCCCAGTAGTGGGATTGCTACGTCGTGTGGTAGTTTTATTTTTAGTTTTTTAAGGAACTTTCATACTGTTCTCCATAGTGGATGTGCCAATTTATATTCTCACCAACAGTGCAAGAGGGTTCCCTTTTCTCCACACCCTCTCCAGCATTTGTTTGTAGATTTTTTGATGATAGCCACTCTGGTGTGAGATGACATGTCATTGCAGTTTTGATTTCCATTTCATAATGACTAATGATGTTGAGCATTCTTTCACGTGCTTGTTGGCACTCTGTATATCGTCTTTGGAGAAATGTCTATTTAGGTCTTCAGCCCATTTTTGGATGGGGTTGTTGGTTTTTTTGGTATTGAGTTGCATGAGATGCTTGTAAATTTTGGAGATTAATCCTTTGTCAATTGCTTCATTTGCAAAGATTTTCTCCCATTTTGAGGGTTATCTTTTCGTCTTGTTTATGTTTTCCTTTGCTGTGCAAAGGAAATCGTTTATGTTTAATTAGATCCCATTTGTTAAATTTTGTTTTCATTTCCATTTATCTAGGAGGTGGGTCAAAAAGGATCGTGCTGTGATTTATGTCATAGAGTGTTCTGCCTATGTCTTCCTCTAAGAGTTTTACAGTGTCCGGTCTTATATTTAGGTCTTTTACCCAATTTGGCTTTATTTTTGTGTATGGTGTTAGGGAGTGTTCTAACTTCATTCTTTTACATGTAGCTTTCCAGTTTTCCAGCACCACTTATTGAAGAGGCTGTCTTTTTTCCATTGTATATTCTTGCCTCCTTTATCAAAAATAAGGTGACCACATGTGTGTAGGTTTATCTCTGGGCTTTCTATCCTGTTCCAGTTATCTATATTTCTGTTTTTGCGCCAGTACCATACTGTCTTGATTACTGTAGCTTTGTAGTATAGTCTGAAGTCAGGGAGCCTGATTCCTCCAGCTCCGTTGTTCTTACTCAGGATTGCTTTGGCTATTCGGGGTCTTTTGTGTTTCCATACAAATTGTAAAATATTTTTGTTCTAGTTCTGTGAAAAATGCCATTGGTAGTTTGATAGGGATTGCATTGAATCTGTAGATTGCTTTGGGTAGTATAGTCATTTTCACAATGTTGATTATTCCAATCCAAGAACATGGTATATCTCTCCATCTGTTGGTATCATCTTTAATTTCTTTCATCAGTGTCTTATACTTTTCTGCATACAGGTCTTTTGTTTCCCTAGGTAGGTTTATTCCTAGGTATTTTATTCTTTTTGTTGCAATCATAAATGGGAGTTTTTCCTTCATTTAACTTTCAGAATTTTCATCATTAGTGTATAGGAATGCAAGAGATTTCTGTGCATTAATTTTGTATCCTGCTACTTTACCAAATTCATTGATTAGCTCTAGTAGTTTCCTGGTAACATCTTTAGGATTCTCTATGTGTAATATCATGTCATCTGCAAACAGTGACAGCTTTACTTCTTTTCAGATTTGGATTCCTTTTATTCCTTTTTCTTCTCCGGTTGCTGAGGCTAAAACTTCTAAAACAATGTTGAATAATAGTGGTGAGAGTGGGCAACCTTGTCTTGTTCCTGATCTTAGTGGAAATGGTTTCAGTTTTTCACCATTTAGGACAATGTTGGCTGTGGGTTTGTCGTATACAGCCTTTATTATGTTGAGGTAAGTTCCCTCTATGCCTACTTTCTGGAGGGTTTTTATTATGAACAGGTGTTGAATTTTGTTAAAAGCTTTTTCTGCATCTATTGAGACGATCATGTGGTTTTTCTCCTTCAATTTGTTAATATGGTGTATCACATTAATTGATTTGCATATATTGAAGCATTCTTGCATTCCTGGAATAAACCTCACTTGATCATGGTATATGATCTTTTTAATGTGCTGTTGGATTCTGTTTGCTGTATTTTGTTGAGGATTTTTGCATCTATGTTCTTCAGTGATATTGGCCTGTAGTTTTCTTTCTTTGTGACACCTTTATCTGTTTTTTGTTTCAGGGTGATGGTGGCCTCGTAGAATGAGTTTGGGAGTGTTCCTCCCTCTGCTATATTATGGAAGAGTTTGAGAAGGATAAGTGTGAGCTGTTCTTTAAATTCTTGATAGAATTCGCCTGTGAAGCCATCTGGTCCTGAGCTTTTTTTTGTTGGAAGCTTGTTAATCACAGTTTCAATTTCATCACTTGTGATTGGTCTGGTAATATTTTCTGTTTCTTCCTGGTTCAGTCTCAGAAGGTTGTGCTTTTCTAAGAATTTGTCCATTTCTTCTAGTTTGTCCATTTTATTGGCATATAGTTGCTTGTAGTAATCTCTCATGATCCTTTGTATTTCTGCAGTGTCAGTTGTTACTTCTCCTTTTTCATTTCTAATTCTATTGATTTGACTCTTTTCTCCATTTTTTTCTTGATGAGTTTGGCTAATTGTTTATCAACTTTGTTTATCTTCTCAAAGTACCAATTTTTGTCATATTGATCTTTGCTATTGTTTCTTTCATTTCTTTTTCTTTTATTTCTTATCTGATATTTATGATTTCTTTCCTTCTGCTAACTTTGGGGTATTTTGTTCTGCTTTCTCTAATTGCTGTAGGTGTAAGGGTAGGTTGTTTATTTGAGATGTTTCTTGTTTTTTGAGGTAGGATTGTATTGCTTTAAAAGTCCCTCTTAGAACTGTTTTTTTCTACATCCCATAGGTTTTGGGTGGTCGTGTTTTCATTGTCATTTGTTTCTAGGTTTTTATGATTTCCTCTTTGATTTCTTCAGTGATCTCTCGGTTATTTAGTAGTGTGTTTTATAGCCTCCATGAGTTTGCATTTTTTACAGATATTTTCCTGTAATTGATACCTAGTCTCATAGCGCTGTGGTCCGAAAAGATATTTGATACGATTTCAATTTTCTCACATTTACCAAGGCTTGATTTGTGACCCAAGATATGATCTATCCTGGAGAATGTTCCATGAAAACTTTAGAACAATGTGCATTCTGTTGTTTTGGGATGGAATGTCCTATAAATATCAATTAATTCCATCTTGTTTAATGTATCATTTAAAGCTTGTGTTTCCTTATTTATTTTCATTGTGGATGATCTGTCCATTGGTGAAAGTGGGCTGTTAAAGTCCCCTCCTATTATTGTGTTACTGTTGATTTCTCCTTTTATGGCTGTTAGTGTTTGCCTTATGTATCGAGGTGCTCCTATGTTGG
Source organism: Lipotes vexillifer (assembly GCF_000442215.2). Classification (NCBI taxonomy): domain Eukaryota; kingdom Metazoa; phylum Chordata; class Mammalia; order Artiodactyla; family Lipotidae; genus Lipotes; species Lipotes vexillifer. Next base: position 2,885,147 of record NW_006773367.1, on the reverse strand, counting down.
GTGCATAAATATTTACAATTGTTATATCTTCTTCTTGGATTGATCCCTTGATCATTATGTAGTGTCCTTCTTTGTTTCTTGTAACAGTCTTTATTTTAAAGTCTATTTTGTCTGATATGAGAATTGCTACTACAGCTTTTTTGAATTTTCATTTGCATGGAGTATCTTTTTCCATCCCCTCACTTTCAGTCTGTATGTGTCTCTAGGTCTGAAGTGGGTCTCTAGTAGACAGCATATATACGGGTCTTGTTTTACTATCCATTTAGTCAGTCTATGTCTTTTGGTTGGAAGCTTTAATCCATTTACATTTAAGGTAATTATCGATATGTATGTTCCTATTACCATTTTCTTAATTGTTTTGGGTTTGTTATTGTAGGCCTTTTCCTTCTCTTGTGTTTCCTGCCTAGAGAAGTTCCTTTAGCATTTGTTGTAAAGCTGGTTTGGTGGTGCTGAATTCTCTTAGCTTTTGCTTGTCTGTAAAGGTTTTAATTTCTCTGTTGAATCTGAATGTAATCCTTCCTGGGTAGAGTAATCTTGGTTTTAGGTTTTTTCCTTTCATCACTTTAAATATGTCCTGCCACTCCCTTCTGGCTTGCAGAGATTCTGTTGAAAGATCAGCTGTTAACCTTATGGGGATTCCCTTGTATGTTATTTGTTGTTTTTCCCTTACTGCTTTTAATATTTTTTCTTTGTATTTAATTTTTGATAGTTTGATTAATATGTGTCTTGGCATGTTTCTCCTTGGATTTATCCTGTATGGGACTCTCAGCGCTTCTTGGACTTGATTAAGTATTTCCTTTCCCATATTAGGGAAGTTTTCAACTCTAATCTCTTCAAATATTTTCTCAGTCCCTTTTTTTTTTCTCTTCCTCTTTTGGGACCCCTATAATTCAAATGTTGGTGCATTTAATTTTGTCCCAGAGGTCTCTGAGACTGGCCTCAATTCTTTTCATTTTTTTCTCTTTATTCTGCTCTGCAGTAGTTATTTCCACTATTTTATCTTCCAGGTCACTTATCCGTTCTTCTGCCTCAGTTATTCTGCTATTGATCCTATCTAGAGTATTTTTAATTTCATTTATTGTGTTGTTCATCACTGTTTGTTTGCTCTTTAGTTCTTCTAGGTCCTTCATAAATGTTTATTGTATTTTCGCCATTGTGTTTGCAAGATTTTGGATCATCTTTACTATCATTATTCTGAATTCTTTTTCAGGTAGACTGCCTATTTCCTCTTCATTTGTTCAGTCTGTTGGGTTTTTACCTTGCTCCTTCATCTGCTGTGTGTTCTCGGTCTTCTCATTATGCTTAACTTACTGGGTTTGGAGTCTCCTTTTCATAGGCTGCAGGTTCGTAGTTCCCATTGTTTTTGGTGTCTGTTCCCAGTGGCTAAGGTTGGTTCAGTGGGTTGTGTAGGCTTCCTTGTGGAAGGGACTAGTGCCTGTGTTCTCGTGGATGAGGCTGGATCTTGTCTTTCTGGTGGCCAGGTCCAAGTCTGGTGGTGTGTTTTGAGGTGTCTCTGGCCTTATTATGATTTTAGGCAGCCTCTGTGCTAATGGATGGGGTTGTGTTCCTGTCTTGCTAGTTGATTGGCATAGGGTGTCCTTCACTGTTGCTTGCTGGTCGTTGAGTGGAGCTGGGTCTTCCCGTTGAGATAGGGATCTCTGGGAGATTTTTGCTGTTTGATATTACATGGAGCTGGGAGGTTTCTTGTGGACCAGTGTCCTGAACTTGCCTCTCCCACCTCAGAGGCACAGGCCTGATGCCTGGTCGGAGCAGCAAGACCCTGTTATCAGCACAGAAAAGGAGAAAAAGGGGGGAAAATATATATATATATCATTGCTCCCAAATCCAGAGCCTCAATTTGGGATGATTCGTTGTCTATTCTGGTATTCCAGAGATGCCGGGTACATCAAGTTGATTGTGGAAATTTAACCCACTGCTCTTGAGTCTGCTGGGAGAGATTTCCTTTCCTCTTCTTTTCTCGCACTGCTCCTGGGGCTCTGCTTTGGATTGGCCCCACCTCCGCATGTAGGTCGCCTAGGGGATGGGGTTGAAGTAGCAGCTGATTAGGGGGCTCTGGCTCACTCAGGCCAGGGGAAGGGAGGGGCATGGAATGCAGGGTGAGCCTGCAGTGGCAGAGGCTGGCGTGATGTTGCACCAGCCTGAGGCACACCGTGTGTTCTCCCGGGGAAGTTGTCCCTGGATCACGGGACCCTGGCAGTGGCAGGCTGCACAGCCTCCCAGGATGGGAGGTGTAGATAGTGACCTGTGTTTGCACACAGGCTTCTTGGTGGCTGCAGCAGCAGCCTTAGCATCTCATGCCTGTCTCTGAGGTCCACGCTGATAGCCGCGTCTCACACCTGTGTCTGGAACTCATTTAGGCAGTGCTCTTAATCCCCTCTCCTTGCGTACTGCAGTACAAAGGGGCAAGAAAAAGTCTCTTGCCTCTTCGTCAGCTCCATACGTTTTCCCCGACACACTCCCGGCTAGCTGTGGCGCACTAGCCCCCTTCAGGCTATGTTCATGCAGCCAACCCCAGTCCTCTCCCTGGGATCTGACCTCCGAATCCCGAGCCTCAGGTCCCATCCCCAACCCACCAGGTGGGTGAGCAGACAAGCCTCTTGGGACGGTGAGTGCTGGCCGGCACCAATCCTCTGTGCGGGATCTCTCCGATTTTCCCGCTGCACCCTTGTCGCTGTGCTGTCCTACATGACTCTGAATCTTCCCCCCTCCACCACCCACAGCCTCCACCAGTAAAGTGGCTTCCTAGTGTGTGGAAATTTTCCTCCTTCACGGCTCCCTCCCACTGTTTCAGGTCCCGTCCCTATTCTTTTGTTTCTGTTTTTTCTTTTGCCCTACCCAGGTATGTGAGGAGTTTCTTGCCTTTTTGTACCTCTGAGGTCTTCTGCCAGCGTTCAGTAGGTGTTCTGCAGGGTTTGTTCCACATGTAGATGTATTTCTGATGTATTTGTGGTGAGGAAGGTGATCTGCATGTCTTAGTCGTATGCCATCTTGAAGCTCCTCCGTTTGCAGATTTTTTGATGATGGCCATTCTGACTGGTGTGAGGTGATACCTCACTGTAGTTTTGATTTGCATTTATCTAATGATTAGTGATGTTGAGCATTCTTTCATGTCTTTGTTGCCAATCTGTATATCTTCTTTGGAGAAATGTCTATTTAGGTCTTCAGCCCATTTTTGGATTGGGTTTTTTTTTTTTTTTTTTTTGATATTGAGCTGCTTGTAAATTTTGTAGATTAATCCTTTATCAGTTGCTTCATTTGCAAAGATTTTCTCCCATTCTGAAGGTTTTCTTTTTGTCTTGTTTATGTTTTCCTTTGCTGTGTAAAAGCTTTTAAGTTTCAGTAGGTCTCATTTGTATATTTTTGTTTTTATTTCCATTTCTTTAGGAGGTAGGTCAAAAAGGATCTTGCTGTGATTTATGTCATAGAGTGTTCTGCCTATGTTTTCCTCTATGAGTTTGATAGTGTCTGGCCCTACATTTCGGTCTTTAATCCATTTTGAGTTTAGTTTTGTGTATGGTGTTAGGGAGTGTTGTAATTTCATTCTTTTACATGTAGCTGTCCAGTTTTCCCAGCACCACTTATTGAAGAAGCTGTCTTTCCTCCATTGTATATTCTTGCCTCCTTTATCAAAAATAAGGTGACCATATATATGTGTGTGGGTTAATCTCTGGGCTTTCTATCCTGTTCCAGTGGTTTATATTTCTGGTTTATTGCCAGTACCATACTGTCTTGATTACTGTAGCTTTGTAGTATAGTCTGAAGTCAGGGAGCCTGATTCCTCCAGCTCCGTTGTTCTTACTCAGGATTGCTTTGGCTATTCGGGGTCTTTTGTGTTTCCATACAAATTGTAAAATATTTTTGTTCTAGTTCTGTGAAAAATGCCATTGGTAGTTTGATAGGGATTGCATTGAATCTGTAGATTGCTTTGGGTAGTATAGTCATTTTCACAATGTTGATTCTTCCAATCCAAGAACATGGTATATCTCTCGACCTCTTTGTATCAACTTTAATTTCTTTCATCAGTGTCATCGTTTTTTGCATACATGTCTTTTGTCTCCTTAGGTTGGTTAATACCTAGGTATTTTATTCTTTTAGTTGCAATGGTATATGGTAGTGTTTTCTTAATATCACTTTCAGATTTTTCATCATAAATGTATAGGAATGCAAGAGATTTCTGTCCATTAATTTTGTATCCTTCTACTTTACAAAATTCATTGATTAGCTCTAGTAGTTTTCTGGTAGCATCTTTAGGGTTCCCTATGTATAGCATCATGTCATCTGCAATCAGTGACAGCTTTACTTCTTCTTTTCCTATTTGAATTCCTTTTATTTCTTTTTCTCCGCTGATTGCTGTGACTGAAACTTCCAAAACTATGTTGAATAATAGTAGTGAGAGTGGACAACCTTTTCTTGTTCCTGACCTTAGAGGAAAAGTTTTCATTTTTTCACCATTGAGAATGATGTTGGCTGTGGATTTGTCATACATGGCCTTTATTATGTTGAGGTAAGTTCTCTCTATGCCTACTTTCTGGATGGTTTTTATCATAAATGGTGTTGGATTTTGTGAAAATCTCTTTCTGCTTCTATTGAGATGATCATGTGGTTTTTCTCCTTCAATTTGTTAATATGGTGTACCACGTTGATCGATTTGCGTATATTGAAGAATCCTTGCATTCGTGGGATAAACCCCCACTTGATCATGGTGTATGATCCTTTTAATGTGCTGTTGGATTCTGTTCGCTAGTATTTTGTCGAGAATTTTTGCATTTGTGTTCATCAGTGTTATTGGTCTGTAGTTTTCTTTCTTTGTGACACCTTTGTCTGGTTTTGGTATCAGGGTGATGGTGGCCTCATAGAATGAGTTTGGGAGTGTTCCTCCCTCTGCTAAATTTTGGAAGAGATTGAGAAGGATAGGTGTTAGGTCTTCTCTAAATGTTTTATAGAATTCACCTGTGAAGCCATCTGGTCCTGAGCTTTTTTTTGTTGGAAGCTTGTTAATCACAGTTTCAATTTCATCACTTTTGATCGGTCTGGTAATATTTTCTGTTTCTTCCTGGTTCAGTCTCGGAAGGTTGTGCTTTTCTAAGAATTTGTCCATTTCTTCTAGTTTGTCCATTTTATTGGCATATAGTTGCTTGTAGTAATCCCTCATGATTTTTTGTATTTCTGCAGTGTCAGTTGTTACTTCTCCTTTTTCATTTCTAATTCTATTGATTTGAGTCTTCTCCCTTTTGTGTGTGTGTGTGGGGGGCGGGGGTACGCCGGCCTCTCACTGCTGTGGCCTCTCCCGTTGCGGAGCACAGGCTCCGGACGCGCAGGCTCAGCAGCCATGGCTCACGGGCCCAGCCGCTCCGCGGCATGTGGGATCCTCCCGGACCGGGGCATGAACCTGTGTCCCCTGCATCAGCAGGTGAACTCTCAACCACTGCGCCACCAGGGAAGCCCAAGAATTCCTTATTTCTGATGGTTCCCTTAAGCTTCAGTGAAATTGATGGCTTCCCTGGAATAGATAATATCTAAGTGAGATAACACATATAAAGTGATCTGTGAGATATAAAATTGCTATATAATCATAATAATAATGATAATGATAACAACACAATAATAATAGCATTTTTGTTATAAATTAAGTACTAGACTTTGGGTCTACAGTGGGAACCTATAGAAGATTTAGAATTACACAAAGCAATAGGTTGTTTCGCTTTAGCTGTATGTGCTCCTGAAAGATTGGGACAAATAAATGCTTAATAAATTAAATCATACATTCACACTTAAACTTGGAAATGGCTCTATTTTCCTTTTGATTGGTGTTCAATTTTCTCTGCTCTTAAAACTTTAGTTTTAAGTTCTCCCAAGAGGCTAAGGTTTGGCAAACACTTAAATCTTCCAGGGGAACCTCCTAAAGGATCGGTCTAAGTGCAGGGCATCCTGTTTGCCACATTTCCCCTCTCGCCATCCAACCTCACCCTCCCAACTGACCTCGTCCTAGGAGTCTGGCTTGTATGGACTGCGTTCTACAGCTGCCAGGTCCTCAGGCTTCTGGGTGGGCTTGGCCAATTGGGGCCCCAACAGGAGATCAGAGGGAGGGGGGAGAGGGGTTCAGGGTATTCATTGCTCTGGCTTCCTCCCTGCAAAGTCACCTCTCAGGAAGGCATCCTCCACACAACTCTCTCCTTCCAGGAGCCCATAACATCTCCTTTCCTCATCCCATGGGGTCTGGTGGTAATAACAGCTCCACTGCTTTAGCCTACACCTTGTAAATAGTACCTTTGCAAAGACACCCTATTCTAATTATTGTAATTTGAGTGTGCCTTCTCTTTCCTGTTGGGTCCCTGTCTGATAAAGTCTGGAGGGTTCAGGAGTCATTTGACAGTAGATTGCATCCTTCCTTAATCTGATGGCTAGAAGCCAGTGGAGGCTTTGCTATTTCTTTCAAGGGCTCTGTGGATTAAAGATAAGGACACACAAAAGAGGAAGGGCATCAAGGATCTGGGTGCTAGACAGAAATGGCAAAGCCATCAGTGGTAGAAGATCATAGTGGTTAGGCGTGTAAGCTTTGGTGCCACGCTGCCTGCATTCAGATAAATCCCTGTGCTCACTGTGGTAACCAGCCTCGAAGATGGCCTCCAGTGACCCTGCCTCCTGCATTCTTCCCCTGTGAAATCCTTCCTTTGAGAGTGGGAGCATGTGACTTCTTCTAACTAACAGAATATGTCATTTTTGTGATTATGTTGCATTAGATTGTAACTTCTTTGCTAGCAGACCCTCTCCCAGGTGGGCTTTGATGATGCAAGCTGCCATGCTGCGAGTCATCATAAAAAGAAGCCCATGAGGCAAGGAAATGAGGTGGTATTTGGCCAAAAGTCAGCAGGGAACTGAGGCTTTCACCCCAATGGTACTCAAGGATCTGCCACCTCCAAAAACCCTGTGAGTTTGGAAGCAAATCCTTCCCCAGTCAAGTCTCCAGATGAAACCCTGGCCCTGGCTGATACCTTGATTGCAGCCTCATAAGACACCTTGAGCCAGATCACTCAGCTAAGCTGTGCCTGGGTTCCTGACACAGGAATAATAAATAATATCAGGTAATAAATGAGATAATAAATGAGCTTTGTTTTAAGCCACTGCCTTTGTGGTAATTTGTTAGGCAACAAAAGATAATGATATACTTACTAACTGTGTGACTGCAGGGAAGTTACTAAACCAATTTATGTCTTAGTTTCCTCATCTTTAAAACTGGAATTAGGATAATAATTATACACTTCTGCTTTGTAGGGCTGGGGTAAGAATGAAATGGGTGAGCTGTAACATGCCTAAAGCAGCACCTGTCATAGAGGTGGCTGATCACATAAATGTTGGCTATTATTTTTAGAGCAGACCATGTAGTCCCTTCAGGGATATGCCACCTTCCCTGATAATAAGATTCAGTTGACCCTGAGCCCCAACTTTCCTCCCTCATTTGTCTCTTTGCTAAGTCTGGCATTTAATAACAGATTTTCACAGAGCAGAAAGCTTTTGCAACTTTGCAGAGCCCTAGAGCATGAAAACATTGCCCTGAACTTTTTTGGAGACTCAGTCACCTGCTCTGTCATCCTCTCTATGGATTCTTCCCTGCTGTGATTTCTGAATTCCTTCAAAAATCAGCAGGAGACACAGTTTGGCTGACTTGTGGAGCTCTGGATCAGAGCACAAATCTGGGTGTTTGTATGGTGGCATTTATTATAATGCATCCCTCTAGGGGCCAGCAGAGCATCAGAGACCCGTGGCATTTGGACACCAGAGAGGAGGGTCTTCAGCTCTGCATCTCCCAAAACAAAGTGTTAAGCTCCTAAAGTGCATTTCACTGTTCGGGCCAGACCTTGGATTCTTCTCTCTTCCTGCGTCTGATAGACTTAAGATTTCAAGGATCTTTTCCTGTCAGTCCCCTTTCCCCATACCTTCTCTCCATACACTCCAAACTTTCAGATCCATCTTCTTACCAGAGTGAGGCCTAGGCCTCCAAGCTCCTTCCCTTCTCCTTGTACCCACCCATGCTCCTTTTTCTTCATAGAATTTTACCTTTCCATCCAGTAAGCCCTCTCTGATCCAGATTCACTTTTACCTCCTGTTCCTACCTACCTAGATTTGGTGGACACAGGTTTTCCCCATTGTTTCAAAAGCCACCCCCCCCTAATAAACTCACATAAACCTATGCACATATGTGGGATATACTGCCCCACGTGCTGTGGGAGAGCAAACAGACCAAAAGAGGAAAAATGACTCTTCAAATTAGCCTCCAGCTAGTGGTCATCACCCCAGGAGTAAAATCCAGGTGTCCTGACCCAGAGTAGACACTGTCAGACAACAGAGCTGACCTGTCAGCTGGGTCTAGTCAGCTGTGCGATAGTTTTGGCTATTTTTGACCCCATGAGGTAGGGGCAGAGCTGGATGTGGGCAACACTCAGGAAATATGGGCTGACTCAGAGGGCAGGGAAATTAAGTAGTTGGAGCTCATTTGGAAAAACAGCCCGCACTTTTGGGTGGAGCCTTTCTGGGAGGTGCATTTCATGCATTTCACAATACTTGTTTACCTTTTAGTGTGCTGCCAGCTCTCAGGGACTCCACTGCATGTGTTCTGTTTCAGTGCCAGGGAAAATGATTCTCTTCATTGCCAGTCATGGGTTTTTTTTTTTTTCATTTATTATTATTATTATTTTTTTGTGGTACGCGGGCCTCTCACTGCTGTGGCCTCTCCCGTTGCGGAGCACAGGCTCCGGACGCGCAGGCCCAGCGGCCATGGCTCACGGGCCCAGCCGCTCTGCGGCACGTGGGATCTTCCCGGACCAGGGCACGAACCCGCATCCCATGCATCGGCAGGCGGACTCCCAACCACTGCGCCACCAGGGAAGCCCCAGTCGTGGTTTTTTAACATGTGAGTAAGCAGCTCCCCTGCATCTTTTAAATCTCCCTTCGCTGAGTGCTGGGCTGCAACACAGAGGAGAGGAAGGGGGAAACATAGAGGGGATTTGTCCACAGGGATAATTTATTATTGGCAGCAGCACTGCTTTCTTCCTTTTACCCCCCCTTTTTTGTGGGGTGGTGGGTAGACACTACAGTCTTGTGTGTGGGTGGGCAGATGAGTGAGTGGATAGATAGACGGAAGAGGGAGTTTCCTTCTTGGGATTCTCATAATCGGTCTGTGGTTTACATCCCATTCATATGGAGGGCACCAGGATTAATCAGAAACAGCTCGAGCTGAAACTGCCTCTACTGTCACAAACATGCTGAACTCCGTCAGGGTCTCTTATCTCCTTCCCACCAATCAACTCCTGCTCTATTTTAAACAAAACTTCCTCCAAGTGTCCTTAATCTCAGGTAACCACCACGTACAATTCTCATTATTTAAACTAAAAAGCAGTATGTACATAGAGTAACAAAACAAAACAAAACAGTACAGAGAAGTGTACAATAAAATCCCAGTTGTTTCCCCCAAAAGAAACTTTCAGAGATTGGACATTCACAGAAAAATGTCAGCTCCTAAACCAGGAAAAACTATATACTTTTTATTTATATAAAAGGAATTTCTCTATATCCAGAACTCTAGCCCTTGCTGATTTTACTTTCTACACATTAGAGCTCTTTCAAATTAGCATGTGATCACTCTAGTTCATTCTTTATAATGGCTGTATTGTATTCCATCATATGGTTACTTCTAATTTATTCAATCAGTTTTCTGTTTATAGCTGTTTTGGTGATTTGCAGTTTTTCACGTGGCAGCTTCAGTGGCAGAGGTCTCCTGACTGGAATGCGGGCCCTGGCAGTCATTGGCATGTTGGTCCTGCTTAAGGAGTCTGCCAGCCAGGCGCTGAGCCCACGGACTCTCAGAGATGTTCCCTCCTGCAGCGAGGCCCCACCAAAGGAGGGACAAGGCCCAGGCACTGCATGCTAAAGAGGTGCAGAAAAAGGTAATTGGGCTCCAACACACAAGACCTCCAGAGGGAGCAGGGGGAACATTCTCTGGGAGCCTAAGCCATGGGCTCTGGTCCTACCTCTACAGAAGAGTAAGAAACACAAGGGGCATGGGCCAGCCATTCATTGTGCTCTCACTCTGAGCCAGCCACTTCACACAGGCCGTGGCCTTTCCTCCTCATCACAGGGGGAGGTATCATCAGCCCCTATGGGTGTGGGGACTGAAGCACCGCTGCTAAGTCGCCTGCCATGGGTCAACACTATTTTTGTCCTAGTGGCACATGCCAGGGATCGCTTCTCTGTTAATTCTAAGTTTGAAATTCTTTTCTTCCCAACTTCACTTTGCTCTCCTTTTAGCCACTCATTTCTTTTTTTCTGCCCTCCCTTTTCAGGATAAACTAAATGAGGCCAAGAAGTTTTTATTGAGCACCTGCTCTTTGCAGAACACTTCTTTTTCTCCTTATCCTGTAGCTTTCCAAATGGGAGGCACAGTTGTCTAAGAGATTCCATGGTCTCAAATCATGCCCGTTGGGCCGCAGACTCAAGACGTCTGTCTTCCTGATGCTCAACATACTAATTATCAAAGAAATGAAAATCAAAAGTACAATGAGGTACCATCTCATACTGGTCAGAATGGCCATAATTAAAAAGCCTACAAATAACAAATACTGGAGAGGGTGTAGAGAAAAAGAACCCTCCTACATTGTTGGTGGGAATAAAAATTGGTGCAGCCACTATGGAAAACAGTATGGAGGCTCCTTAAAAAATGAAAAATAGAGTTGCCTTATGATCCAGCAATCCCACTCCCGGGCATATGACTGGAGAAAACTCTAATTCGAAAAGATACATGCACCCCAATGCTCATTGCAGCACTATTTACAATAGCCAAGCCATGGAAGTAACCTAAATGTCCATCAACAAATGGCATGGATAAAGAATATGTGGTACATATATACAGTGAAATACTACTCAGCTATAACAAAGAATTGAAATAATGCCATTTGCAACAACATGGATGGACTAGAGATTATCATACTAAGTGAAGTAAGTCAGAAAAAGAAAGACTCACAGACATAGAAAACAAATTTATGGTTACCAAAGGGGAAAGAGGTTGGGTGAAGGATAAATTAGGAGTTTGGGATTAGCAGATACAAGCTCCTATACAGAAAATAGATAAACAATAAAGTCCTACTGTATAGCACAGGGAACTATATTCAATATATTGTAATAAACCATAATGAAAAAGAATATGAAAATGAATAGTATAGGGCTTCCCTGATAGTGCAGTGATTGAGAATCTGCCTGCCGATGCAGGGGACACGGGTTCGTGCCCCGGTCCGGGAGGATCCCACATGCCGCGGAGCGGCTGGGCCCGTGGGCCATGGCCATTGAGCCTGCGCGTCCGGAGCCTGTGCTCCGCAACGGGAGAGGCCACAGCAGTGAGAGGCCCGCGTACCACAAAAAAAAAGAATAGTATATATATGTGTAAGTGAATCACTTTGCTGTACACCTGAACCTAACACAACATTGTAAATCAATTATACTTCAATTAAAAAAAAAAAAGAAGTCCAACTTTCCAAGGTCTCCTTGGGAGGAAATCACAGGATGCCCTCCTGACGTATAGGACAAGTGTTTTGAGGAGGGGGGCTGGTAGTGAAGTGGGTCCTCTCTGCCTTCCCGGGTCTCCTACCAATGCAATGAGCCCAGGACTTCTCCAGGTTGCACTCTGAGCTTCAGTGCTGAGTGTATCAGAGGCTGGGATGCTGGAGGCTGCACCAGGGCTCAGGCCACAGGGGCCTTGGAGGGGAGGGAACTTAGAGGTCCCTGGGGCAGGGTGAAAACAGCATGCTAGTTTCTCCAGGGGCTGGATCCTGAAAGAGGAAGGATATGCAGTCAGAAGTCAGACACCCACGTCCTGTCCCCACCGCCACCCCACCAATGCCCATGGGAAACGGGCTCTGAGAGGTGGATTGACAGCAAGTAACACAGCCCCAGGCCTCCTGCTCCCATCGAACTCCTGAGTTGTTAGCAAGGCTATGGGAGCTTCCCAAAGTGCTTCAAATTTTGAATGAGGCAGCCATTCATTGGGCAGCTGCTGAGGCCAGGCACTATCTAAGCCGGGCCCTTTTCTAAACCCCATAACAGCCCTGCAAGTCAGCTATCAATACTCACATTTTACAGATAGGAAGACAGAAGCTAAAGTTAGTCAACTGTGTGTTCCAGAACCCAGAGCATGTATAAGGCAGGCAGACAAACTGTGTGAGCCCAAAGCGGGGAGGAAACCTGGGTGGCAGCCTGGGGTGGACAGGAGGTGGCTCTGGCTGGGGCGCGGGAAGCAGCGGCATTATAAGAGCCCTTTGGGCCTTGTCTTCCTTGAATGGGGCTATTTCCTGGTGAATCCATAACACTGGAGCAGATTGGATTCTGACAAATCCCTTGGCAGGCTTTCCCTAATGGAACATCCAGAGAGAAAAAGTCCCCTGTCTTCCTACATGTCCCTTGTAACCTCCTCCCCACTACAGGGACCTTGTTTGCTCTGGCAGACAAGGAGCCCATTCAGAGTCCTGGGGTGGCACAGGTAGAGTCTGGCCTGGGAGCCTGGACCCCACGCCTGGTTAGGGGGGTTGGAGTGGCTTCCGGAAGCCTCCTTTGTCTCGAGCGGGGGAGGCCGCTGACCTTATTCTGGCCGAAGAGAAGGACTGACTTTACGGTTCTTTACGGCCCCATACACCAGAAAGCCACTTCGAGCTGGTGGAAAGGGGCCTGGTGGGCGGGATGGTGGCTGGCTGGTGGGGCCGTGGTCTCTGCTGGCTGCAGGGAAGGTGATTCTAGAGCCATCAGCAGCCCCAGAGGGTGCCAGGCCGCGTCCACGGGGACAATCTTAGCTGTACCTACTTGGGACACCCACAGCTACCCAGTTTAGCCTTTTATTTATGCTGCAATCATAGAGCTTTCTTTCTTATACAAGGAGGGGCTGCCCAGAGCTTTTTATTTTTCCAAGGGTGGGAAAATCAACCTTACCTTAGGCTCAGACCACATCTGGTTATGAAGGGGCTGTGAGTGAATTACACTCAAGCTGCCACCCAAACACCCCCACCCCCCACCCCCGGCTCTCCTCGCCTTGGAGGCCTTGGAGGCAGGACAAGCCCTCATTCCCAGCTCCAGGCACAGGCAGCTCAGCCCCGCCCAGGGCCAGCCCCTCAGAGGAACGTCAAGGTCACTGTGAGGAAGGAACATTCACAGCTTTTCCCCCTCCTGCCTTCTTGCTGGCCACAACTGTGCACGACTAGCTGAAGCTTATTATGTTTAAATATTCGAAAATGCTTCGCTAAATACGGCGGCTTGTTTGCTTTTGCTGACAGTAACAGTCTACCCACAGAGCCCTTTCAAACCTCAGCGGTGTTTGGGAAAGTGGACAAGGGACTCATTCAGTGACGCGCAAGTTTGACCGGAGCCAGGAATGAAGCCTGGATTTCATGAAATGAGAAGTAGCCTCAGACCACACACAGAGATGGTTCTGAACCAGCGGTGCTGCCCTCCCCCCTGCCCCCATCACACACACACACACACACACACACACACACACACACACACACACACCCCCCCCCCAGGAAAAGACTAATTTTACTCTGCCTCTAGTCTCATATTTTACATATTACAGAACTACATCCTTGCCGAGCGGCAAATAAAACTTATTTGACTGAAGGTTCCTGTAGCCTAAATTTTATTTTATTCTGTTTATACTTCAATGAGTGTTTCAACAGCTCTCTCTCTCTCTCTCCCCCCCCCCCCCCCCCCCTCACACACACACACACACACACACACACACACACACACACACACACTCCCTCCCTCCCTCTCCTCGCCCTGACAGAGGGCCCCAACTGACAGCGGGAAACCTCATTGGCATCCACAGCTGAATGCGAAGGGGTGTCCTTGGCTTAGGCGGCCCTTTGTTAGCAAGAAGCTGATGAAAAACATGGATTACTACAGTGTGTGCACCCCATCCTAAAGAGAGCTCACACAAAAGCCAGCGCCACCTAAACACAGCTGTTAGAGAAGAAAACGGGGCCGAATGGAGTTGTTGAAATCAATTTTGTGTGGGGAGTCAAGAAACACACAACTTTTTCCCCAGAATGAGGTCCATTCTGTGAAAACTTGCCCTGCGTTCAGCGAGTCCGGGGGATGCCCCTTACCCCCGGCCCCACTTCCTGAAATGTGGGCCCACTCAAATGAGATTATGAGGACTCTAGGAGTATGTTTCTTGCAGGAGACATCGGGGCAAAATTATTGTTGTTTCCCTGTCACTGACTGCACACTTCATGCAGGGTAAACTGAATCTGACTAGGGCCCTGTTTGAAGTTTAGAAGATTTAGGTTTTCTTTTTTTGCCTTTTGAACTTTTATTTAGACATAGGTTCCAATGCATCCAAGGAGCACGAGGCAGTTACACCCAAGAAATATTTATGGCGCTTCAGTGAACTGGGTGGGTTAGAGGCAGAGCTGGGCAGGATGAGGGAGGGCAGCCCCAGCCCCCAGCCCCCACCCTGAGTCCTGGTCCTTACGAACGGAAGCTAGGCCCAGGCAGACATCACTGCCACACCTAGCTTGGCAAAAACTGCCACACTTTTTCACGGTTTTTGTTTTTCCTTCACCATCCACTACCCACCCCCGCCCCTCCGCGCACTGTGGAGTGGCTGTGCCGGGGACAGCATGGGAGGCAGATTGCCGGCGCCTCCTAAGGTTGTCCCCGCTTGCCTCTCACTAGGGTGCTTCAAGGAGAGTGACCTGAGAGAAGACTTGTGGTGTGCCTTCTTTCTTCTTGCACTCACACTTTCTGAAAGGAGAAAATGATTTTGCCAAGAATAGGTACAAAGTTGGAAGCCCAGGGGTTCTGGTTTGGTTTGGAATGGGAACCACACAGTTCCAGGAGGTCTTAATGGGGTACACAAGTTCTTAACCTCAAGCAGTGCAGACAGTCAGGAGAATGAGTTCTCTCTTCTGAGCTTCTTTGGAGTTTTCCTGAAGCTTCCTCTTAGTCTGTGACCATGCTGGTGAAATTATTGACCTCGGCTTCCCTAGCCCAGAGCACAAACCACAGAGATGGAACAAGGGCCAAAGGTTCCTGGATGAGTGGTCACTTCACATCCAGGAAGGTTTCCTCCCTCCATCCTGGGTTGTTAGAGCCAGCTACCACTTCAGGCGATGGTGTCACCTCCCACAATAAACTCACTCATATTTTAACTCAAGAGCTGCCCTTTAATCCTTCTGCTCTGTACCGCTGGGAATTCATGTCCTTGTTCCCTTGCTTAATAGACACGCAACCTTCTGCTCCCCTGGCATCTCTGCTCCTGCACCTCGACCCCTCCCATTACTTCTGCTGTTGCCTCTGGAACACCAGGTAAACAGAGGGCTGGGCCTATAGCATCTACATGTCCTCCTGGAGAGCCAGCCTCTCACCTGTGGCCCAGGGTGTCACACCCAGGTCAACCCTCCTCCACAGGCCTCCCAGGAGGGACAGAAAAATACAGCTTCCCCAAGCAGTAAAATAGAGATCATGATTCTGATCTTGCAGGAAAATGTGAAAAAAGTAAGATCCCCCCTTTTTTAAAGTCCACCAATATTTATCAAATATCTATTACATTCTGGGTACAGAAACATTGCCAGCTCCCAGTTATTTGGTAAATATTCTGGAACACATTAGCAGAGCAAGGAGTAACATTTTTGAACATTATAACTAGGTGTGGCAGACACTGTAGTGCTCACCAATCAATACCTGATTCCTGTGATCCTCTCTTCCTGCTGTGCACACCCCTGGAATAGTCTCAGCCTCCCTTGCTGTCAGGTGGAGCCACGTGACTGGGTCCCAGCCAACGAGATGTGAGCATGTGATGTGTGCCACGTCCAGGCCCAGCCCATAAGAACTTCCCACACTTTACAAAAATGAACTCAAAAACGGATCACAGACTTAAACATAAAATTATAAAACCTTTAGAAAAAAACATAGAAGAAAATCTTTGGAATCCAGAGCTAGGCAAAGAGTTCTTAGGCTTGACATAAAATCACAAACCATAAAATGAAAAAAATCCTTTAGACTTCCTAAATTAGACTTCATCAAAATGAAAGCCTTTGTTCAGAGAAAGACTCTGTTAAGAAGATGAGAAGACAAGCTACAGACTGGGAGAAAATATTCGTAAACCATATACCCATATGTCTAGAATACATACAAACCTCTCAAAACTCAGTAGTCAAAAAGCAAACAATCTAACTAGAAAATGGACAAAAAAACATGAAGAGAGACATTTCACTGGAAAGGATATACAGAATCAAATAAGCACATGAAAGACGCTCAGCATCATTAACCATTAGGGAAATGCAAATTAAAATGACAATGAGATAACCATACCAGAAAACAGTTTGGCAGTTTCTTAAAAAAACAGAAACAAAAACAAAAAAACGAAACATGCAAATATCTCCTACCCCAGCGATTACACCCCTGAGCATTTACCCCAGAGAAATGAAGACTTATGTACTTACGTTCACATAAAAACCTCTATACAAATGTTTACAGCAGCTTTATTCATAGTAGCCGAAAATTGGAAACAGCCCAGATCTCCTTCAGTGGGTGAATGGCTAACAAATTGTGGCACATCATACCATGGCACACTGTTCAGCAATAAAAAAGAACAAACTATTGCTACATGTAACAACCTGGAAGAATCTCCACAGGAATTATGCTGAGTGAAAAAAATCCAGTCTCAAAAGGTTACATACTGGGACTTCCCTGGTGGCGCAGTGGTTAAGAATCCACCTGCCAATGCAGGGGACTCAGATTCGATCCCTGGTCCGGGAAGACCCCACATGCCGCGGAGCAACTAAGCCCGTGCGCCACAACTATTGAGCCCGCGTGCCACAACTACTGAAAACCACATGCCTAGAGTCCACAATCACAACAAGAGAAGCCACCGCAATGAGAAGCCCGCGCACCACAGCAAAGAGTAGCCCCCACTCGTAGCAACTAGAGAAACCCCATGTGCAGCAACAACGACCCAATGCAGCCATAACTAACTAACTAAATAAATAAATTTAAAAAAAGATTACATACTATATGATGTCACATATACAATATGATTGAAATGACAAAACTATAGAACTGGAGAACAGATTAGCTTGCCAGGGATTAAGGAGGGGATGGAGGTGGGAGGGAAGCAGGTGTGGTTGTAAAAGGGCAACATGAGGGATCCTTGTGTGATGGTACTGTTCTCTATCTTGACAGTATTGATGTCAGCACTGCCTGTAATATTGAACTAGAGTTTTGTAAGGTGTTACCATTGGGAAAAACTGGGTGAAGGGTCCATGGGTTCTTTCTGTATTATTTCTTACAACTTAATGTAAATCTACGATTGCTGAGATTGGGGCTTGTGTGTCCAGCAGCCTCCTCCTTGTTCTCTTTGTGATCTGACTCTTCTGGTCTCCCAGTAATTCTCTGTCTTAGCTCCGGAGTGACCTTTTCTAAAAATGGACCTGATCATTTGCCTTGGTTAAAAAATAACAATAATGACAATGACAAAATGGTAGTGATGCTGTTATTAATAATGATAGCTGGGCTTCCCTGGTGGCGCAGTGGTTGAGAGTCCGCCTGCTGATGCAGGGCACACGGGTTCGTGCCCCAGTCTGGGAAGATCCCACATGCCGCGGAGCGGCTGCGCCCGTGAGCCATGGCCGCTGAGCCTCTGCGTCCGGAGCCTGTGCTCCACAACGGGAGAGGCCATGACAGTGAGAGGCCCGCGTATCACCAAAAAAATAAAATAAAATAAAAAAAATAATAATAATGATAGCTGCCATTCATCAAGTACTTATTATATTCCTAGAGACATTCATAAGCAACCTCAGCCTCCACCCTAGGGTTTGTGCTGGCATTTCCAAGCCCAGCACCTTCTGAACTGCTCTTCCCCAACCCTCCTGGGCAGGTCATGCTCCACCAGGCAGCAGTTCTTCCCCTCAGTCCTCCACAACTTGCTCTTGGGGCATCGTGTCCCTCATTTGAGGCTGTGATCTTGGAAACATGTAGGTGGGGCCTGGGCTTTACCTGCTCCTGAATGGCTTTACATGCCAGGCACTTGGCAGAGTTCTCGTGTACATCGTCTTACCTGGTTATACAAAATGTCCTTCTGTAGAATGCGAAATTCTGACAGGCTCTTTCTAGGATGGGCTTCTAAAGCTAGGGGCCCCCCAGACCTCTGTCAGGCCACGACGAAGTTTCACTGGCTGTGCTAGTTTTCTATTGCTGCTGTAACAAATTACCACAAACTTAGTGGTTGAAAACAACATGAATGCATTATATCTTGCTGTAGGTTCCAGGTCTCACTGGGCTAAAATCCACGTGTCAGCTGGGCTGCGTGTTTTCCTGGAGGCTCTGCAGGAGAATCTCTTCCCTAACCCTTCCAGCTTCAAGAGGCCGCCCTCCTGCCTCGGCCCACGGCCCCTCCTCTGTCATCACAGCCACAGCAATGGGTGGAGGGCTTCGAATATGGCATCACTCCAACTTCCTCTTCTGCCTCCTTCATCCATTCAAGATTACACTGGATTTGTGATTGCATTGGGCCCACCTGGATAATCCAAGATAATCTCCGCAGTTTAAGGTCTGTTTGGGAGCAACCTTAATCCTATCTGCTACCTGAATTCCCTATTGTCAGATAAGGTAACACATTCACTGGTTCCAGGGATTAGGAGGTAGCCATCAGACCTACCACACTGGTCCACAGCAAAATGAGAAAAATAACAATGTAGTGATTTTCCTATGAAGCTATTTTTTTTTTAAAAATTTGTAATTCTGAACATATGCCTTTGCAATTTGAGGGAGGGGATGTTAAATAGTATGAAATGTCCTTTTGAGAAGAAACGAAAAGTTGGCAAACTGACATTTTCCTGGTCCATGAAGTTCTAACCTATGGAACTAGTAGTGGAATCTGTGGAAATAGTCCCATGGACATGCTCCCCCAGAGCATCATCTGCATGGCAGCCAGAGGCTGGCAACCTCAGGGCGCTACTGAGGGGACCAGGTGTCCTGAAGGACGCAGCCCAACTGAGAATCATGGAGATGTGAGGGTGTCAATGACAGGGGCTTATCATCCCATTCAGATCGGCTCCCTGATTAGTACTTGGGTTGGGCTGAAGAGTGGGGGCCCCAGGCTGTGAGCAGCCACGGCATGGCTGCAGGAGGCAAGCTGACACAACATGTGTCACGATCCTTAGCTGACAGGTGTTTGTCTAAGGCTAACGTGGGTCCATGGATGCAATCAGAGGGCTGTGTGGTTTTTGAGAAGCCACTCAATCTCGCTCAGCCTGTTTCCTTGTCATCAATTAAATAAAGAGCATAATACCTTCCTTAAGGGCCTTATGAGGCTAAATGAGATCCTATACAAGAGGAATTTGTGTGGTCCACATCCTTATACTATATAAGCAAATAAACAAATACCAGTTTTTACCTTACCTGATAGAGAATACTCTTGATATTTTTGAGGGTTAAAGATAACTGTAATCTTTAACAAAATTTATTTCTTGGTTTTTGCCACTGTCACTTGTCTTTAGAGAAACAAGTTAAACCAGACAACTTTAAAATAGCTTCTAAGGCAGCATTTCAGTTTCAAGATGTTGAGAGACAAATTCACTCAAGAGATGGGATAAAATCCAGCCATTAGCAAGCAGATGAATTTAGTTCAAATGTTGTGTGTTTATAATATTTTGAAAATGTTTAATGGTCTATTAGTTGCGCAGGTAAGGATTTACCTACTGGTGAGGGCTTCTAAAATATCAGCAAATGATTTGAAAGATTGAAAAGAAAGAAAGAAAAAAAAAAGGAGAGAAAAAGTTTGGTTTTGGTTGATTACCTTAAAAATCATATAAATGGCTTTTCTACAGATAGTAAAATTAATATATAGATATTGATGGATATATAAAGAGAATATATAAAGGAGAAAATAATAGTCACTCTTATTCCCATGACCCAGAACCCTGCTAACATTTTGTTGTATTCCATTCTGTTGTTTCATTTTTAACCGGCAAGAATAAAGTGATTTTCATACTGTACTGCTATCCCATAGAATCCTACCAGCATAGACAAATGACTTTAGCTCAACAACAGAAAACCTTGTGGGTTTTTCTAATTATTACAGAATCTATATTTACCCTCCAATATTTCTAGATGTCCAGCAATATCTACTTGGATTCCCCCTATATTTTCCATTTTTCCTCTCTCCTAGAAATTCCTTGAATCTTTCAGTACTCTCTACAGCACTGGTCTAAATGAACACAGCTTTTAGAACCACATTGGGGTTCATACATGGCCACGGATGCTGAGGAACCCAAGGACAAGGAAGGTAGGGAGAGAAGGAGACACAGGTCCCGTTTCCCTTCTCCCTGTCCTTAGGCATTTATCTCATGACCACCGTGGTAGCATGGTGGCTGGGGCTTGGCCCTTTGTCCCACCTTCTGCTCACTCCTGACCTGCTGAGGCCGGAGCACTAAACAACTTTACCAAACTCTCTTATACCTGAATGTTTTCACATGAGTTCGAGTTAACCACTCAGATACATCTGTGACAGGCTTGGAAGTTGGGAGTGAGGCGGGGTTGACGTCTGCGGTTTCTGCAGGCTTGCAGACATCAGGAGCCATGGGCGCCTTCCATTTAGCTGGGGTAGCTGGTAGCGAACAGGTGTGATTTCTGGAGCCTGCCTCTGTAGTGGCTGTTTCTTGATTACAGAAGAGGCAGCAGCCCTTTGATGGCTCCATTCTGCAGGGTGGCTTTGAGAATCACCTCTGAAATCTCTCCCTAGAGGTGGTTTCAGAATCACCTCCCACTGATTTTACAAGCCATTTTGCTTAATTAAGCCCAACTCACTTACACTAGCTAGAGTGGATTCTATTCTCTGCATCTGAGCCTCCACTGATACAGCTGTTCTACAGGATCGATCTATTTTGAGCGTCTGCTATGAGTTCACATTGTACTAGGTAAGAAGGAGTCCATCAGAGAAGTACCAGAATGGTTCGCAATGTGCTGCACCAAAGTTACGTTAATCCTCTCCATTGCCTTAAGAGCAAAGTACCGGGCTTCCCTGGTGGCGCAGTGGTGAGAGTCCACCTGCTGATGCAGGGGACACGGGTTCGTGCCCCGGTCCGGGAAGATCCCACATGCCGCGGAGCGGCTGGGCCCGTGAGCCATGGCCGCTGAGCCTGCGCGTCTGGAGCCTGTGCTCCGCAACGGGAGAGGCCACAACAGTGAGAGGCCCGCGTACCGCAAAAAAGAAAAAAGAAAAAAAAAAAAGAGCAAAGTACTATTATCACTCCTATCATACAGAAGAGGAAATGGAGTCACAGGTGAATTAAATAACTTTCCTGAGAGATTTTGAAACCTGAACTCAAACAAGGGACCATAAATCTCTCTCTCCCATTATGTTTTTCCACATAGTCAGGCTCTTTTCCACCTCTCCCTTACACCATCCCCCAGCAGAATGATATTCCACAAGAAGTCTGTTTAGCTCTTAGAAACTGATTTCTTTATGCCCTGCATTTGAAGTCTGGAATATTAACCAAATAGTGCTACTGCAAAAAAGCATTCTCCGTCTGTTCCTAAAGAGGGCTGGAGTGTGCACTACATAGTTCTTGCTTTCTTTGTAGGGGAGATTAGCAGGGGGGGATTGCTCTTCTTTTCCCTCCTCCACAGAGATAATTTATCACTATTTGAAGAATTGTATGTTTCTGCGGTTTCTTGGATTGGAACTGCAACAGACACTGAGACTTCTGCAAACTTCCAATTATTTTCTGCATGGAATGCAACTGAATGCACTGATGTCTTCCAGAGAGCAGGTCAACAGGAATAATTTTCTAATAATTAGTCCTATGAATAACACAGTTCTCGGAGCCCACTTTCACTCAAGCCTTCCCATTGATGGTTTCAGTAGCTCCAGGTCAGGATTTCACTTTACACATCTAAGGTTCCCCGCCTCCTCACCCCTGTCCTGCTCCATCCAGCACAAAAAGAGGCAATGCGAACTTGACAGAAATGAAAATGCCAAAACCACACATAAGAATCAGGCTTGGGTGTAGCACTCATCTGCTAAGTAAGAAATCTTTCCCCTGAGTGGTTCCTCCACAAACAAGGTCAATCCCAAAAGCCCACACTACCTTAGCCAGGGAGGGGCCAATGGCGCCATTAAAAACTCTTTGCCAGCGGTTACCTCAGACAATGTAAATACAAAACTGGCGCTTGTGTATATTTAAAGTTGTTGGCATTGGGCTCATTCCTGGTAGACAAGGATAATCTTGTTTACAGCAGCATCAGATGACGGACAAGACTCTGTACAACATCCCCCCCCCCCCCGCCCTGCATAACAACTAGGGGCATAAACAACTTCCCTCAAGCAAAACAAATCCTGCCAAGATCAAGCTGGAATTCATTTATTATACAGCTTCAAGTTGACTTGTTTCAACATTAAACAACTGCAAAAGCAGAGGGATAAGAACTGATGTCCAAGACCATTACAAGCCTGTCATTTTAATACTAACATTTTTTGCAAAATGTGTTTTTGGCTTCGTTGTGTGTTTGTTTGTCAATATTCACTTTCCTGCAAATGCTGCCACTCGTGTCACTCACAGGGAAGGTGTGGCTGTGGACTACGCATGCGCATAGACAGCAGAAAGGGGCAAGGGGACCACCCAAAGAGTTGCCATTGTCCTTTCAAAGGCATTTGGCCTGGCGGATAAACCTGGACCTGGGAACCTTAATGAATTTAACGATATAGAGACAGATATTAGGATTTCAGGGCAAATGTACAGAGATCAAGTAGGGTTCAAAACTTGGTGATAAGCTCTGCCTCCTTCTGGGGTTCAGACCTGCTAGAACTGATGGCGAGGTCTTGCTGAGAGTTACTCACATGAGGAGCTACAGGGCCCCCTGGGAAAGACTCATGTCAGTGAAGATGGAATCCAGCAGACATGCCAGTCCAGAGAAAAGAGTGGCCTTAGGCCTACCTGGTGACTCAATAGCACAGACTCTCAGCAGGAGGTAGTGCCTGGGGAACACAGCAACCCCCAGAAAAAGGGGGTGTGGCCAGGAGGAGGAAGAACAGTGGTGGTGGTGGCACACGGTGTGGGAGGGGCATCCGAGGATAAAGAAACACTGTGTATGGGAGGAGGAAACAGGATCCTGCCTCTGTAGGGACAACAGTAAGTGAATGAAGAGTCCCCTCATCCCAGCACAGCACACATGACACAGGAATAGGAGGCAGACCAGCTGGGAGGGGCCAGCAGGACTTTGTTTCTCTGAAGCCAGATTCCCATTCTGGGATTTTCTCCCTTTGCTGTCTGTTTCTCCCCTAGGTTAGGATACGTCTTCATCTCAGTGTCCCTGGTATCCTGCAGATGGTGGGATTCGACACTGGGGCTGACTCCATGCCCATCTGTGGCCTACTCTCTCCTGGCCACACCATCTTCCTTGCAGCCCTCTTGGGGTGGGGGCATCCTGAGTGCCATCCTTGGCTCTGCACAGGCTGTTATGGTTCCACTCTTTGGAAAAACCTCCCTGAAGCCTCAAGCTACCCAGAAATGCTACCTTTACCCCCTGTCACCTATTGGCCTGACACTCTCCCATGCATGTTAAGACCTTTGGCATCTGAAGGTAGGTCTTTCTCTCCACCTTACGTCCTGCCTCTGTCCTGACTGCCTTTGCTGTCCATGAACCTTAACTCCACTGTCCTCAACTTTCCTTAACCTTCACCCTGTCCACCTGAACATGTTCTCCTCAAACAAGAAATCCCACTACCTGACTCCCCTACACCTCATCCCCTCACCCCCACTCCTATACATATGCTCTTTGATTCCTCCAGGCCTGTGCCTTGTCCATCACCTCACCTGAGAGGCGCTTCCCGGCCCTGCTTCATTCTATCCTCATGTCACTAATGACCCCATTTTCCTGTCCCTTGACCTCTACCAGGGCCCACCTGCCAAACCCTGACCCTGGATCAGTCTCACTGTCTGCCTTCTCTGCTCTCACACTTGGGCAATATATTGGTTATCAATTGTTAATAACAAATTACTCCAAAGCTTAATAGCTTAAAATAGCAAACACTTAGTTTTCTTTATTTAGTCTCTGTGGGCTGAGCTGGGTGGCTGTGGTTCAGGGTCTCTCGGGAGGTTGCAGCGAAGATGTTGGCTGTCATTTGAAGGCTTGACTAGGGCTTTAGGGTCTGCTTCCAAGGGCTCCCTGTGTGGCTATTGACAGGAGGCCTCAGCTCCCGCCACGAGGACCTCTCCATAGGGTTGCCTGAGCATCCTCAGGACATGACAGCTGGCTTCCCCCGGAACAAGTGATCCAAGAAGGAGAAAGAGCAAAGGAGAAGCCACAGGTCTTCTGTGACCTAGAATTGGAAGTCACACACTGTCACTGGCACTTCTGCTACATTCTATTCCTTAGAAGCAAGTTGCTAAGTCCAGCCCGCCCTCAAAGTCAGGGGAATTCGACTCAACCTTTTGAAGGGAGGAGTGTTGGGAGCATGTGGACAGTTTTAAAAACCACCACAAATCACTTCATTCCTTTTCTCTCATGACAGCAATCACTCCACTTTCCTGCCCCCTTGACTACAGTCAGAGCCAACCTGTGAATCCTTAACTGGGATCAATCTTGTCAACCACCTTCTCTTCTGTGCATGGGCAACTGAGCCCTGATTAAGAAAAATCTCACAAATGGGCGATGGGGTTCATGCTGATGCATTTTCTCCAGCCTCACTGGGCTCTTCCTGCTTCTGGTGCATCTTCTCTGCCGCCCTAGGTGACTCTCACTGCTGTTTCTTGGTGGCACACCCAGAGTCCGCCTCCCTTCTCCGGACCCTCACACCACACGCTCTCAGCAGGCAGTTGCCGCCAGCTTCATTGATGGCATCAGCTTCCTCCCTCTTTCACAAATGAACCTGTATCATAAACTACCTTCCCTCCCTTCTTAGGGGAAAAGGGGCTTCTCTGCTTTATTCAAGCTTGACCATTCCTGATCCAATGCCCTATTCCTCCAGCAATCAGCACAGATTCCTCTCAATCTTTCACCTTCCTATTGGGTTCCTCTGCCCCCCTCACCCCCAAACTAAGAACAAACTCATGTTTGTTCCAACCTTTTTTCTGAAAAGGTGAGACAAAATAACAATCCACCCTGGCCCAGTCTCTCCCCTACCACACAGACACCCGTAGTTGGACAGTCTTGTGTCTCTATTCACAGTCGAGCTTCTAGAAGAGTGGTCTTCACTCTTGGTCTCTTCTTCCGCCCTTCCCACCACCACCCACCTCTCAACCCTTGGCAACCTAGCTTTCCCCTCCCTGGCTTCCATGATGCCCTGGGGGCCACCACACAGCCAGCTCCACAGATTCTCCTGTCTTGTGTGGCCTCCACGTAGCCCTGGACTCCCTGTTGATACGTCGTTCCCTCTGACACTCTCTCCCCATTCCTGTCTGTCTCCTCATTCTCCTCTGGCTCCTCTCTTTCTTCCTAGAATGTTCTTGGTCTCTCTGAGGTATCTCACCAAACTCATGTCACCTTCGCCCTGGCCTTCCGCGGTTGCACTTCTAGCCCCGTCCTTGTTACGGAGAGCACAACTTACTGCCCAGCAGTCCACGGCCCTACTCCACCTGGATGTCACATGCGAACCTTAACCTTGACATGTCCAAAGCTAGACCGATCACATTTCCTCCCAACCTGGTCACTGAATCCAGAACCTGGGAGCCTTCCGTCTTCACCCCCATATGACCAATCAATTAAGTAATCTTGGGAAACAAACAAAACAATAACAATTACAAAAATGGCTGAGGCCATACTGCCAGGGTTCACAGCTGCCTCGGCCACCTCCTGACCTGCTGGCATGGGGCAAGGCCCGTCACCTCTGTGCCTCTGGTTTCTCCTCAGTAAACTGGGCATAATAACAGTATATACTTCATAGGGATGTTGTGCTGGTTTCGTGATGAATACACGTAGTGCCAGAGAGTAAGAGCTCAGTAAAGTTTGACTCTGACCACCACTGCTCTTCACCCCCTGGGATAGACATGGCCTAGGAGTGCTACTCAAGGTCTGGTCCACAGACTGGGGCCAGTTAGGGAAATACTTTTCATTGGTTTGCAACGAGATGAGTTCAGAAGTTGAGAGTAAGCGTTTTAAACTGTTTTAACCCTGAAGTGTTCTAAACTGTTATAGGGTCCGATGGATAATTTTATACAGGTTGAATCTAATGATGAGAAATTGGGGCTTCATCTCACACCTGTTGGGGCCACTATCAAAAGACCAGAAGAGGGCTTGCCTGGTGGCGCAGTGGTTGAGAGTCCGCCTGCCGATGCAGGGGACGCGGGTTCGTGCCCCGGTCCGGGAAGATCCCACATGCCGCGGAGTGGCTGGGCCCGTGGGCCATGGCCGCTGAGCCTGTGCATCTGGAGCCTGTGCTCCGCAACGGGAGAGGCCGCAGCAGTGAGAGGCTCGCATACCGCAAAAAGAAAAAAAAAAAAAGACCAGGAGATAACAAGTGCTGGTGAGGATGCGGAGACATTGGAACGCTGTGCACCGTTGGTGCAGATGTAAAATGGTGCAGCCACTGTGGAAAATGGTATTGCAGTTAGTGAAAGTATTTTTTAAAATTACTGAACAGTTGGCAATTCTACTTCTGGGTATATCCCCCAAAGAATTGAAAGGAGGGATTGAACAGATATTCGTACACCCATATTCATAGTATCATTATTCATTAGCCAAAAGATAGGTGAAACCCAAGTGTCCATTGTAGGATTAAAGGATAAACAAAATGCAGAATATTATTCAGACTTAAAAAGGAAGGAAATTCTGCCACATGCTACAACATGGATGAAATCTGAGGGCATTATGCTGGGTAAAACAAGCGAGACACAAAAGGACAAGTACTGTACCATTCCACTTGAATGAGGTACCCAGAGTAGTCAAATTCAGAGACAGAAAGTAGAAGGGTGGTTGCCATGGGCTGGGGCAAGAGAGAATAGAAGGTTGTTTAATGGGTAGTTTCAGTTTTGCAAGATGGAAAAGTTCTGAAGATTGGTTGCATAACAGTGTGACTGTACTTAACACTACTGAACTATATATGATGAAAAATGGTTAGGATGGTAAATTTTATGTTGTGTATATTTGATCCCAATTTAAAAACTGTTTTGATAAAAAATTAGGGCTTATAGTTTGTATGTTCTTTTAAAATTTCACTTTCTCTGGTAATATGTTTTATAAAAGTATCTGTCCAAGAAGGATTGGAAACAAAACAAACGGGTCCTCCAGTGCATACTACAGATGCTTCCAGAAGTTCTGCCCTGGGTCAGGCTCTCCGCCCTTCCTTACTGGTTTGCCTGCCTGCACTCTCACCCCTCTCCAATCCATTTCTCACCCTGTGGCCACAGTGATCTTTCTAAAGGGCAAGTCTAACATCGCATCTGTCTTGAGCAAAGTTGTTCAGTCATTTTTTGCTTGCCTTGAGAAAAACCTCCAACTCCTCAGCTGAGCACTCCTCTGGGCTCCAGTCTGTGCCCCTGCCCAGCCTCGCCCATGGATGGATCTGCCAATCCTCTGAGCATCCCAGGGGGCTCTGCATCTCCTGGTGGGGGCACTGGCTGCTCTTTTGCTTGTAATGCCTTTGCCTCTGTGACCCATCCACCTAATTCTGGCTTGTCTGTCAAAGGCCATCTTTTCCCAGAAGCCTCTTCTGAAAGTCTAGGAAACCGCTAGGAGTATGACTAACCATAGGAAAATGAGCTTCCTTGGCATGGACACGAATTTAAGAAGCTGTAAAGTAAGAGGTCAGGCACTTTGATGTGCTTATAGGAGGGAAGCTTTAGGCAAGCCACTACTTGACACTCCCCAAATGATGCCTGGAAGGTCCTCCGCCACTTGCCATGTGTTTTTGTGTCTCTCACCGTTTCCTCCTCCAGATTCTTTAGCAAATCAGGGGTTCTTCAAAGCTAGCGGGCTCCAGGCAGGTGGATGGTGTCAGACAACAGGGCCCTGAGGGTGTGAACCTCTGGGGACTCCCAGCTGGGCCCCGCCCTGTCCCCAGGCTGCGCCGCATGGAGAGGGCAGGCAGTGCAGAGTCCCCTGGGCCTGTCAGGCCCCTGAAGGTTGCTGTCTTTCCTTTCAACTTGGGAGAAGAGAGAGAGGCTTCAGGACAGGTTTCTGATATGCTTCCCAGCGACTGGGGAGCGGCCCGGGCAAAGCTGGCTGCCACAACCCAGCAGCTGGGCTGCGCAGACAGCTGGCCCTTCCATGGCTGCTTCCCCCCGCCCCCCCCCCCCGAGGTCCTGCAGTGGCCTTGACCTCCCTGCTCCATCCTGCATGGGGGTTGGGGCTTTCTGATAGCGCTGGCCCGCACCCTGCTTGGGGCGCCTAGATTCAAACCATGCGCCCAAACCCCCAAATACATTTTTGTAATCTGTCCAAATGATAACTGCAGACAGAAAGGGGCATCTCTTTTATTTTGTGATGGCTACAAGAAGAGGCAGTGTCGTCCGGATACCTAGTTCCCAGCCTCTTCCTATGTGGGGTGATTCTTCAAATAGCAAAAGAAAAAAGAGAAAAAGAAAAATTATTATATGAAGACCCAAAGTAGAAATTAGGAATTATCTATGGTTTCCTGTAATCCTCTCAGGTATAATATATCAGATTCAAACTGGAAACTATGTCTGGGATGAAATCCTACTTGAAACGGTTTTTTGTGGTTCATAGTAATGACTAGGGACTGGCAGGTTTACACAAACAAAATGAATATTATAATTTTGTGGGTAAGCAAATAAATTACTTTTATAGGATTTAGGCACTTTCCATGGAAGCTTTATCTAAAAAGGCACTTATGCATAAAGGTTGCTAAATAGCCAACTTGTGACACTTGAGGCCTGGTTCTTTGATTAAACAGGAAGTGCGGGCTGTGCCTCTGCAGGCTTTCTGATTAAATAGGGAAATACAGAACGCTTGATAAGTAGAAAGATTCTTGCTTGATTTGTAAGCCAGCTGGGAGCCTTGAGACTTTGAGATTTGACCTACATACAAGGGAACTGCCCTTTTCACAGGCCATCAAGTACCTGATGGAGTTTGTGGAGGACGATGACATTTTAGAGGTGGTCAGCATTGTATCTTGGCCACAGAGAAGCTCTCTCTGGCTTTGCCAGCCCCAGGCTCTCCATGAGATCTCTGCTGGTTTTAAATTGCTGCAAGGTATAATGGGGCCCTTTCAAGTTTTCATAGCTCCAAAGCATGACATTACTGACATATAAAAAGGCGCCGGGGCTTCCCTGGTGGCGCAGTGGTTGAGAGTCCGCCTGCCGATGCAGGGCACACGGGTTCGTGCCCCAGTCCGGGAAGATCCCACATGCAGTGGAGCGGCTGGGCCCGTGAGCTATGGCTGCTGAGCCTGCGCGTCCAGAGCCTGTGCTCCACAACGGGAGAGGCCACAACAGTGAGAGGCCCACGTACCGCCAAAAAAAAAAGGCTCCGGAAGGATGACTATCAAAGCTGAAGGGCTGTGTTTGTATGAGTACCCAAACAAACCCACCAGGGAGATATATGGTGAGAGAAAAACTTGGAATCTGAGGCAAAGATAAACAAGCCAGTTTCAGCGACAGAGCCAAATTACCGCCGGGGTTCCTAGGAAATGTTCTCTGAGGAGCTGTCACTGGCACAAACCCTCTGAGGGGAGAGAGGCTATGGAAAAAGAGCCTGAGTGAGATGCTACGTGCAGGTTCCACTTAGCAGGCCTCGCTCAGCCCAGCTCCCGTTGCTCCAAGTGAAATGGATCTGCTCTTTCCTGGAGGCTCCAGTGGGAGGCATGCTAAGATCTGGGGTCCCTGGCTCTTCCTTGGAGAAGGGAGGTATGTGTAGCACTGGCCTTGGGGCCCAGGGCATGTGTGGGAGGTTCCCAGTGCGAGATACCCAGGTCCAGCCCGGGAGCTTTGAGGAAGGGGAATGTGGAAGCTGCCAGCCCCTCTCTACCCCAAGGCGTACGCATCCCTTAGCTGCAGGCCCCTGGACAGACCTGCATCATGTCAATGACCCGTATTGTGCCACTGATGAGTTGAGGGCCCTGAGATTTCATTTTTCTACCCTTATTTGATTCAAATGTTGTCCAAAGTCAGTTGGATCTTAAAAAATAATGGTGGAAATGTTGTTTGCTCTTAATGTGGATGGTGGATGGCCAGCTTGCCCTTACTGGGGTGGGCCTGGGGCAGGGGGCAGGTGGGAGGGCAGTC
This sequence comes from Lipotes vexillifer, assembly GCF_000442215.2. Classification (NCBI taxonomy): domain Eukaryota; kingdom Metazoa; phylum Chordata; class Mammalia; order Artiodactyla; family Lipotidae; genus Lipotes; species Lipotes vexillifer. The sequence continues at coordinate 2,854,908 of NW_006773367.1, read as the reverse complement.
AGGGCTGCAGTGGCCAGGGAAGGCTTTTGTCAGTGTGGAGCTGAACCAGGCAGTGGGTGCCCAGGGATGGAGAGCAAAGAGGGCTCAGGGCTCTACACAATTCCTTTCTATTTGCAAACAGTTATGTAAACACATATGCAAGCTGGTTGCTGCCCTGAGGGTTTGGGCAGGTAGCCCAACCATCCCCTGGGTCCTGGTGCTTGGGCACCTCAGCTTTATAGCATTTGGAAGGCAACTTGATTGGAGCAGGCTGTGGACTTTGCTGATGCGGGTAAATTATTTTTTGTTGGATTCAAGCCCTCCTTTGCTTGTTGAGAAAATTTGTTCTGGATGAGTATTGGCAACAATACGTCATTCTGGTTATTTTGGATGACTCCAGGCTCCCATCACAGATCTCTGAGTGCCCTTGGTATAGTCATCTCTTCAGGCCCTGGGTCAAGTGTCAGCTCCTTAAGGGGAGAACTTCTCTGACCAGTCTTCCTAAAAAACAAACAAACAAAAACCAAACAACATAAAATGACCCATCCTGGCCTATTTCATTCATACCACCTTAACTCCATCTGGAAGTATTTATTTCTTTGCTTGTTGATTATCTCTGTCCCATTAGACATGAGCTCCATGAGAGCAGAAACCTTGTTTGTATGGTCACTGCTCTATCCTTGGCATCTAAAACTATGCCTGAAATATAGCAGGTGCTTAAAAAAAATTGTGGAATGAATGAATGTGCTTTGAAATGTACACAGGATTTGTTTTTTATCAGGTCTGTAAGACATGTGGAAATGACTGTCATTAAAGAATAAGTCTATACTCACAGATCCCTAGAAACTGGAGGCATAGCAGGGCCATGTGGGGAATCACCAGGGTCCATCAGGAGGCAGAAAGAGAGGGTAAAGCATGGGCACAAGCCTTTATTGTGACTTTTGTGGGAAGGGATGGATGAGGTAGGGTGAACAGCTGAGCAGTCTCGAGATTGAATAGTTTGAATAATTTCTGTAGCTCTGGGCTATAGGGGTGGCCCCTCCTTGTCTAGTATTTTGTGATTAGGGCAGAGGATATGGCCTCTAGGAGTGTAAAATCCAGATAGAGGAGGTGGTTTGGAGTGTGGGCCCTGGATGGGTTAGTTTGCATCTGAAAGATATGCAGGCAAGTTGTTTGCTGCCTGGAGGAATTGGCTAATCCTGGGAGGGGCAGTCCCTCACTGGGTCCCCAAAGCCCTGAGATGTCAAAGTATCATAAAATATAGACAACATAAAACAAGATGAATACAGAATGACTCTTTGACAAGCATAGAAATGTAAAAGTTATGGGTACAGATGTTTAGACAAATGTGATAACCAAACACAGAGTGAGCTAAGACAACTGGAGCTATCATTTATATTGATCCTGAAATCAACATGTTCCCTCTGGATGGTTTTGCCAATGGAATTGTCAGTGGGGAATGATCTTTTCTGACACCACCCCTCCAAAATTTTTTACTGGAGTATAACATACATACAGAGGAATGCATCCATCATAAGGTACAGCTCATGAATGTTCACAAAGTGAGCACACCTAGGAAACCAGCCCTCTTGTACCCTGTTCATTTCCAATGGCAACAACCATCCTGACATCTAATAGCATTGGTTAGTTTTGCCTGTCTTTTTTTTTTTTTTTTTTTTTTTTTTTTCGGTACTCTGTCCGTTGTGGCCTCTCCCGTTGAGGAGCACAGGCTCCGGACACACAGGCTCAGCGGCCATGGCTCACGGGCCCAGCCGCTTCGCGGCAGGTGGGATCTTCCCGGACCAGGGCACGAACCCGTGTCCCCTGCACCAGCAGGTGGACTCTCAACCACTGCGCCACCAGGGAAGTCCTTGCCTGTTTTTTACCTTCATAAAAAAGGATTCATATTATGCCTCACTTTTTTGTCTAATTATATTTGTGAAATTCATGAATATTATTGCCCATGTGGAAGACAGTCCATTCTCATTGCTGTATGGTATCCCATTGTAGGGATACACCACAATTTATTTATCCATTCAAATGTAAGGGGCGTTCGGGAAACTTCCAGTTTGGGACACTGGCCCCTCTACTGACTTTTTGCCCACTGGTGTGTCAGGCAGCATTTCAGTTTTGACCAACAGAACTTACAGTGGACAACTTGGTTCAAAAAGGTGGGTTTATTGGAACCATTCTAAGGAACTCACAGAATAGAAGAAAGAGAGGGAACAGCCAGGCTTTGAAAAGGATGTGAGTCGGGTCTCCCCCTACTAGGGGGGGGATTTTGGTAGGGAGAACTTGTGGATGACCTCCTTAGGTGGAATAGTTAGTTGTCCCACCTGCATAGAGCAAAGTTTTCTACCTGTTGTGTGAACACTAGTGGCCTACAGGAATTTTATAGTGTCACATGGAAAAAAAAAAAATAAGGCCCTGTGGCTAAGGCAGTTGAAAAAGTGGTTAAAAAGGTTATGCTTCTCAGGACCTTTAATATAAGAGTATATTTTAACTTTCCAGGAGAGCAATAGTTCTCAAACTTGACTTTTTTCATGGCGCATCAACTTCTATCTTAAGGGACACGAGTGTTCCAAGTAAGACAGCTTTGGGATATGTTTATGCAGAGCAGAGTGTGAATGAATGGGGTAGTAGAAAATACAATTCGGGCTGAATTTTTAATGCAAAGAGGGATTTGGGTAAAGTTAGATAAAGTTCTCTAGAAAATTAGAGAACTTTGAAAAGTGTTATAATAACAACATTATTTTGTGTGAGTTTTACAGTTTACAGAGTATCTTCAAGTACATTACCTCAGTCAACTCTGAGGTGGGAGTTATTAGTCCAGATTACAGAATTGATTATTGATGCAGTGTGCTCTGAGAAAGCTGAGGGTCGGAGGGACAGAGGAGGACTCAGGCCCATGTGCAAAACTGAATCAAGCTGTCCTCTGACTCTCTTATAGTTGCCAATTTGAGACTGGGTTCTAGATCAGGATTGTAATTTAAGTCATGGGTGTGGGTGAGATCACCTGAGAGAATGTGGAGCAGAAGACCTAAGAGTAAGGCTTGGACAATACCCATGTATAAAGGTCACGTGGATGAAGATGAACCTGCCAGGAATTCTCAGAGAGAACATCTAGTGACATCTCAGGTAAACCAGGAAAATACTGAGATACAGAAGCCAAGGCAAGATAGAGTCTCAGAAGAAGGGATGGGTCAAAAGTCTTGATGTTCAGAGAAGTCAGGTGAGATCAAGGCTGGAGGACGACCCTGGGTTTATTGCCACAGTGGCCATGGTCACATGTCAGTACACCACTCAGATCCCCCTGCCAGGGAGGACCTGGCCCAAGGAGTGCAGTTTCTGACAGCCTCTAGCTGTGGTGCCCTCAGGATCTGCCTCAGCATTTGAACAAGGCCTGTTCCTCCAACAAGGCCTGCTCCTCCAGGGCAGCCCTCAACCAGTGGCTGACCAGAGTGGTAGTGCTAGGGCTCAGACTTCCCGAAGCCCAGTGTCCTTCCTACCCTCTCCCCTTCCTGCCCTCTCTTCTTTACAGGTGTCAGATCCACATCAAGGCGTGGTAGGGGGCTCTCCCTGCCTGCTCCTTCCTCTGCCTGCTTTACCTTTCACAGGTGTTAGCCCCAATGAAGCACATTTAACTCTATCTCAGAGTCTGCTTCTAGAAGTACCTGAATTGACACAGTGGCCGTTGGTGACTTCAGTGAGAGATGTTTAGATAGAATTATGAGGCTGGAAGCCAGACTAGGGTGAATTAATATTGAGTGGAAATTGATAAAATGGAACCAGAGTGTATAAACAATTTTAGGAAGCTTGGATGGCCCAAATGCTTTAGGCCATTCGAGGACAGAAACTTTTTGTAAGTATCCTGTAGTCCTTCGAAGAGGTGAGAACCATATGAAAGAAAATCAAAATAATAAGGATGAATCATTTTCTCTTTTGTAGGTACATCTTTCTCAAAGCTGTATTTTTTTTTTTGATGTCTGCATAAAGGACCACCCAAAGAAAAGCAAGTTGATTAACACTGTCTCCTCTTTTCCATGTATTGGAAAGTCTTCAATTCCTCACTTTCTTTACCACCCTTACCAGATGATACAAAAACTGTTCAAAAGCCCTTTAGGATATGAAAGAATCAATAAGGTGCTGAAATCAGCACTTTTCAGAAAAAGATAAACTTAGGGTTTTTTTTTTTTTTCCCCGACAGAAGCTAACAAAAGGAAATTCTGGGATGCACTTCAGATAGAGGGAAAAAGGGATGGACGGTCAAAGAAGCAATAAGGATTGATGAACAAAGAAAATAAAAATATGGGCATAAATGTAAACAGAATTACCTGTATCAAACACAAACAATAATAATGTTCTGTGGGGTTTTTAAAGAGATAAAACATAATAAAAAGAGCACACTATTTGGGAAGGGAGACTCAGAGTTAAAATTTTCTAAGGTCCATGGATTTAAGGAGGAGGATAAAAATATTGATAACCCACAGATTTGGTCTGTTTAGTATGCATGCTAAAATGTTTAGGGAAACAAAATAAGGCAAGTAGCGTGTTCAGCTTTTACCCAAGGAGAGATAAAAACAGAAATGATAAAAATACTCCACTGGGGCTTCCCTGGTGGCGCAGTGGTTGAGAGTCCACCTGCCGACGCAGGGGACATGGGTTCGTGCCCCGGTCCGGGAAGATCCCACATGCCGCAGAGTGGCTGGGCCCGTGAGCCGTGGCCGCTGAGCCTGTGCATCCAGAGCCTGTGCTCTGCAACGGGAGAGGCCACAGCAGCGAGAGGCCGGCATATCGCAAAAAAAAAAAAAATACTCCACTGTTTCCAAGGCTCAGGCAGTTCTCTTTCCTGGAGCGTACACTTGATATATGGACTCCTGGGCCTGAGGGGTGGCCAAGGGGTATGTATTTGGTGGAACTAGAAGTTATATGCACAGAGCTGGGATGTCCACAACACTGCATGTGAGGCCCCTCTCAGTGGCTAATGGAGCCATGGGCAGGGAGAGAAGGAGGGTAGGCTGTAGGCTGGAGCCTCCACATGCAATGCTATCCAGGCCCCACAAGTGTTAGGGAAGGAAGGAAGGAAGGAAGGAAGGAAGGAAGGAAGGAAGGAAGGAAGGAAGGAGGGAAGGGAGGAAGGAAGGAAGGGAGGAAGGAAGGGAGGAAGGGTGGGAGGAAGGAAGGGAGGAAGGGAGGGAGGAAGGCCATCTAAGAGTGGCAACTCTGAATACCACTCATCTTGACCTGGAATGGAACTGCAGGGTCAGCCATTGGTTAAGAGCCACGGGGGCAGAGGAGGGTGAGACACTGCCGACTCTGACTCCTAAGTGCAGGAGTATGAAATCCAGGCTCTCTGGCCTCAGGTTAGGATGCTTGTGGGTACAACTTAGCCTCCAGAGTCCCCAGCAAATTCAGATTGAAGCTACATCCACTGGATGCAGCCTGAAGTCACATCCTTGCTGGGCTTCCTCCCTCTTCCCCCTCCCCTGGTGGCACTTTTTTAATATATCACATGCAGACCAAACCTTGCCCAGACCCAATTCTGGGGAACTGGACCTAGGCTGAGGAATCTCATGAGCGAAAGCATGGTGTATGTGTGGTGTGTGTGGTGTGTGTATGTGGTGTGTGTGGTGTGTGTGTATGTGGTGTGTGTGGTGTGTTTATGTGGTGTGTGCGGTGTATTTATGTGGTGTGTGTGGTGTGTGTGTGTGCTGTGTGTGGTGTGTGTGTGGTATATGGTCTGTATAGCATATATATGCGTGTGGTATGTGTTACTAAGTCTGGCGCATGAAGTGGGAGGAGATGGGCTTGGGGCAAAGTCAGCCCATCTGACACTGTTTGTTTCAAGGGTATTCTATCTTCTCTCCATTCGATGCCCCAGAAGAGGTGACTGGGGAGAACTCTCCCACCTTCTCCCATTGCTACGTCTCTTCCCCTGCTCGTGATTCCTGCTCCCAGTCTCCCTTCTCTTTGCCCTTATCCCCTGTGCCAGTTATTAAGCTCCCAATCCACTCAACTCTGCTCTGCTCTGTCGTGTGGAACCATCATAGGACTCTGACCCTACCCTCTGTCAGTGGCGCCGTTAACTCTGCCAATAGGGGACACTAGAGGGAGACTGAAGAGCTGCAGCCAGAAGCAGACCATGCTCCCTTCCTTGTTTTTAATTAAAAAAATATTTTTTGGACATCTTTATTGGAGTATAATTGCTTTACAATGGTGTGTTAGTTTCTGCTTTATAAACATGTGAATCAGCTATACATATACATATATCCCCATATCGCCTCCCTCTTGCATCTCCCTTCCACCCTCCCTATCTCACCCCTCTAGGTGGTCACAAATCACCAAGCTGATCTCCCTGTGCTATGCGGCTGCTTCCCACTAGCTATCTATTTTACATTTGGTAGTGTATATATGTTCATGCCACTGTCTCACTACATCCCAGCTTCCCCTTCCCCCTCCCCATATCCTCAAGTCCATTCTCTACGTCTGTGTCTTTCTTTATTCCTGTCCTGCCCCTAGGTTCTTCAGAACCATTTTCTTTTTTTTTTTTAGACTCCATATATGTGTGTTAGCATACGGTATTTGTTTTCCTCTTTCTGACTTACTTCACCCTGTATGACAGACTCTAGGTCCATCCACCTCAATACAAATAACTCAATTTCATTTCTTTTTATGGCTGAGTAATATTCCATTTTATATATATGAGCCACATCTTCTTTATCCATTCATTGTCGATGGACACTTAGGTTGCTTCCATGTCCTAGCTATTGTAAATAGAGCTGCAATGAACATTGTGGTACATGACTCTTTTTTCATTATGGTTTTCTCAGGGTATATGCCCAGTAGTGGGATTGCTGGGTAGTATTGTAGTTCTATTTTGAGGTTTTTAAGGAACCTCCATACTGTTCTCCATAGTGGCTGTATCAATTTACATTCCCACCAACAGTGCAAGAGGCTTCCCTTTTCTCCACACCCTCTCCAGCATTTATTGTTTGTAGATTTTTTGACGGTGGCCAATCTGACTGGTGTGAGGTGATACTTCATTGTAGTTTTGATTTGCATTTCTCTAATGATTAGTGATGTTGAGCATACTTTCATGTGTTTGTTGGCAATCTGTATATCTTCTTTGGAGAAATGTCTATTTAGGTCTTCTGCCCATTATTGGATTGGGTTGTTTCTTTTTTTTGATATTGAGCTGCATGAGCTGCTTGTAAATTTTAGAGATTAATCCTTTGTCAGTTGCTTCGTTTGCAAATATTTTCTCCAATTCTGAGGGTTATCTTTTTGTCTGGTTTATGCTTTCCTTTGCTTTTGAGTTTCATTAGGTCCCATTTGTTTATTTTTGTTTTTATTTCCATTTCTCTAGGAGGTGGGTCAAAAAGGATCTTGCTGTGATTTATGTCATAGAGTGTTCTGCCTATGTTTTCCTCTAAGAGTTTGATAGTGTCTGGCCTTATATTTAGGTCTTTAATCCATTTTGAGTTTATTTTTGTGTATGGTGTTAGGGAGTGTTCTAATTTCATTCTTTTACATGTAGCTGTCCAGTTTTCCCAGCACCACTTATTGAAAAAGCTGTGTTTTCTCCATTGTATATTCTTGCCCCCTTTATCAAACATACCATATGTGCATGGGTTTATCTCTGGGCTTTCTATCCTGTTCCAGTGATCTGTATTTCTGTTTTTGTGCCAGTACAATACTGTCTTGATTACTGTAGGTTTGTGTTATAGTCTGAAGACTGGGAGCCTGAGTCCTCCAGCTCTGTTTTTCTTTCTCAAGATTGCTTTGGCTATTCGGGGCCTTTTGTGTTTCTGTACGAATTGTGAAATTTTTTGTTCTAGTTCTGTGAAAAATGGCAGTGGTAGTTTGATAGGGATTGCATTGAATCTGTAGATTGCTTTGCATAGTATAGTCATTTTCACAATGTGCATTCTTCCAATCCAAGAACATGGTATATCTCTCCATCTGTTTGTGTCAACTTTGATTTCTCTCATCAGTGTCTTATAGTTTTGTGCATACAGGTCTTTTGTCTCCTTACGTAGGTTTATTCCTAGGTATTTTATTCTTTTTGTTGCAATGGTAAATGGCAGTGTTTCCTTAATTTCTCTTTCAGATTTTTCAGCATTAGTGTATAGGAATGGAAGAGTGCATTAATTTTGTATCCTTCTACTTTACGAAATTCATTGATTAGCTCTAGTAGTTTTCTGGTAGCATCTTTAGGATTCTCTATGTATAGTATGTCATCTGCAAGCAGTGACAGTTTTTTTTTTTTTTTTTCTTTTTTATAATACACAATGTATTTATTTATTTATTTATTTATAGCTGTGTTGGGTCTTCATTTCTGTGCATGGGCTTTCTCTAGTTGTGGCAAGTGGGGGTCCCTCTTCATCGCGGTGCGCAGGCCTCTCACTATTGCGGCCTCTGTTGTTGTGGAGCACAGGCTCCAGACGCGCAGGCTCAGTAATTGTGGCTCATGGGCCCAGGTGCTCCATGGCATGTGGGATCTTCCCAGACCAGGGCTCGAACCTGTGTCGTCTGCATTGGCAGGCAGATTCTCAACCACTGCGCCACCAGGGAAGCCCAGCAGTGACAGTTTTACTTCTCGTTTTCCGATTTGGATTCCTTTTGTTTCTTTCTCTTCTCTGAGTTCTGTGGCTAAAACTTCCAAAACTATGTTGAATAATAGTGGTGAGAGTGGTCAATCGTGTCTTGTTCCTGATCTTAGAGGAAATGGTTTTACTGTTTCACCATTGAGAACGATGTTGGCTGTGGGTTTGTCATATATGGCCTTTATTATGTTGAGGTAAGTTCCCTCTATGCCTACTTTCTGGATGGTTTTTATCATAAATGGTGTTGAATTTTGTGAAAATCTCTTTCTGCTTCTATTGAGATGATCATGTGGTTTTTCTCCTTCAATTTGTTAATATGGTGTATCACATTGATCGATTTGCGTATATTGAAGAATCCTTGCATTCATGGGATAAACCCCACTTGATCATGGTGTATGATCCTTTTAATGTGCTGTTGGATTCTTTTGCTAGTATTTTGTTGAGGATTTTTGCATCTATGGTCATCAGTGATATTGGCCTGTAGTTTTCTTTCCTTGCAACATCTTTGTCTGGTTTTGGTATCAGGGTGATGGTGGCCTCATAGAATGAGTTTGGGAGTGTTACTCCCTCTGCTATATTTTGGAAGAGTTTGAGAAGGATAGGTGTTAGCTCTTCTCTAAATGTTCGATAGTTTGTGCCTGTGAAGCCCTGTGGTCCTGGGCTTTTGTTTGTTGGAAGATTTTCAATCACAGTCTCCATTTCAGTACTTGTGATTGGTCTGTTTATATTTTTCTATTTCTTCCTGGTTCAGTCTCGGAAGGTTGTGCTTTTCTAAGAATGTGTCCATTTCTTCCAGGTTGTCCATTTTATTGGCATAGAGTTGCTTGTAGTAATCCCTCGTGATCTTTTGTATTTCTGCAGTGCCAGTTGTTCCTTCTCCTTTTTCATTTCTGATCCTATTGATTTGAGTCTTCTCCCTTTCTCTCATGATGAGACTGGCTAATGGTTTATCAATTTTGTTTATCTTCTCAAAGAACCAACTTTTAGTTTTATTGATCTTTGCTATTGTTTCCTTCATTTCTTTTTCATTTATTTCTGATCTGATCTTTATGATTTCTTTCCTTCTGCTAACTTTGGGTTTTTTTGTTCTTCTTTCTGTAATTGCTTTAGGTGTAAGGTTAGGTTGTTTATTTGAGATGTTTCTTGTTTTTTGAGGTAGGATTGTATTGCTATAAACTTCCCTCTTAGAACTGCTTTTGCCGTATTCCACAGGTTTTGGGTCGTCGTGTTTTCATTGTCATTTGTTTCTAGGTTATTTTTTGATTTCCTCTGATTTCTTCAGTGATCTCCTGGTTATTTAGTAGTGTATTGCATAACAGTTCAGTTCACAGAAATAAAAAGCAGGGATTCACTTGAGCAAATGGTAATCAGATGGTCCTTGTTTACCATCTCCAGTGTCTGCCCATCCTACCTAGGTCATAGAAAGGCCAGTGGGGAGGAATCACCCCTAAGTTCGAGACAGGAAATGGGGGCTGGGGACTCTTGTGGTGTCATTGTGGGTCCTGGAAAGGGAGCAGGTGCTGTGGGTCATTCCATCCCTGATGGGAAGGTCAGGGCTTTCTGCAGTGGTGGAGAAACTGACTGGGGGCCGCATGGGGAGTGGGGGAGGACTGCCTGACTCCAAAGTGCCTCTGCTACTCATAAGCTGTGTGATCCTCTGTGCCTCAGTTTCTTCCTTCATAATAATAGATAATAATAATAGATAACAATACTTAATAATACCTATCCGGAGGGGTTGTTGGGCAGTCAAATGAGAAAATCCACTTGAAGTGTTTAACAAATGACATAGAAAGCGCTCAATAAATGTGAGCCAAAGTCCTCAGAACATTTATTCCCCAGCCCAAGCACCCTTAGCCTGCTTAACAGAGGAAATATGTGGTTTACCACCACCGGGGTCCCCTTGTGCTTCAACAGGCTCTTGGAAGCAGTGTGAAAAATGGATTAGGGAGGGAGGAGGAGCTAGACTAGGAATCCAGGGAGAAGTCTGCGGGCATCCAGATGGGAGGTGGAGGGGCGGGACCTTGGGCCCTTGCCAATTTGAGTCGTTATTTTGGAGAAATAATCTCTGGGACTTGATAACAGGCTGGGAAAGGGCCCTTGGCCAAGCACCAGGCTTGGATGGCGGGAGGAAGATGGAAGGTAGGGAGGGCAGGTGCAGGGACGATCTTGGGCGGGGGTGTGCGACACGTGCGGTTTGGGACAAGCAGCAGGCCCAGAGGAGGCGGGGACTGCAGGGATGGAGTTAGGGCAGGAGGTGGAGTATTTTTGCACGTTGGGGGCCTGCTTCCTGGAGCAGCTGGCTCTGGCCTACGTGCTGTGCAAGTAGGTGCTAGGCCCGATTTCCTCCCCGGACCTTTGGCTTCGCAGCTGTCGGGCGTGCCGGACGAGCTGCCCAGGGGCACTCGCAGGTACGGAGCTTGGGACCCGCCAGGAGGAGTTCCACCTAGCCGCTGGCTTCCTTCCTCCCTCCCTCCGCACCTCACCGTCCTCAGTCAGAGCTCCCATTCCGCCCACCTCCCTGGCGCCTCCGCCCTCCTGCTTCGCTTGACCTCAGTTAGACGCGCTGGGGATCAAGCTGAGGCTGATTTTTCAGCCGGCCGCCAGCCAGACCGCAGAAACCGTTGCCCTTCACACCTGGTGGCCGCGCGCCCTCCGCGGCCAGGGCGGGACGGGCGCGGGCGGCGGGGAGGGGCCCCTCTCAGCTGGATCCCCCAGCCCCGGCGCGGCCGGCAGAGGGTCTCGCCTTTCACAGCCCGCAGAGTGCTGACCCCGCCGGCCCGAGCGGTGTCTGCGTGCTGGGCGATCGCGGGCTGCGCGCAGCTGTGGCGTGTGCGCGCGGGGGAGGAATTCATGCAGCAGCCAGCCCACATCCCTCGCCCCTCTCTGTCCCCGGCGGGGTCGCAAGCTCCCGCCTGGTCTCCCAGACCAGGGTTGGGGATTATCAAGCGCTCCCTGCACCCGAAGCTCGAGGGTAAGCAGGACCCCACAAAGGGCCGCCCCTCCGCCTTCCTTGCCTCACTTTTCGCGGTGGACGAGACCCCGGGGCGCGGTGGAGATCGGCCACCCACCGTTTCCTGCGCACAGAGGGGCTCGGGGACTTTCCCGAGGCTTGCGGCTAGTGGAAGATCACGCGCCCTCGAGGCGCAAGTCCCTGCAGTTTGCTTTCATGTTTTCCATCAATACAGCCAGAGCGTAATTTAATTAGCTTTCCTTCTTTTTTCCCCCCATAGGAGAAAATAAACCTGATTCGGAGAAACAGATTGCCTCCCCTGCTTGGGGACGGTGAATCCCCTCTCCCGGTTTGTGGCACTGCAGCGGGGGTTTCCAGCGACGATCCTCAGCGGCGGCGGGTGGCCTTCTGGAAACTCGCTGAGGAAAATTCACATGAGCTTTACTTGAAGCAATTTCTGCATACACTGTCTAATATTTGCCTGCCGGGCGGGATGGGAAGGCGGAGCCGGGAGTAAGGTGGATTCCCCGACAGCGCTCCTGGGAAAGGGAGTGCAGGGCCGGGGAAAAGCGGGGGCGAGAGGCAAAGCAGAGTGCGCGCTCGCGCTTGGGTCCGCGGTCCTACACCGCACCGCAAGCCGCAGCGCGGCTCCACGTGCCCGACACCATCCCACAGAGTAACAGGCGAGGGAGGAAAAGCCAATCAGCCTCCCCTTGCCCAGAGACGGAAATCTGCTAGGTGCTGCCAGTCCCCTGACACTCAGGACTTGCAGTCATTGACACCCGAACTCTCAGTCTCCCCCTCCGCCCTTTTGTTCCCCCGCCCCTCTTACATATTTTGGAGGTTAGGTTAGTCGTCAGAGCATTTTTATGATCGGCAGTCCAAAGCTCCAACTTCTCTACTAGGCCCACGTTCCTGCTCATTTAGGGTTTTAAAGGCCAAGGGAGGAAGTGATGTTCTGGCCTTCCCATTCTTTCATGAGGTCTGGCCACCAACCCATCTCCAGAATTTGGGGGTGACCTGCTCTTATCACTCCAGCCCAAATCATGCTTCACTCAGAGAGCACCCGTCATTTGTGCCTGGGTTCCTTGGTGGCTCTTGTTCTCTTACCCACATACCTTCCTAGGGGACACTCCAATCTTCCTGAGACCTGGCTGTCCTCCCCAACATCCCCCAGCGCACTGCTGTGCCCTAGTGTGTCTTTTAGGACTATAGGAGCTGTTATGCCTTTCAGGGCAATGTGGCAGCTCTGGGCCATTTCAGGTGGTGAATGGCACCTCTGCAAGGGCCCCACTAACTGCTTGGTTTTCCCTTTTCATGGGAGGTCAGTGAATTGCTGCCTCTGGGGTCAACTTGCCTGGTGATAGGGCCTCTGCTGTTTCCCAAATATGACATTCAGAGCTCCTTTGCTGATGGCATTTCCCAATATGTGAAGCCGGAGGGTGAGGTATCTACTAAATAGGGAAATTGGGGAGTTAAGAAGTCTGAGATGCAGGTTTGATGTAGTGTTTGAGGAAAGTGGGGAAAGCTGATTGAAGAGGGGAAGCTATTAGGTTGCTGGGCAGGGCATTGGGGGCTCCATTGATAACTGGTGAGCAGGATACTTGGGGGCAGGGAGGGGTGGGTAAGGACTGACCTGGAAAAAACCTGGGGTTTTGCCAGGCAGTGCTGAAGGGAGGCCACTCAGGGCATTGTCACTGGGTCAGGAAGGCGGTGAGTACTGGCTGATACAGTGAGACAGAGTTGACTGTTGGAAGCATAGTGAGGACGCTGGCAGATGGGCAGGGCAGGCAGACTCTGATCATGTAAAATCAGAAGTTCCCATGACCACATGTTGACATTTATGTTTTGAAAAATTAAGATATTTTGTTGTTTTTATCAATACGTTTATAATGGCTTTAGGAAAGAAGAAAATATATATGAATTAGCTATTATGAGGCTTCTTTTGAAGTCCATATTTCAGTCCAGAGGCATGCCTCACTTTACAAAAAATAAAGAAAAACCCAAAGTTAAAAGATATGGCGAGGGGGACAAAACCTCATATTTGACAAGAGGACTCACTGGAGTTTCCTTAGAGATGTATAGGAAATTCCAAGATTTCCTATACATCCAAGATACACACTTTCCCCCTTGCTTAAATATATAAACAACATAAATTGAGTTTCAGTTATTTCTTTCAATGAGAGGAAGGGGCCCAAAAAGACATCTGTAGAAAGAGGCATTCTTTTTTTTTTTCTTTTTTTGCGGTACGCGGGCCTCTCACTGTTGAGCACAGGCTCCGGACGCGCAGGCTCAGCGGCCATGGCTCACGGGCCCAGCTGCTCCGCGGCATGTGGGAATCTTCCCGGACCGGGGCACGAACCCGTGTCCCCCTGCATTGGCAGGCAGACTCTCAACCACTGCGCCACCAGGGAAGCCCTAAAGAGGCATTCTTGATTTTTAACTATGAGAGAAAGCAGTACAAAACCAAGAATGTCCATTGGGCATTATCCATGTCAGTGACAAGGGCATCATGCTCATAGAAATAAGACTGGTCTTAAATTTGGAAATTTAGGGGATAAATATTACCACAAAAATTGTTAACCTACAGTAAAAATAAATAAATAAAGTACTTTTGGTAAAGTTTAATCAGAGAAACAATTCCGTGTGTGCGTATTTTTATGGAAACATAACAACCACTTTGGGGCCTAAAAAAAATACAGGATGGCTCCAGCATGAGCTCAGTTGCATGTCCACTGGTTTCACGCGGGTTGGGGGCTCACTGGAGAGGTCAAGGGAGTCCTGTCCAGCAACAAAGTCTCAGACAAAACATTAACATATCAGAATTATTGTGAAACTTTAAAAATAAAAATGGGTATCTATGCTGAATCCTAGACCTTCTGAACTAGAATCTTCTGGGGAGGGACCCGGGCACCCGTGTGTGGAAAAGCCTCTGCAGGTAGTTCTGACTTGCCACTTCAGGGCGGGGGACCACACAGACTTAGACTTCTGAAGGGAAGTTCAGTCTGAGTCTCTCCCCCGAGGAGCAGAGAGTAAACACCAGAGTGGCTGTTTTCATACTTAATACTCTGCAAGATCCTGTGAGGCAACGGTGTTCTTTCCACCTGCCACAAACACCACATGGAGCCAGCACTGGGGGGAGGTGTGGAGACAGGGCAGTGCATGGGGCTGTCACCCAGGGCAAATGCAGTGTCACCAGTGCCAAGACCTGTTCCTCAGCTTGCGAACCTTCCCTTTAAGGCCCTCCAGAAGCGCTGGGTGGAGGATGCTTTGCAAAAGAAGGTGGGGACAGAACTGGGAAACAAGATCACATCAGTGATGATTAAATGAGAATTAGGTGAGGAGCCTAAAAAGTGCTCTGCACTCTGGGCTCTTTGAAGGCAGATGCATCTTATAGGATCTTATAGGTTCACTGACATCCTTGGTGGGTTCTAGATCCACCGTTAACTGGGTTTATGACATAGTGACCGTGGAGCTCTATTGCCTCATATGTGAAAAATGACCTTTGAGGCAGGCAGTGAATCCATTCTTTTTGATTTTATAGACTAGTAAATGTCAAAACTTGGGAACTGACATATGGTTATCAACTTTTATATCAAGTAAGGACAATGAAATAGGCGAAAAACTATGATATGCTATCATTTCATAAAAGATGACTATTTTATATCATAAAGGAAGGATAACTTCAGAATCTTAAAACTGCACATTCAACTTTAAAAACAACCCTATACTGTCCTTGGCTTTCTCTTTTTCTATGGATGAAAAGTTTATCAACTCATCTCTGCAAACTGAGGCTCTTTCACCTTGAACACTTAGGGGCAGCTGCACTGCTTGCAGATGATGTTAATTTACTCAAAGAAGTGGTTTCAGGGCTTGAAGGGAACTCTGAAGAGTTCAAGTGCAACGGTCTCACAGTATCTTGCCTCAGTTTCCAATATTGATAATTATGTTTTGAGTGCTAGCAGCCAGAAACTCTATTGTTGCTTTGAAGAGAAGTAAAAAATACAGATTGTGGCAAACAGAATCATGGAAACTTGAAGTTGGAAGATTTTTTAGCAATGATCTCATCCCTGTCGTTTTCAAACTAATGCTCCATGGAGCCACAGTGGTGCTGCTTGAATCAACACACCTCCATTTTAATTGTTATAAATAATTGAGCCTCTAATTATGGTAGAGTTCGTTTGCTTAAAAAAATGCTTGAACACTACTGACCCAGTCCATCTCAAATTTAAAGGGGAAACTGATGCTGAAAGAAACCCTGGGATTTGCCTGTGGTCACCTTCTTAGTTGGGAGAACTTGGTGGCATGACACTAGTGGAGTGGGGAAGGAAGGATTCTTATTATAGTGTCTGTTCTCACATTCATCAATAACTGAACCAAATCTTCCCACTGCTCCACTGCAAGGAAGGTCAACCCTTACAGTTACCCTTCTGGAATGTTCTGACTGGCTCCTTTCTATTGCTTGGCAAACCATTCCTACATGATAATTATGACAAACATTTCACTGACATCTGTTGGAAACTAATTTTTAAACTCCAGATCTGTACATTTGCTCCCATTTTGACCAGCACTGATAAAAATCTAAAATTAAATAGCATTTAATTACATTTGAAGAGTATAGAGCTAATATTTTTATGAACATCATTTTATGTTTCTAAGGTCATGTATATATAAAAAAATTAAAAGGTACTTTATGAAAGATACACTTTGATTAAAATGACCGAACCCTACTGTCTGATATATAAATTGAGATGAAGATGCATCTACTTTCTTTCTGAGCTCCTCGTACAGCTGACCCCACAGCAGTCTAACAACATTTATATGTCAAGTCTATCACACACTGCACAGCACATTCATTCTGTAGCAAGATCCTGGTGGTGAAATGTAGCATCTAATAAGTCTGGACACAATTCAGCTGTAAGCAGCAAAAAAAAAAAAAAAAAAAAGACTAAATCTATATAACCTATATATAACAGAGAATTTTTGAACTGTGGTTCCCAGTCATCAGTGGGTCATGAAATCAACTTAGTGGGTTATGAAAGCATTAAAAAACATACACACACAAGAGCCAAAAGTGCAATAGAAGAGAAAATATGAAAATATGTTGCATGACTTAAGGGTAAATATTATTTCATAAACATTTTATTTCATTCATATATATGTATTAACACATGTACTGGGTCATGAAATAATATATATTTCACAGCTCTCAACACTGCCCTAGAGAAAAACATACTTGGCCATTCAGTCCCTTAAGAAAAGATTTTCTTTCTTTTTTTCCCCATTTCTGAGCAACGGCTCCACACTGCGATGGCTGGGTACTCCAAAGGCCCCCTCCCCTCAATACAGTAACAATTCACAGTGATCTCTGAGCACCACCATTTCCTGGTTCACTGCTATTTTCTGGACATTTCCTCCCATCATAGCCCTGCCGGTTCAACTGAGGGAAAGTTGCCACAGTGTATCTGCATGTGGGTCAGTAGAAGCCTCAGGTCCTGCTACCATGTGCCAGGCATGATGCCAGGGGCTTTACAGACCCGACTCTTTATACATATGGTTTCCTTTGTTTTACTGGTAGCAGTGCCTCACCTGTACATCTCGAGCTCCTAGCACAGCACCCCTAGGGGCTGAGTGAATGTTTCCAAATAAGTGAATTCCACAACAAGCACACTCCATTGGTTATAAACTATATAAGTTAAGTTCAACAAAATATAAGAGTTTTAAATAAAATCAAATATTTACTCATTTGCTCATACTTAAAAAAGTGCAAAGGTACTATACAAAGCTTTATATAGTTGTACAAAAAGTTGACGCATTGGTGTTGCGGCTAATGATAATAATTGTATTACTTCAGCATCATATATCATAAAGTTATACAACTTAACCCTTTGATTTTGAGTTTATAAGCTTACTATTTTAATACACATCATATATTCAGTACTAGTTATTACTTTTGTATAAATAATTTCTTAATAGTAGTACATGATACTGAGGGAAAATAAAACAGTTAATAATTTTCCAAATGGTAGTAAGAAAGAAACTCATTAGTATACATTTGATTTGGGGGCTAAGCATAATTTGGCCTATGACTTAATGGAATCTAGAAGAGTGAAACAAAGCTTTTTTAAACTGGAGGGACACTCATGTGGATCAAGTTCAAGCCCTTCATCTTTCATATTAGGAAATGGCTGCACACCAGCCTAAATGACTTATCTAAGGTCACATAATTATACAGTAAGAGAGATATCCCAGGTCTCCTGATAACAAATCCAGAATATTTTCCATTTCATAAAAGAGGTTTATACTATAATACAATCATATTTTTTTAAAAGATCAAATCAGCTATCAAGGAAAACCAATACATGATAACATTTTAGACTTAAAAAGAAAACCCTAGAGCAAGAGTTTATTAAAAATATATGTTGACAACTGTGTAACAAAATTAGTGTGGAATACAGTACTGTAAACATTGATGGCAGAAGTTCACTGGTTGTGGTAATTTATTTGTGTGTTTATGTATTACTCTTGGGTATTAGTTGTGCTTTCATCTGTATCACTGGAGTTAAATTTTTTCCACAAAAATTTCTCATTTGATTTCCAAAGAGGAGCTTCAAGATCCTCTTTCCTTTTGGAGGATGCAGCAGAAGGCACTTTTTCACACAGAGTCTCTATCACCGCCAAGTCGGTGAGTTTACTAAGACTCTCGTCATTCTGTTCATTCAAGATGTCCCAGAAATCTTTTGGTCTCTGTTTTGCTTTCTCCATGGGCCCTGAAAGAACTTTCTTTGGCAGTCGTGTGGGACTGTTCCCGTGACTTTTAAAGAGGTCATCAAGAATAGAGGTGTCACCAAGTAAGCTTACCACAGAAGTGTTTTCTAACACTGGATTTTCTATCTTTTTGTTTTCCACTTTGAAAAAGGGTCCATTTCTTGAAACACCTAATGCTGTGAGATCCTGTCGGTTTTTCATGGTATTTTCCAACTTTTCCAACTCATACGCTCCAGACTTACTGTTCAGGAAACAGGATGCTGCAGTATCTGTGGATCCTTGGCTGTTTTTCCCATTGTTCGTCTCTTGGGTAGAGCTTACAGGTAATTTCTTAGTTTCCACAACATTAGAAAGCACCTCTTCTCTATGGAAACTGTGATTTCGAAACTTAATTGATTTTTCTTTATATATTTTTGGGTTGCAAATTTGAGAAAAATTTTTGGTACAATTTTTAAATGACAAAGTTACAGAATCTGACACCCTTTCTTTTATAAGAGACTCTCTTTTTTCAGACAGATTCCTGACTCTCTCTCCTTCCTCACAGGCAGATTTAATGAATTCTGAAGGGGAATCCACAAAAAATTCTTTTACCTCTGGATAGTGAGAAGCATAAAAGTCTCTTAGCATTTTCTGTCGTTCTTCTGATGTGGCATTAGTTATATGTTTAGCAAATTCCTTTACAGAAGACAACTTAAAATAAGAAGCCATTTCTTCAAATTGTTTTCTGAAGATTTAATGAACAAAACCAGTGGTTATTTTTATTACATTTTATTTTTAAAGAGCTTGTCTTCAGTGTTATGCTATGTAGCAACAAAGCAATGTAATCGTATTCCTTTAGCATATATTAGCTTAATTCCATAATGAACATGCATTTTGCACTTAGGAGAATGGGATCTCTTTCCTTACACTACTGAAAAAAATATTCTAGCTCATGAAATTACCAGCTTTTTTTTTTTTTTTTTTTTTTCCTTGCGTTATGCGGGCCTCTCACTGTTGTGGCCTCTCCCATTTGCGGAGCACAGGCTCCGGATGCGCAGGCCCAGCGGCCATGGCTCACGGGCCCAGCCGCTCCGCGGCACGCGGGATCCCCCCGAAACGGGGCACGAACCCGCGCCCCCCGCACCGGCAGGCGGACTCCCAAGCACTGCGCCACCAGGGAAGCCCGAAATTACCAGCTTTTTAAGCTATTCTGACTTATACTATCAGGTATTTCCTGGGAATTGTGTGATCCCAGCATGCTGCTACTCCAGTCAGCCAATTTATGACTTACATGAGAATCATAATTTATATAATCTGTATTTGGAAACCTATATTGCATTCAAGATCCATGAAATAAAACTGTCAAAGAAGGGTCTTAATAAATAGAAAAGAGAAAACGCTGAAAAATTAAGACAGGAATCGTTTTCATCTATCTCCTCTTTTCTCCTTCCACAAGTATCGATACAATATAGAAATTTCACACAACTTTTTGATGAGCCTAAAGAAAAGTTCTAAACTGAAAATCCTAGATTCTTTTTCAGTATTGATCTGACTTCAGTATAGATAGCTACACTATAGTCAGATGCTATTTGAAGAAATGCGTTTCAGTCTTAGTATAAGATATTAATAAAAGCTGTTACATACATATGTGAGGAAATGAGCCTTCTGAAACCCTGCTAAGATGGAAGTGGAAAGGTTGTTTAGGAACCCTGGGCACTAGACTCTGCTCCTTTCCCTAGGTGAGGGTTCTATGGTCTGAACTGTATCCTCCCCCCAAATCCATAAGTTGAAGCCCTAAACCCCAGTGTGACTGTATTTGGAGATGGGGCCTTTAGGAGGTAATTAAGGTTAAGAGAGGTCATAAAAAGTCACCAGAGAGCTCTCTCTCTGCCATGAAAGGACACAGTGAGAAGGTGGCCATCTGCACACCAGGGAGAGAGCTCTCACCAGGAACCAAATCAGCTGGCACCCTGATCTTGGACTTCCCAGGCTCCAGTACTGTGAGAAGTAAATTTCTGTCTTTTAAGCCGCAGTCTGTGGTATTCTGTTATAGCAGCCCGAGCAGACTAAGATGGGCTAAGAGGGTACTGGTTTGCTGATGCTGAGTTTAGGCCATGAGTCAGGAGAGCCCAATGCTTATAAATGTTTTTTTAAACAAAAGCCACAGATAGTGTTGCAGTATATGATTAAAAGTCCCCAAATTGTAGAATTATGTCTATTTTTATATATTTCCTTACAACATTCATTTATCCACTCAACAAATATTTATAGAGCCCTCTTATTTGCTAGGCACTGTAAAAGAAACTATACAACAGTGAACAAACCCCAGTTCCCTGTCTTCAAGGAGTTTATAGTCTAGTTGGGGGAGACAGATACATGAAAATCAAACCAGAAGGGAGTGATAAACCCCATGATGGAGGTAAATACGGCACCCTGTTGGCATCCACAGAAGGGGTACCTAAGCCAGTGACTGGTAGTGGGCAAGGTGGCAGGGAAGGCTTCTCTGCTGTCACCACAAGCCAGTCAGGTAAAGATAAGCCAGGAAGCCTTCTAGGGAGAGAGGGAACATGCATGGGCCCAGTTGCAAGAAGACTTGGTGCACATAGGCGCAGAAGAATCAGCCAAGAAAAAGGCTGAAAATCATGAGGGATCCGTATGCCAATTTCAGAAGTTTGAATTTTATCCTGTATACAACAGAGAATCCTGAGGATAAAAAATGATTTTTTTAAATGTATGTAACCAGGAGCTTTATTTAAAGCCACTATTATTTTTGCCACTCAGACCAGGTTACATAAAGTTTGTGTTTCCTTTGATTTTAGTGGCAATCCATGCTGCAAATTCATGACTTTTTTTTTGTGGCTTCAGATGAGTACCCTGGCTTCTAGTCCTCCCCACACTGGTCCTGTTACTTGTTCCAAATCCAGGTACTATCTATGCCTGATCAACAGCCACTCTCATTGCCAACAGAATAGTTAATAACACAAAAGCAAGGTTCCAAATTTCTGTCCTGGATATGGCCAATGTTCTTTGTTGGAAAGCAACAAGTATGTTCTTAAAAGGTTCCAGTTTTAACTTCACATGAAGTAATGAAGTGTCATTGTTTTGTTTATTAATCATCTCCGAATCATTTTCATGGTCTTTCTCATAAATATTTGTGCTGTGAAGATTAAGTAATTGGCAGGGTTACAGGCTGATGTCTTTTATTCATCCAAGACTTGGTAGTGTTTCAGCAGTTGCCAAAGTACTTTCACCTTTGCTGTGCTGACCTCACCCATGACCCTGCAAATCTGTCACCTCTGGGAAGAGAGGTGCTTCAGACCTTATTCTACCTGAGTAGTATGCAAGTAAACTGGGCTGTGTGGTTGCCCTTTACAGGATGAGCTATGATTACAATTCATTTTATTTTTGCCTTCTAAACTTGCTTTTGTAATTCTTGGTCTTTCTAAACACTCAACGAATTGCAAGGTACAGCCAGGGGATACAAGCTAGCCACCGCTTTGTGAAGAAAATTTTGTAGACACTCATAATCCATTTAGAGAAAGGAGCAGTGGTGGGGCAAAGGAAATCAAAGTTAGGCATCTTTCAGTCTTTCAACAAGTGTATCAAGAGTATTTATGTATCACGGAAAAAATTCAATTTTTCTCCTTTTTTCTGGAGGAACTGAAGGAGAAGGGATGGAACACAGCTAAAACCATGTTCTTTCTGCCTAAGCTTTCTGAAGTGAAGGTAGGACTGAAACTTCATTCAGATAATCCATGGGGCTACAGCATAGTACAAATTCTTGATTCACATAAAGTAGGATGGTTAGCAGGAAAGAGGTGCTAGCAGTTTGGACACCGATCCCTAGTTCAGATGTTGGCATTCTAATATTAGACACCCTTCACCTTTTTATTTAGCATGAAGCATTTATCCCTAGGATAAGTAGAGAAAAAAAAAGAGGCAAAAACTAATCAATGTTAATACTTTTATTTTTATACACAGTGCTAAAGGGGATCAGACACTTGTGTTTAAAGACTGGTAAAATGTATATGGTTGGTCTCCTAGCAAAAATAATTGCCCGAAGAAAATTACCCACAATTTACCCAAAATCATTGTTGTAAATCTGTTTGTGAGGAGTTGTGTTGCTATAGCAGTGTGGGGTGTTCACCTTTGTGGGCAACGGTGGGCAGCTGAGAAGCGTGCTCCAATCTGCCACACTAGCACCCGAGGAGCTAAGGGACAGGTTGCCTGGGAGTTGCCAAAACCCGAGGGAAGCATCTGGAACACACAGAGCAACCACCATTTTCCTATTGTCTGTAGAAGTCATCAGGACCAAATGGACCACGCCTCCTCTCCCTGCTTACCTCAGTCACTACTTCTCAGTTACACATAACCACTGGCTTCGCATGCCCCTGCTAGTCTCTACATCCCTGATCTAATCCAATCCCCCATCCTTCCAGACCATTCCTCGGTGCCCCTGGAACCAGGCTATGATCTACTAACTCTCCTGTGTCTTCTGCCCAAGGGGCCCTCTGTCTCCTCCTGATACTGCCTCCCCACTGCAGCCCTCACAAGTCAAGATCTCATACCTCACATCCTTAAACCTCAGGGTTCATGCTTCCCATTGCTGCTTCCAGATCATTTTTTCTTAAAAACTCCTTCCCCTCTTTAAGGTTTATGCTATCCAGCTTAACCATTCTCACCCCCACCCAACCTTGTTAACTGACTTTCTAGTTGCTTCCTGATAGTGACTGAACACTCAAGATCCTGGATTAATGTTGTTTCCTCTCCCATCTCCTGCCATCATTCTTGATAACATCAGTATCCATGTGGATGTCCCACCCAACTCCTGGCCCACCAGTTTCTTGACCTCACCTCCACAGACTCGATTCCATGTTAGGCCCCTATTCCCAAAGTCATATACCACTAATGTCATTACCATTAACTGCACAACCTCCAAATCCCTGAATTCAATCATATCATGCTCCACTTCAACTGCTCAATTATCCCAGTGACAACAATGCTGGAATATACCCTTCGTCTCATCAAGTCCTCCAATTTGCTGACTCTTCTGCTTTCTCACTAACATCAGCCTCCCCTTTTCCAGCTTATGTTCAATTTTATAATCGCTTCTTTGCAAACATCCTTTAGCTTCCTTGCTTCTCTCTCCTTCTCCTGGTAAAACTCAGCTGTTTCCCTATTCTGTGTCTGCAACTGAACAACCGAAAGCTTGCTGAATGAAGTCTGCACAACTGCACAGATGGTTTTACTGGAATTACTCTCAAATAGGAACATAACATCACCCAGGAAGTCTAGCTCCACTAAGCTTGCTTTCCCACTTTATGACTTCCACTAATGACTTCTTTCATAATTTCTCTCTCCCCAAATCTCTTTCCC
>NW_006773367.1:2828052-2831149 GCF_000442215.2 Lipotes vexillifer | reverse complement strand
CCCCAAATCTCTTTCCCTTTGTACTGATGACTTTAATTCTCAATTAACTGAGGAAATATCACTGTATCTGTGCCCTTCTTTATCCCTTTCTCTTAATACTTCTCAAAGGCTAGATCTTCGCCTGTGGTCTGGATCCCCCGCTCTCCTGCCTCCAGGACTTCACTTTCTCTGTTATCACCTCTCTGGCATGATCT
The DNA here is from genome assembly GCF_000442215.2 of Lipotes vexillifer. Lineage (NCBI taxonomy): Eukaryota > Metazoa > Chordata > Mammalia > Artiodactyla > Lipotidae > Lipotes > Lipotes vexillifer. The sequence goes on along the minus strand of NW_006773367.1, from coordinate 2,830,955 downwards.
CTTTTTTTCCTATTAGTCTTTTTCCTCAAAACACAAACAGGTTCTATTATCTTCCCAGCTTAAAAACAAACTACACTTCATCCCACAATGCCCTCCAGCTACTGCTAGTTTCCACATCCAAACTTAAGGAGCAGTCCCAGGGGCTTGCCCTTTCACGGCTTGCCCACCTCACCCTGGCATCTGCCTACTTCTACTGCTCATGGAAAGGTGACCAAAGAGTTCTTCAGCTCCAGGGGCTTTCCCACTTCTTCTGATTCTGGTTCTCAGCAGCAGTCAATAAAGTGAAGTGTTCCCTCCTTTTCGAAACTCTCACTTGTCTTGGACTTTAGGACCTTGCGCTGGGCCTCCTACACAGTAGGCCACAGTCACTCTCCAGGCTCAGTACTGGGGCTTCTCCTCTCCTTTCTATGTTCTGTTCCTAAACTGTTCACACAGTCTATGGCTATAAAAGCTATCTGTAATCTATTTATAATCTCTATGCTGATAATTTCCAAATTTAGACCTCCAGTCTCCAAATCTCAGAGTAGCATATCCACTGCCCATGTGACATTCCCCTATATCCTCAAATTTAATATGAGCAAAAGAGAACTCTTGATTTTTTTTTTTACTCCAAACTTGTGTCTCTCCTAGTTTTCCCCATTCAGTGAATCCAGTCTGCTGCTTAAGGCAGAAAATGGGAGTAATCCTGTCTTCTCCCCTTCCCAAGGAACAGTTCAACATCAAACTGAATTTATCCATTCGGCTCTGTCTCCATGGCAACTACTCTATTGCAAACCACCATCACCTAGTTCCTTATGGTTTCCCCTAGTCCACTCTGCCCTCTTCCATGCAGAAGCTGGAAAAATCTTTTAGAAACATACATCAGATGATGTCATGCTTCAGCGGCTTTCTACTGCAGTTGGAACAAAATCCAAATTCTTTTCTATAATCTACAAGGCTTGGCATGCTCCAGCCCCACCTATGTCTCTCCCTTCATCTCATGCCATTCTCTGCTTGATTTATTATGCACTAAGTACACCAGTCTTCTCTCAAAACCTCCTCCCTCTTCAGAAAGTTCTTACTTTGGTTCTCTGCTTCATTATCCTTCAGGTCTTAACTTAAATGTCACTCGTATAGAGAGGTCTTCCCTGACTACCTAGTAGAAAGGGAGTTATATCCCTCCCAATCCCATTATTCTCTATAAAGGAGGCCTGTCTACTTTTTTCCTATAACACACCATTTTATAATTATTTATTTATAAGTTTTTTTATTTTTGAAAATTTTATGGTTTGATGCCAACCCCCATCCCACTGTACTGTAAGCTCTATGTCTATGTCTCTTTTTTTATACTGTATATTTAGCACCTAGAACAATGCCTGAGTGCATATTAGATGCTCAATAAATACTCAATGAGTGAATGAATATAATGCACGTAAGTATTTCACTTATATAAAATAATTTCATTTTTTATCAATTTGGGGATTAGCCTTCTTAAAACACTAAAACATTTGGGAATTTTTTTCTTTTTCTTGGCCGTGCTGCATGGCTTGTGGGATCTTAGTTCCCCAACCAGGGACTGAACCCAGGCCACCGCAGCGAAAGCGCTCTAACCACTGGACCATCAGGGAATTCCAGGATTTATTTTTTAAAGTGTACAAATTCATATTTCTCTGAAATATTCAGATGCCACGTATAGTTAAAATTCAAATAATTTGTGTATTTTACTAGGTAGTTATATTTCTTTTGAGAATCATTCATAAAGTCCAGTGTTGTTATAGATGACATACCTGCGGATCCCTTTTGGTGTTTCTCCAATTATGAAGGTGGTCTGGCCTGTTCGGTAGACATTTTTCTTCTTCTGGCTTACAGGGTGTGAAATGTAAAGGGGAAAAGAAATGCTGCCTTCACTTGGTTGTTGGCATTCCTTTCTATGTGTCGATGTATCTCCCTTCATTTTTTCCTTATATGTCTGAAAAAAGGATGAAAGCAAAAACTCTGAAAAAACAGTCATTTTTGGTCAAATAAGGAGACTGTCTTACTTTTTCCCAGTATTCTTTACAATCTAGTATATAATATTCTCCAGGTAATATCATTGTCAGATCTTGTTAGATCTTTAAAAAGATATTACTTGTAGCAGTAATGCGATGTTTCTCTTTTCATTGTTTAAGATATATGCTAAAGATATACCTTTCTTAAAGATACAATGAAAGTAATGGTAATATGATGTTTCTACTGTCAAGACTATGGGTATACTGATACACATGCTGGCATCCACTCTCCTAAACAAAGATAAAAATTAATGATTATATAAATAATGGCATAAAAATGGGATGTTTAAAAAATTTAATTCAGCAATTTCTCTCAATATTATTAAGCAGACTTTCGGTTATTTAATCTTATATAAGCAGTCAAACTTTTAAGAAATAACAACCTTTATATAATAATGCAATACACTAGTTTTGTAAATCCTACTTCAATCTCCAGTGGCTTGCAAGAATTACTTAGTGATTGTTAAGATGTTAACTAGAGGTGGTTGAAATTACAGATAGAATCACATTTATTTTACAGACTAACGGTGTCTTGCATAATACAAATTGTTAAAAATAGTGAGTCAAGAAAAAAATAATTTTAAACTGTATGGTTCCATTTTCCCTGACAAAATGGTAAGGTGAGTATGTGGAAAGTCCCCATCTTATTCCAAAAACAGAAATATTGGATGCAATTTGACAACAACAACAAAATTATATTTGAGCTCAAAAGTAAGAAAGGAAAATCTCTAGATGCCAAAGCCAAGTAACATAGTGGTAGGTGGGAGCTGAAGCTCAGCAGCCCCAGGAATAGCGTCCTAAATTCTAGTCTGCAGGATTCCATGTGTAGAGGGAAAATGGAAATGATTTAACTCTCTGAATTAAAAAACAAACAAA
>NW_006773367.1:2827724-2828042 GCF_000442215.2 Lipotes vexillifer | reverse complement strand
GCAGGAATTAAATGGATATCCAGTTTTCAAATTAAAGCTAGGAAAGCCCAAACTGGGGGCACAGGATAGAAACAGGCTCCCTTGTTACTCTAGATAGAATCACTGGTGAAAACATGGAATGCTCAGCCTGTGCCATTTGTGGAATCTGATTTTGTAGCACTTGCACTGTATGGAAAAATCTAAGCTAAAAACCAACATAAAAAACTGGCCCAGAACCAGTGAAAACCATAGATCTCAATGAGGGGTGAATACAAAAATATAACATAGGAACACTTTTTAAATCTAGAGAATGCGTGTGATTCCAATGTGTGGGGGGGA
>NW_006773367.1:2796349-2827714 GCF_000442215.2 Lipotes vexillifer | reverse complement strand
AAAGAGTTCAGGTAATAATTATAAAGAACACACAAAGCCCACTGCCATGAAAGTGGACAGATACAACAAATGTGAGAATCCATATCTGAGGAATTATAGATAACAAAGCAATCTGAAAGAGACTTTAACTCATTAGCATATCCAGAAAGATAAAGGAAGAACTGGGTATTGTAAAATACCAGATCTGAGAAAGAACCAAATATAAATTCTAGAAAAGAAATATAGGTTTGAAAAAAAATAGACACAGAAACAAACTTAAAATATGGGTTAAGCAGCAGGCTACACAGCCTTACAATGACAGTTGATAAATTGGTAGAGTAAAATTACTCCGAATGCTAGGCAGAGAAAGAGAGAGAGAGAGACAGAGAGACAGAGAGACAGAGGAGAAAGAAAGGAGGGAAGGAGGGAAGGAGGGAAGGAGGGAAGGAGGGAAGGAGGAAAGGAGGAAAAAAAGGAAGGCAGGAAGGAAGGAAGGAAGGAAGAAGAAAGAAAGAAAGAAAGAAAGAAAGAAAGAAAGAAAGAAAGAAAGAAAGAGAGAGAGAGAAAGAAAGAGAGAGAAAGAAAGAGAAAGAAAGAAAGAAAAGAAAGAAAGGAAAGAAATAAGGAAAGAAAGAAAGAATGGAAGAAAGGAAGACAGACAAGAAAGAAAAATTAAGAGACAGAAGACATGGCAGAAAACATACCAAAATTTCTAAAATATTAGAAGGAGATAACAGAAAATGGAAGAGATAATGTCAAAGAAGTAATGGCAGAGAATTGAAGAAGGCATGAATCCTCAAACTAAAAAAGGAGAAAGAATCTCTAGTGTGAAAAATGAAAATAAATCTGTACCTTGTTATATCACAGATAAAGATAATATCTTAAAAACTACCAGAGAAAAATAAGCTATCCCACAAAGAAATAATAATCAAACTAAAGGCAGACTTCTCATTACCACTACCACCATCACCACCACCAAGAGAAGATAATGAGAGTATCTTCAACATGCTGGGAGGGAAAAACCGTCAACCTAGAATTCTAAACCCAGTTAAACTATCACTTAAGAAATTTTTGCAGGCATACAAATACTACAAAACACAGATTAGTAATTGTCAATGAGACAGTGATTTTTTCTTTTACAGGAGTTCAATGGGATTCAAGTGGCACATATCACTGAATGTTGGTAGGGAATGGCTTTCATTCCACAAATATTTACTAAGCACCTATTACGTTCCTGCCACCATGCCATGCAGTTGAGAAGAAAAATATTTACATATACAAAAAGGCCCCTACTCTTAAGGGGCTTAAAAAAGCTGAGCCCCACCCCCCTCCCATTTTTAGTTTTTTTCTGTTTTTAAAATAAATAATTTATCTCTTTAATTTATATTCAAGTTCATTTCATTGAAATAAACTGAACAAAATACATAATTATATGTTCTTTAATAGCAAACCACTTCTAATGAAAAGAAATTGATTTCTTCAAAATCTAGTGTGACTCACGTGGATAAACACAAAATGCCAGGTTGCCATTTTGAACCAGGGCTTTGCTTCAGTCAGTAATGCTGAAAGCACTTTCCTCAAAGACATCATTTCTTAAAGCTTAAAACATTATTAATAAAGAGAGGAAAATGCTGATCTTTAAAGATAAATTTGAAAGAGATGTGATGCATTTATTTTACATCACAAGAAAACAAGATGAATGTTAAAAGTTCCTAATAAAATAGCTCATAATCTTTGATGATTCCCAAGAAATAATTATCCATTATTATAAGGAGGGATGGGAACGTTTACATGGGGATAAAGGGAGTAAACTGAAAGAGAAGGAACGGGGCCAACCAAGAACACTCCCTCCTCATATACTGCAGTTTCTGAAGCCATGGAGAAAGCAGGCCAGGCCATGGAAATTTTCAATTATTTACATGATTACTCTGGGTCTTTCTGACCCTGGCAGCATTACAAAGCTCATATTTCGAACAGATACATTTTTTCTCAAGTTGGTTTTACAAATTCTTCAGGAAAATTCAACTTTTCTATTCATAGCTATCAGATATGTGGATCTTTAATTTATGCCACATATTATACACTTAAAAACCTGATTATTTTAGATAATAATAAAAAAAGAAAAGCATTTTTTCTCTCACACTGGCTCAATATCCCATCTTTTACTTAAAAAAAATCTAGGTTCAGTTTTCCATTTTAGTAGGGTAGTTTAACACTTACTGAAACAAGGCTGTGAAACAAAATTTTGTTTACTAATTATTTTAATAAACATTTTGATGCCCTTCTTATAAAAGCTGGTTTCACTATTTATAGTAAAATAGTATCTTTTACAATAGCTGATATAAGAAAAATAGTGACAGTGCAGTTGCAATTGAAGGAACAGTTATAATTTATTATAAAGCAAAGAACAATGCCTGTGGCCAAGATGAAAAGATTCCAGACCATGTGAAATTGGACGCAAACTCTTCCACTACCGCTTATGTCAAAGTTGGGAAGTCATGTGACACTGAGGCAACACTATGAAGTAGCAATAGTAATGAAGGGTTGAGCAATGAAAAATTCAGTAAAAATGAGCTGGACTAGGAAATTAAAAGATAACATTATCGCTCCTTAATATTATGGTAGAGGGTGAGACTGCTTGCTCAAGAAAGCAAAATAAACCCACTCTTCTTTCCACCAGAGAACAGAATGGCCAACAACTGGAACACTATGTCTATATCTGATAGGAAATTTTGAGATCATAACATGAAGAAAGCAGAAAGCCCAGTTTCTGTAAAAGCCCCTAATTGCTCCTAACTTTTTCCTAGAAAGTTTCTTCTAAATTATCCAAGATTTGCTTTGAGAAATTACTTCTATACTCTGTGATTCTGATGAAGGTTTCCTTCCTCTTAAGATTTATGGTTATAATGATAAGGAGGGAATTATGAAGACAAGAACTTTGTACAGTATTTGTATAGTATAAATATGACTGCTAATAAGTATTTTAGAAAGCTTGACACTGTTAGAGTTTAATTTATAACTTAGTAATTGCTATGTTCATGATTATCTTCATAAATTATTGGATATTGTTAGGTATTTCTACTGTGGTATATTTATGAAAGTAATCAAGTTCAACTTATGGTATCTTTATTAAAAATAAAACTTAGTAAGTGTAAATAATATAGTAATTATTTCTAAATAACATAAACATACAGTTAAAAGATCCATTTGATGATGAGATTAATTGAATGGAAATGTGAGGTTACTTAAGAAGCTGAATTTATCAGAGAATATTGAAATAATAATCCTAATTTATGAGTGGTAATATGTCTTCCTCCTTTGGATATATATGTACTATGTGGAGCAGCCAGCTGAATGTTGAAAAAGCAGAGGAAAACCCTCCCCCTTCAAAGTCCTAATCTGATTTATATAATTAAACATTTAAAACATAACATGTTATTGTCAGAAAAGTAAATATTTGTCATTAAAAATAAAATTCAGAATATAAAAAATTATTTAATTCAACAAAAACATTACATATACATTATTTCTATAAATGGTAATTGTTTTAATATATTTTGGCCAAAACAGTCTCCTCACTTATCCATAATCAAATGTTTAATGTGGAAATGGCTCACTTCAAAGACTTCATAAATAACTGCTTTTTAAAAAACTGAAGTATAGTTCATTTACAATATTATATTAGTTTTAGGTGTACAACATAGTAATTCAATATTTTAATAGATTATTAAATTATTATTAAATATTAAATATTAAATAATTTAATTATTATTAAATTATTACATTATTATAAAACAAAGGCTGTATTTCCCTATGCTGCATAGTAGTATATGATGAACATCTGTTTTGACTTAATTTTGATAAAGTTATAAAATCATTATTCATTTTTCTAATCTCTCTATAAAATATATTTAAAAATACATCATAAAATTACTATTTAAACGTGTATAAAGTATACAGTCTGTAAAATAAAAGCTATAATTTTAAGTTGTAAAAGATATACATTAGGATTACAATAAATAAGAGGGCACTTTTGTAGAGAAAAATTTCTTCTTTTAGAGTAGCCAAAATGAATTTACACTAGACCTAGTCAACTGTACATAATCCTGTACAACTTATTTCTTACTGTAAACTTTTAGGTTTACATTGGTTCTAGAAGGAAAGTTTATCTTTAGATCAATAGTATGAGACATTCAAATGACCTTTGATAATAAATACTTTCTTTTTCCTTTGGACCCAAAGTGTACTGTCCGTATTTCAAGGCATTAGACCTAAGCCAAATAGCAATATTAATAGCAATAGCCAATTAAAATATTGAACCAGTAGTTATTTTTTAAAAGATATAACTGAAAAAAGATAAGGTATATATAGATTTTCAATATGAAAGAGTAAGAAAAAATAAAACTGACTCTTAAAAAGTTTGCAGATAACAATCTTTGATGTCAGTGTACTGAGAAAAGGAATATTCCCCCTACCTCACAGTCATATGATTACATTAGCATTTTTCTTTTTTCTCTGCTACATATGAAATTTATCTTTATATAATAGAAAACTTCATTGGAATAGTGCACAGAATGTTTAAGGAAAAAAAACCCTCTTTCTTTGAAGTAAAAAATTTTGGAGGCAAATTACTAAAGAACTATAGAGGGTGCCTAGGTAGGAATAGCAAGGAAATGAGAAAAGATGATAGGAATCAGTTTTTCCCATACACACCCACCTGTGGGCAACAAATGGGGCAGGAAATATTACAATCCAGGAGACTGAGTTTCAAAAACAACCATGAACAGCCTCTAGTTCCCATTTTGGCCGGAGAAACACTATCGTAATCTCTACCATCTTTCTAAATCTCTTTGGGGCTAATTACTGGAGACACATCCATAGGTGGTACAGATAATGCTGATTCCTTTTCCTCTGCTCATCTGTATCCCCCACAAGTAGAGGAAGCTTGGAGGGGGACAATGTACAATGAAGAACAGCCTGATAGGATGGGTAGCCTGTCTATGATAGGCTACCAGGATGTAGTGAAATCTTTATTAAGCAATTTTGGAATGGATCTGTCTGCTGAGCCGGTTCCTCTAGAAAACACCTTACAGAGGATATACCAGAACAAAGAGCAATGTATATTTAACAGCCACATTCACTGTTTTTTCCATAACTGGATGATCAGCCTTGATAAGTCACTGAGAAAACTGGAAACCAGGGAGATTTTCAAAGGCAATGGAAGGTCCCAATGGTTCTGACTTGTTGAGAAGCCTGAGTTTGGATTCTAAGATCACCAGAGGATCTGCCCATCACAGGAAAGCTCTTTGGTTTACACCTTACTCCTGAGAATAGCACAGAGCTTCACAAGCCAGTCTATGGTCATGGCCACAAGTGGGCACAACATGTAGCCAAAGTCCCTCACATTGGCCTGATCACACCAACTTTGTCATAAAGATTAAAAAAAAATCAAGTGCTCTTTCATTTTTTTTCTTCATTAAACCTTAAATAGTTAAGTCTGAGAGGCAGCAATGCTTTTGTTTACACATCTGTTCAAACAAAAGATTAAAAAGAAATCTCTCTTTGGGTAAGGGCCAAACCCTATAAACACATAAAAAGTCATAAACTTGCTTGTCTTTGCAAAGCAGGGAATCAGGAGTACCATAAAGTCATATAGCACATGTAAATAAATTCATTCAAATGGCATATGAGGGTCTAAAAGGACAAAGACCTTTAAGGATCTTTGCACAAGTGTGAAAACCCCTTATCTTTGAAGTAATCATTCAAGATTTCTGCCTGGAGGTAGGAAATATTACTGTAAATGCAGTTTTCCAACACTCAACAGAAACCTAAGGCAACTATGAGGTACCCCTGAATTGTCTTCACTCAGCCTCTGGAGAAAAGCCAGCTGGTTAGAGGACCCACCACGAATATACACTGAAGTATAATTTTCTGCATATGTTTAAAAATGTCATTCAAGTCTGAAAAAACAAACAGATTCAAATCTAAAACATTTTTTTTTTTTGGTGGTGAAGGGAGATTAAAGTTTGTAATCATGGTTCTCTTTTCCTCCTGGAAGGAGTAACCATTACAATTCAGTTTTTTATATATATAGATATATATTTTCTTTTTTGATAGTACTTTGCTTGCTGAGTGAGCCACAAAAGGACAACTTTATATTGGCTTCCCTGAGCCTAGCTCCCTTTTTGTGTGCACAACAGTCCATTTCTCATTGTACAAGAAACTCATCTATCTAAAGGAACAAAGTTACAGCCTCAGGAGTGCAGGTGAATACTGTGGGGCACACACTACAAACAGAAATACAAAAGCCCTATCTCCTTGGAATTTGGGAACATGAAGGCAGTGCCACAGCAGTCAACCTGGGGGAAAAGGCCAGGTGAGATGGTGGCAACTACCTTTAAAAAAGCCTGCAGACCAGCAACAGGGAGTGTTGGCTAATATTCCCTCAGTCCTTCATGGGAGGGTGGTCAGAAAGTAAATTCCCCTTAACACCTCCTACAGACAAAGGCAAGGCCTTTCTGGGGTAGCTTTCTGAGCACTGGACTCAGCACCACAAGCGCTGGTTTCTACTAGTCTTTTTAGGATCTCCAGTAAGTAGTAATGGTCCTTGGCATCTTGAGCCCTGACTCAATTTTAAATCTTTACATATATTATTTATATTACTGTAAAAATGTCTCCAAAGACTACTTGAAGGTCCTATACTAAATAATACCTGTTAGTGAAAAGATCACGGAGGGGTGGTGCTGATGGAAAAATTTTAATTAAAGTCTTTCTTGGCAGGCACCCCCGCCCCTGCTTGCCTTTCCAGTGGCTGGCACTTCCGTGGGGAGCTTAGGCTCTCACTTCCTTCCTCCAGGCCTCCAGCTGGAGTAAGTGTAGGCTTCTATGCAGGCTGATTCAGTGACAAGGCCATCGATGGCTCTTCAGTGTCTAGGGAAGAACATTTCAAGCACCCTGCCACAAATAACACCGGGACGTTGTAACTAGTTGTGAAGCTAGATGCACATTATTGTTAATAATAAAGTACTGAAATCTGTGAATAATTCTCCCTTTTAGTAAATTAGAGTGGATTTCCTATAACCACATCATTTTCACTCTCTTCTATTCTGATATGCTTTCTTGAGTCATGTAGAAGAGGAAGTAAAGCTTTCCCACAGAGAAAGGCCAACTGAAAGTATGTTCCACTAGAACTGAATTTAATGATCAAGTGACCCCCTTCTTATGGTCTAAAATGGCAGTTCTGAAACTTTTTGGTCTTAGGACACCTTTACAGTTTAAAAATTATTGAGGACGCCAAAGAGATTTTGTTTATGTAGGTTATATCTACTGAAAGTTTAAAATAATTAAATAACTCTTTATCAGCAAAAAAGTTTATATTTTCCAAGGCAAACAAACAAAAAATTAGCCAGAAGAGTGGCTACGTATTACATTTTTGCAAATGTCTTTAATAGCTGGCTTAATAAAAGACAGCTGGATTCTCATATCTTCTTCTGCATTCAGTCTGCTGCAACAATGCTGTTTTAGTTGGCGTATATGAAGAAAATCAGCCTCATACAGATACGTAGTTGAAAAAGGGCAGAATATTTTCATAGCCTTTTCAGATAATTGTAGATATTTCTTTTTGATACTTTACCAAAATTCAATTAAGATTAGTTTCATGTAATATTTGAAACCATATCAGTGAACTTTTTATATTGTTAAAAGTAAAATTCATTGGTATATTTTGTACTTTGGCTGAATTTTTTCCCCATGCATGATTTTGTAATATCACTCACTGGTCATTTGGAAAATATTAAGTCAGTTATGCAGATCTTCAAAATGTTGACACATTCAATTATACAACATTGGAAAACCATATTTGTTGTTATTACCACCTATGCAACAGAAAAAATCTTTTTAAATATTGGGAAGGGGGTCATGGTCACGGTGGCAGACACAAGTTTTTCAATATTTTAATTTTCACTTGAAAGCTTGAATTTTATCGCTGGCAACAAGTACTGTCTGTTGTCTTCCTTGAAGTGACAGAAAGTATCTACCAAATACACAAGTCTAAATAACCATAGTTTGGGGCTTCCCTGGTGGCGCAGTGGTTGAGAATCTGGCTGCCAATGCAGACGACACAGGTTCGAGCCCTGGTCTGGGAAGATCCCACATGCCATGGAGCAACTGGGCCCGTGAGCCACAATTACTGAGCCTGCGCGTCTGGAGCCTGTGCTCCGCAACAACAGAGGCCGCGATAGTGAGAGGCCTGCGCACCGCGATGAAGAGTGACCCCCACTTGCCACAACTAGAGAAAGCTCATGCACAGAAATGAAGACCCAACACAGCCATAAATAAATAAATAAATAAATACATTGTGTATTATAAAAAAAAAAAAAAAAACTTAGGGGCTACATGATCTCACTTCTATTAAAAAAAAAAAAAAAAAATAACCATAGTTTGTCAGTCATTCTTTCAAGTATTGATACAAATTGTGTTCCATAAAAAAAAGTGGCTAGTTTAGTCCGCAGTTCAATTATACAAGTGCTTGTGTACACTTCCTGTTTCATCAAACAGAATACTAAAAAGATGAGTACCAGGGCTTCCCTGGTGGCGCAGTGGTTGAGAGTCCACCTGCCGATGCAGGGGACACGGGTTCGTGCCCTGGTCCGGAAAGATCCTACACGCCACGGAGTGGCTGGGCCCATGAGCCATGGCCACTGAGCCTGCGCGTCCGGAGCCTGTGCTCCGCAACGGGAGAGGACACAACAGTTGACAGGCCCGCATATCGCAAACAAAACAAAACAAAACAAAAAAAAGATGAGTACCAAAGGGTTGAGATTTAAGAAAATTAGTAATCTTTATTGATTCATCAAGGATATTCTTCTTTTTTTAAAAGAAACAATTTTATTTATTTACTTTTTGGTTGTGTTGGGTCTTTGTTGCTGCACACAGGCTTTCTCTAGTTGCGTCAAGCGGGGGCTACTTTTTGTTGCGGTGCGCAGACTTCTCATTGTGGTGGCTTCTCGTGTTGCAGAGCATGGGCTCCAGGCACGCAGGCTTCAGTAGTTGCATCACGTGGGCTCAGTAGTTGTGGCACGCAGGCTGTAAAGCACAGGCTCAGTAATTGTGGCGCATGGGCTTAGTTGCTCTGTGGCATGTGGGATCTTCCTGGACCAGGGATCAAACCTGTGTCCTCAGCATTGGCAGGTGGATTCTTAACCACTGCGCCACCAGGGAAGTCCCCATCAAGGATATTCTTAAGAGAAACTAAAAGTAGTTTTCTTTTCCTGAAAGTATGTGGTGGTAAATACTAGTGGCCCAAATAATTTTTATGAACAAAATGAGAAGTTCTTTCTCTTAAGGTATTCATTATTTCATCTGGCCACAGCAACGGGATAGCCTTAAATACTGAATAACAGTAGGATATGGCTTTCAAATTCCATTTTGAAGCAGTTAATGCTAAATAGTCATGAAAGGTCTTTACAGATTAATTGAAATTTGATTCCGATAATAACTTGGTTACAAAATGACTGACACCTTTAAATAAAACATCAACCTACCAACAATTTTGCCGTAAATGCTGCGAGAGCTGACTCTGGTTATGGGATCTATCCCTCATCAGGAAACTTGCAAAAATATCACAACTTCCATCTTAGATCAAGGATCATAGTTCAAACATATTTATCCTGCCTAAAGCTAATCTACTACAAAAGAATTCATGCCTATCCTAATAAATTAGAATAATTCTCCACATTTCTCTGTATAGAATCTCTTTGGTATCTACTAGAAATTCAATTAAAATCAGTAAGCTCTAATTGAATATCTATGTAGCAGGTACTTTTTTTAGGTCCTGGGAATAAAAGACAGAGTAAGATTCACTTCCTAATGCAAAAGAGTTTCACAGTCTAACCAGGAATACAGTGCCAGACACTGTGGATGGCCTACTAACAGCCACTGCCTCCCTCTTTGTTGTCTGAACAAAACTGAGGTTCTCTTAGAAATGTGCTCAGGGAAGGTAGATTGCCCTCTCAGTTCTTAGCGGATAAACAAATTAGTCAAGCCAATTATGTTCTGCCAGAAAGATTTTCCTCCCCAGTAAAAGGAGAGATACAGGAAAAGAACCATGTCTTCCTGTCTTTGGATAGATTTGTATGAGGAAATATGTTCTTGAGATGCAGTAGTCATCTTGTAACTTAAGGCAAAAGGCCTCATGGAATTAAAAATTAACTTACTGAGGATAGTGGGGCAGAAAATGAGAGAGCCTGAATTCTTATGATGTCATTGGACTGTAGTAATACACCTGGACATACCTCCCTCCAGATTTGCTGTTATGTAAATTAGTTCAACAGCCTATTGTATAGGCCATTTTCAGATGGTTATTCTATTCCTTGCAGCTGAAAGCATCCTGTAGATACTTACTTATAAAGTATCACATAATACAATGTGATCAGTGCTATAGCAGACATACATGCACACACATACACACGCACACAAATAAGTAAAGATGAATTTGAGGAAAACATTTATACTGCTTTGGAGAAGACAGGGGACAACTGTCACTGATGATACAAGGAGGAGGGGTTCAACAGGCAGACACAGGTAAAATGGAATTTTAAACAAAAGAACCACAAGAGCAAAGACATGGAAGAGTAAAAGTCCATGGTGTGCTTGGAGACTGATTTATAAACTGAAGGCTGACTAGGAAGAGCTTATTCATCTTTCTATCCCCAGAGTCTAGCACAGTGCCTGGCACATAGTGTCAGTAATTCTGAATGAGTGTCTCAGAATGAGATTGGAAAAGGAGATTAGCACCAAATTGAGATAGGCCTCATGTGCTATGGAAAAGAAACACAATAAGATATTTTACAGAACTTTGGAAGAGACAAAACTATGCCCCAAAGTGACCGTTCAGATTTGTTACTGCTAGATGAAGAAAGCTTACAAAGTCATGCATGGGTAGGGATATCTTTCTGACACCATTCTCCATGTTCTCCCTTCTCAAGTGGGTGTTTTATAACAGCACTATGGTCAAGAGATGACAGATAATGAGTGAAGATGAAGAATACCAGCATTTATGCTGCTCTAAAATAACTAACATCTTTACATTATCTGCCAGTATATCCCCTTTAACATTAACTTGTGGAGCTAAGAGTTAAGGAGCCTTTACTCATAGTGAAAACGGTTGTGGGGATCTGCCTTATGTAGTACTTTCTTACAGGAATTACCAGTAACAAATGTTTTCTGAACTTCCACTCTGTGCTGCCTGTTGCTAAGTGGTGATGCTTACGGACATGTATGTCATGTCCTGATCCTTAAGCAGCTTGTAACATACATGAGAAGAGAGCAAACATTAATACAGTGTCTGTCATGTCTACAGTGATGACTGGCACAAAGAATGGGTGTGAAAGGAGCTTGGAACAGAGTGATCTCCGAAGACTGAGGCTTCATGTAAGAAGTGGAACTTGAATTGGGAGTGGAGGATCAGCCAGTAGATGATTTACTTGGAGGTGCAGATTGAGTAAATTTATCGAAGACCATGAATGCCAGGCAAACCTGAGACTACTTCTAATTCAGATAAGGAGGGACTGTTTCCCTTGGCTAATTAAATATATTCAGTAGTAGCTCTGAACAATGTCAAGTCATTGCCAGAGGATTTTCAGGAAAACTATGAAAGTTGTTCATGGAAAAGACAGTTAAAGCCATTTAATTTTCAGAAGACAGTGATTGGGTTCATTGTACGCTGACAACAACTGAAAACCTAAATTATTCAAAAAGTATCAATTATGTACAAGACACTACTTTAGGTCTCCAGAATTATCAAATGTGAATCAGAGATATACTGTGCTATTTTTTGAAGTCCAGAGTTTATAGAAAAGAAGAAAAAGATGTATACTTACATAACTATGATAAATACGTGGAAGTCATATGTTAGAATAACAGGCCACATAAAGTACTATTGGGAGAAGCAGAAAGGGTGTAAGGAGAAGGGCAGCTTACTTCCATCTTAGGTTGGAATTGGGGCAGACTTTGTGAAAGAGTGACACATCTGAGGTAGATGCTGAAAGGTAGAGAGGTTTGGAGGTTTGGTAGGTTAGAAAAACTAAGGCTGAAGGTTATTTGTGGTAGAGAAAAAGCATAAGCAAAGAGAAAAAAAGTAAAAAAAAATATGTCTTTGCCAAAATATCTTTGGCAGAGTAGATACTGCAAACAGTCTTACTATATTTCTTGAGTACAGATAGTTTTAACTCTAAAAAAATATTTTTTAAAGAGAAAGATGCATTCAGTCCACCTGAATTTTTTCTTTAACTGCTAAAGTGATGGTAATTCTTCACAGGCAAGTTATCTTGGAAAATTAGACTGATTTTTCATATTGGAAAAGCAAAATGGAATTTAAAAAAAAAGTAAAAACCTTCAAAGCAAAATAGAAACCAAAGGAACTGAGGGAAAAGCACAAGAGAAGACAGAAAGACTGAAAGACTACAGGGATTTAAGCTGACTGCCACTGTTGAGCCTGAGGGAAGTCATGTACCCTCTCATTTAAAAAATAAATCAGTAAAATATTATGTTTGCATTAGTCTCCAAGAATCCTTCACATTATGACCTTATAATTTTGATTTATTCATCCTATAAAATTCAGAATTCATATGTATACAGGCAGGATTCTCAGATGACAAGGCAATAGGTGTTTCCATTAAGTGGCCATGTCCAATTGATACCATGGTTTTCAATAGAGGGATAAAATATAATTTGAAAAGGGCTGTTAAGTGCTTAACATTCTCTAAGTCGCTAGGTGGAGTCAATCAGAGTTCAATGAGGCCTTATATCTTTAAGCTTTTATATTGTTACTTAGAAGGCATTATTTGAAGAAATAGTTTTTCACGGTACGCGGGCCTCTCACTGTTGTGGCCTCTCCCATTGCGGAGCACAGGCTCCGGACACGCAGGCTCAGCGGCCATGGCTCACGGGCCTAGCCCCTCTGCGGCATGTGAGATCGTCTTCCCAGACCGGGGCACGAACCCGTGTCCCCTGCATTGGCAGGCGGACTCTCAACCACTGCGCCACCAGGGAAGCCCGAAGAAATAGTATTTTTAAGCTATTTATAATCTTCCAACTATTCTAAATGGAGAAAGTGTTCAAAGAAGCCGTATCAATCGTCTATGCAATTGGAACAATGACCATCTAGGAGAAGACTTAGAATCAAGCTACTTCCTAATAAGCAAAGAATATTTTCGTCAGTCTAGGCCATGGTCAAATTAGTCTTTTATAAGTACTGTCAAATACAATTTTTTTCTATAGTATTCTTTATGATAAATCAGGCATAGTTCAAGGTGGGCCCTTCATCTATAAAATTTGAGGACTGGACTAGATATCTTTTATGGTATTCTAACATATTCTATTATTGGTACTATTAACAAAAAGAATAACAGGTCATTGCAGAGAATAACAGAAAGAGTTTCACTCATCACCCCTACTAATAAGAAATAATCGTAATTACAATAATAAAAATTTATGCCTTTCTTACAAGGAGTTGAATGTGCTTGTACACATCAGCTCATTAGTGGCATTATTAAGCCTGGTAACGTCACTGTGAGGAAGGATGCCACAGCTTCTCATTGCCACCAGCTAGGAGGGGAATAGGTATAGGTGCTTATAGTT
The DNA here is from genome assembly GCF_000442215.2 of Lipotes vexillifer. Taxonomy (NCBI): domain Eukaryota; kingdom Metazoa; phylum Chordata; class Mammalia; order Artiodactyla; family Lipotidae; genus Lipotes; species Lipotes vexillifer. Next base: position 2,814,097 of record NW_006773367.1, on the reverse strand, counting down.
AACAGCAGATTCTCATTCCTCTGACGAAGTAACAGGTGTTCTTCACACTATCTCTCTGAATCAATCCTAGTTCTAAGGATAGAAACACAACAGCCTTTTTCAGGCCAGCACTGGTCACATAATTTCATACATATACACACACAACTTAAAAAATCCAATCTCTACTAAAATCACTTGAAAGAATAACTTTCTTATACAAACACCATAAAATTAACATCTAGCTATAGAAAGAAAAATCATAAGACCATGAAAAATCCCACCCAGTAAGAGTTAATTCTGCTACATGCTGAAACCATAAACCTTACTTACTGGACTACTTCATAAACCAGTCATTTGTGAACAATTACTTTAAACCATCATGCCATTCACTATCCTGAAAACTAGGCTAATGGAATGCTATATCTCCCCAAAGTCTGCTCATTGTAAACAGTCCATCCCTCCTTGCTGACTCCAAAAGCTGTATAAACATACTGCAACTAAATCCACCATAGCTCATAGAAATCCTTTCTTTAAGTAATCTACAAAATGCCAATCTAATACAAATACAAGAAAGAGAAGTTCTAAGACAACATTTTGTATTTACAGTATCCTGAACAGTGCTTAAACCTGCACTGGTTATATAAAAGGCACTCTCTCCCCCATGCCACCCCCGCCTCCAGGCTGACGGCATGCTTAGTTCTCTCATTTACACCACACTGCAATAACATAAAGAACGGTTTACTATTAATCCAGGTTTTACTACAAAGCAACCCGTTATTTCTCTGTCAAACACTGGCAAGAGTGCCAAGTGTCTGTCATCCAATTCAGGGGATTAAGTCTTCTTTTATAGTCTGATACTTGTACCAATTTATAAAAATACAGATATAGTTTCTTCGAGTTGGTCACAGTCTATATTTTGGCTTGGATTCAGGCAGCAGAGGTTGACTATGACAGCTGGCAGGAAACTGAGGGGAGAATACATCCTCCCCCTTTCAGTCACCACGTCTCAGTTGCCATAGTGATTAATCCTTAATCAAATGCTGTCTTTGTACAATTCTTTTCAGAAAACTTTAAGTAAACTTAAGTTGAAAACATGCAGTTGATTGAAAAAATGAGGTACCATATCACACACAGGTATAGCTAAGTTTTATGACATACTTCCATATATTAAAAGAATAAATTAACTCTAATGAAGTTCCTTCCAATGCTTAAAACATTTCTTTTTGGTCTAAGCTTAAACCTAAATCACACAGGTTTTCCCCCTTGTTATCAGACATCTTGTCTTTTAAAATAAGCTGTCTTCAGAAATGGTTCTAAAATATCCAAGTACAATTGAAGGCAAAGCAAGTTCTTATTTTATATAGTTTGTATTGCTAAATTAAAAAGGTATAATTAGAAATTATTTTAGGAGAGATAGGTTTTAATTCAAGACATTTATCAAATATGTTCAAATAAGTAGAAATTATTTTATAAAACTATAAACTGTAAGAAACCAAAGGAAATATGGAAAAGATAGTATATTTTAGAACTTTTCTTAATATATGGGTGAATTCCATTTGATTCATAGCTTTTGTCATTCTGGTTACCAATAATTACATCAAAGGACTGAGAAACTCTGAAAGACCATAGTACGTTATCTATAATTGTAGTGTACATTACTTCTCTTTTGTAAGTTTTCCATTTAGTATATTCCTTTGCAATTTAGTTAAAGGCTCTTACTTAGACTCAATTACAGTATTCCTTGGAAAGTGAAATACTTGCATATTGTGGCCACTGTTAATCTTGTGTTGCCTTCATACAAATAAACAGGACTTGTTTTGTTTTCTTAGGAATTGAGGCAACACATCTGCATCTGGCTGCAGACACACACACACACAGAGACCACACACAGGCATACACACACACAAACACACAAAATCTTTTCAAACACAAAGGTCTCTAATAAAACTTTGGTGACAGACATGAAGCACTCAAAAGAATTCTCAGTAATCAGAAAGATTCTGGATGTGAGCCCCAGATGAAAGATACTGTACTGTAGCTGGGAGGTCTAGGGATTTTGGGAGATTTCAGAAGAAGAGGGTTGTCAATATTTCTAACACTATGGCTGAGTCTTTCTGCCTTCATCTTGCTTCATTTACCTTCACCTTAGTTTATTCTCTTTTCTTCCCATAATGGTTTAAAAGTTTTCCCAAAACTGCAAATCCACTATTGCCAGCCACCACCACAGGGAGAGCTGCAAAATCTCTCAGTGAGTGACATATATATCTCTAACCAAAGATGATGGTGTGGTTCAATGATTTACTCATTAAAGGTGTTGAAATAAATACTACCGACCAGATATGATGAAATCAGTGATTGTGATCACTTTTTTCCTTAGAAATTCTGTGAATGGCTTTGACATGTCATCAATATCTCATTTATGTAAAATAATATTTTAAAATTTTAAAAGTCTTCAGAAATGCTTAATTTAACCATCTTTACAAATAGTTTTAGTAAAGAGAAACACAACACTACCATCATTCCATCTCACTGATATTATTAAAGTAGTTTCTAGTTTCCAGAAGAATTATAATGAGGAGAACCCAGAGTAATATGTATAGAGATGCAAAAGGACTAGTTTGATGGCAGAGTGCTCTCTCACTCATTTGAATGTCTGTCAGCAGCTATGGAGATATCATGAATTAGAAGTAGTCACAAACTAATGAATCTAAACAGAAAATAAATCTATCAGCTTTAAGGAGAAAAGTTACTAATAACTTCTACTCTAATACAGAATATCCTAAAATAAAATTAATATAAAGTACTGAGTGACTTTGTTTTCATAAACAAAAACAATAGTCACATATAAAAATTTGAAAAATAATCTACCACAAACATTCTTGTTTTGTTTTTAAGGAAATTCAAAGCCCCAGATGGGGGCTTCCCTGGTGGCGCAGTGCTTGAGAGTCCGCCTGCCGATGCAGGAGACGCGGGTTCGTGCCCCGTTTCGGGAAGATCCCACATGCCGCGGAGCGGCTGGGCCCGTGAGCCATGGCCACTGAGCCTGCGCGTCCGGAGCCTGTGCTCCGCAAATGGGAGAGGCCACAACAGTGAGAGGCCCGCATAACGCAAGAAAAAAAAAAAAAAAAAAAAAAAAAAAAAAGCCCCAGATGGACTAGTACCACCCATTCTTTTACTTATAGTTAAATATAGCTGCATACAACTGTTTATAGATTATTTGTTCTAGTTGATCCTCACCCTCCAGGGGAGTTAGAGACCTGACATCAGTCTTATCCATTGGTTGTAATAACAATACTTATTATTCATTGACTGCTTACTTTGTGTCAGGTACTGTTCAGAGCATTTTACAGGTATTATTACCTCATCTGGTCTTCACAACAACCATTTGAGGTAAGAAGTATAATTACTTGTATTTACGCACAAGGAAATTGAGGCACAGAGAAGGTAAGTAACTTGTTCATGGTCACACAGGAAGTATCAGGTAGAGCTACAATTCAAACTGACAGCCTGAATAGACTCCATGCCATAGGCTAGTTATAACAATCAAAAATTCCTTCTGCCTCTAGAATATTAGAGTTCAACAAACTGAAGATGAGTCTCATTATATGAGTTCTTTTATTTATTTATTTCTAGTTAAACTAAAAGGAGGAAAGCATGAGGTATGTCTCAGGGGTTGCAAGTTTTATGTCAAAAATATAGTAGGTTTAGTTTTTGATGGTGAAAAACTAAGAACAACAAAAATATGTATGATCACTATTTTGAAAACTGATTTTTTAAAAAAATTTATTTATTTTTGGCTGCGTTGGGTCTTCGTTGCTGCGTGCAGGCTTTCTCTGATTGCAGTGAGCTGGGTTGGGGGGGCTACTCTCCGTTGCAGTGAGTGGGCTTTCTCTGGTTGCCGTGCGTGGGCTTCTCATTGCGGTGGCTTCTCTTGTTGAGGAGCATGGGCTCTGGGAACATGGGCTTCAGTAGTTGTGGCATGCGGGTTCTAGAGCACAGGCTCAGTAGTTGTGGCACACGGGCTTAGTTGCTCCCTGGCATGTGGGATCTTCCCGGACCAGGGCTCGAACGCATATCCCCTGCACTGGAAGGTGGATTCTTAACCACTGTGCCACCAGGGAAGCCCTGAAAACTCTGATTTTCATATACCAAGACTTTTTATTTATTTAACTTTTTATTGGAGTATAGTTGACTCATAATGCTGTTAGTTTCAGGTGTACAGCAAAGTGAATCAGTTATACATATACATATATTCACTCTCTTTTAGATTCTTATCCCATATAGGTCATTACAGAGTAATGAGTAGAGTCCCCTGTGCTATACAGTAGGTCCTTATTAGCTATCTATTTTATATATAGTAGTGTGTATCCAAGACCTTTCTTTTTTGATGGTAAGTTTATAATACCATCCCCAAGTGATTGTTGTTTATAGGTAATACATTTCAGCTTTCAAGATGCTAAAGTACAACTATACTATTAACCTGATGTATTAAATGATATAGGTCAAATCTGAGGGACTGAATCTTATTCTGTCAGAATTTTACTGTATCAAGTATTGATTTAAAGAAGTTAGCCACTGAAATAAGTATGTTTATACGGACTGTTCCATAATGCCTGCTAGCATTGGTGGCATGGGACTGGACTTCCTGCTTAATGGTTTTAAAACTTCCCTGAGTATTTTATAACCACTGTGATTTAGTCATTAAACATCAGATTTCTTCATATTCCCTGAAAAAGGTCTACTAAATTGGTCTATGTGTGACTGGGGAGATAAATGGCCTCAAAGGACATATCAGAAACTCCAGGGGCTGGGTATTCCAATTTGTTTCCTGGTAAGAAATGCCCCTCACTCTGAAAATCACTGTGAAAAGATAAGGTTTCTGATGAGACTGTGCTGTTCATCTCAAGAATGCTGGGGCTGAAAAAGGTTGAAAACTACTGGTATTGCTAATGTAAAGATAAAGGAAATCCCTTCGCACACCCACCCCTCCCCAACTAAAGGCAAAGTATACTTCCAGCATTTTCATCTTTACAATTTTCCTTATGAAGGTTCCAAAGGTACTTTTTATTGCTTCCATATCTAGGGGTTGCTTCTTGGGTCCGTTTTGGGAGGCATTACATGGCTGTAAATTTCTTCTCTGAGAAATATTTAAATAAGCTAGTGACCAATATCCAGTTAAATTATTGCATTAACATCTACTACAGAGTTTGCCAAATTTTCTGGCCTTTCACATTAAAATTTGTTTGGAAAAGAGCATGGTTTTAAAAAAAGGCATGGTTTAAAAGAAAGAAAAACCTAATAAAAAATCAGCTGTCTGTTTAAGAGATTCTGATATGCTCTTCATTTTAATACAGTAAATTTCTGGCAAACCCAGCACATTTCTGCCTACTTTTTTCATATAGCTCCCACAAGGTAGTCAAACTGTAGAAATGCTATCTACAGCATTGGCTGAGATATGGTATACTCCCAGATGAAATGAGAATATAAAAAGGTGGCATACTTGGGTCATGAAAGTGCTTTCATGAGTTGCATTTTGGAATTGGGCCTTTGGATTACACTGAAAAAATGCTAAAAGCACAGCCTTTCAAAGCTCAATATTACATTTACTCTAAGGATATTATAAGACAACTGACAGTTAACTAGATCATTCAGTGGTCCCCATTTAAAATGTCAGGTAACAAATTTCTTTCGAATTAAACCCTAGGAAAAGCTTTGCTCCTCCTTAGAAGAGCTGTTTTTTTTGTTTTTCTTTTTCCTTAAGAACAATCATTTAGCTCAGTGCTTCTCAGCAGGGTGTTATGGCATTTTGGGCAGAACAAATCTCGGCATGTGGGATGCTCCCCCCACCCCCCAGGACATCCATTTAGTATCCCTGGCCTCCAGACATTAATGCCAGTCAGGCACTTGGTCATTGTGACCACCCAAACTGCCCAACATTTCCAAATGTACTAGTTGAAAAAACACTAAATACATTGTTCACTTCCTTTGTTTTGCCTACCAGGAAACTCAATCAAATTTGTCATTAAAAAAATATATCTGGGAAAGCATAGTATATCCTATATACCTGCATTCTAACTTTCTCCCAGTCTTGAACTTCCATCTTAATTTATATTTTCCTTGGTCATGAACTTAATTTTGTATTCTGATTTTATTAAGACAATCCAAAATCTTTGTCAAACCAGATGAGGTACAAATAAATGAAGATAGCTTTGATCTTGGGTGGCCTAGGCCTGCAGCGGCTTGAAGCGGGGTTTCGGTTCCCGGCCAGTGACTGAGGTTGGGTCGTGCCGGTGAGAGCACTGAATCCTAGCCACTAGACCAGTGGTCAGTGACAAGGCCCTGGCTGTACGGCTTTGCAGAAAAAGAATTCCCACAAAGACGGAAAGTAGTGAAACAAGTATTTATTAGGCGAGAAAAAGAGTATGCGTGGATAGACACATGGGTGGGCTCAGAGAAAGAGTAGCGCCCTCGTGGCAGTTTGAATCGCTTTTATGGGGCATTTCTTCAGGTTTCCTTTGGCCAGTCATTTTGATTTGCCTGGTTCAAAGTCCATATTTGGTATAGCTCAGGATTTTTCCATGCGTGCGCATGCATCTCTTGGCCAAGTTGAATTCTATGGAAGAGGCCTTTGGGTAGGTTTGGACACTTGGCATCACTCCCCTTTTGACCTCCAAGGAGCCTTTCTTGCTCATGTGTAGTCTGGGAGGTCTCCTGACTTCAAAAATGAGGAATAAGTGGTCTCTTATCTTCTCTCTGGGCAGGGTCCAGCCTCCTCTCTCAATTGTCCTGTTATTCCCATCTCAGAGTACCGGTCCACAAGGAACGAACACAAACTGTTTGCCCTGGGGGCCCATCTATCTCCTGTCTCAGCTTGACAGTTCAGATAGCATTTCCCACCCCCCCTTCATTCCCAAAAGTAGCACTAACTTGAAACAAAGTGTCATTGTTATATACAATACCAATTTTTCACTTCTACACATAAAGTGGTAGAAAAACTACTCCTCAGATACCTAGCTCTAAGGAATTAAGAAATAATAATAAGCTAAAGAGAAGAAAATATTTTTTAAAACTTTTGACAAAAGTGTGTAAATAAAATACCACTTTTATATAAGCCTTATTTCTATATAACAGCAAATTTAAATGAGAAGAGCCCACAGGAAGTATTTATTACCTTTAACATTATAAAAATCCTTTTGTTAAAAATATAAACTCTATATGAAGTTAGTTTTTGTGTGTGTCTTCATTTTAGATGAAAAATTATGGAGGTAAATCTAATGATACATTTTCCTTTTTCCATATGAGAAGTATCTTTGGTTCTGATTTAAGTGATTCCCTCAGATTCCTCATTTTTGGCAGACTTTCACTGAGGGAAACTATTAAGCAACTCAACATTATTAGGCATTTATATATAGATTTGTCTTTTAATATAAAACATCTTTAGTGGATATAGTGCCCCAAATGGTATTGTTTTTTACACTTATTTGTAAGTCATTTATAGTCTTGTTGGTACTTTTGAGGGAGTACTTCAGAAGATCCTATTGAGGAACTTCAGTGAAAATGAGGTAAAAACTAGAGATACATTATCCTATGTTCTACTTACCTTAGAAGTACAAACAGCTATGTTAGCAGGAAGCTGGGAAAACTGCTTCAATTCAAATACATCACGTGCTGCCCATCGGCTCATGTGATTTTCAGCTTTGCTTGATCCAATCACATTCTGGTTTGAGTGAACGTAAGCCACTTCCTGAACACCACCTAAGAGGTAATTGATGTTTATTAAGTGATGTCTTATGATGAAGCAACATGGTTCAAGGTATACTTTAAAAATTATCGGCAACACATTAAAAACAGGTTATGCTTATTTTATTTTTAATCCTCAAGAAAAACACTGTTTGTATGTCAATATCACAATATTCTTTTTTAAAACAATTGAAAAGAGAAAGAATTCAAATATATTGGTCTAGGTTAACTTAGAAATGACTTTTCCCTCTCATCAATATAAGAACTTCTGAATCAGGTAACAATTTTTAGATTTAAGCCTGAAATGAGGGTTTTGGCTAAGAGGAAAGTCATAGTGGAAGGTTGTCTCTATGAATTTGTTGTCTCTGTTGATGTAAAACAAAAGTTTACTAATTTAAAAGCAGTGCTAACCTCACCTGTTCCTTTAAACATGTATTTGATTACAGTGACGAAGTAGGAGCATGGGGTTTATGACCAGGGAGTTTCGTTTGGTTGGCTTTATTCAGTTTTACTGTTTGTATACTGTCTTTTTTGTACATATGCCCAGATTTGGAGGTTTTTAGGAAATGAAAAAAATTAACTTACACCTTTTATCTGAAAGAAGTTTAAAAAATGGCTACATTTTTTTTATTGCTTTGCTTCTGGGCACCTATAATTTACTTTTAAATTGCGGTCATAAAAAAGAAGGCTCAAATTGAGGTCTATAAAAGCTCCCTCAAACAGCTCTGGCAATGAACCTCAATTATGACCTTCAACACTTGTGCTGTTTTAGTCCTGAACCTTTCTCAACCAGAATTGCCAATAATGAGAAAACAAGATGTTGTTAAATAAGCTGAGTAAAAGAGTAAACAAGATAATATTTGCCTTAAATTTCAAAATATCAGTAGTAAGTATACCAACAGTTTAAAACCTTCAAAAGGATTCTGGCAGAAAATTTACTCAGATTTTTCTTAATTTTGATGACACATTTTATGCATTATTCAAAAGAGAACAAGTTCCACACAAACTATTGACACCTTTTACACAGTAAAAAACAAAAACAAAACACAAAACTTAGCTGCTCTGTTAAAAAAGTTTAGGCAATAACTCCTCAAACCTAAAATCTAATTGTAGCACAGAAACCAAAGGATAGTCCAGTACCAGTATTCCTTAGTTCTTGAAAGTTTGCTTTACACCACTTAGCTTTTCCAAAAGACCTACGTTAGTACCTGTTTTCACCCTAACAGAAAGAAGTCCAAAGAGAACTTTTGCTTTTGTGAAAAAGGGCGAAAAGTGAAGTGTTGCGGTGTTTGCTTTGCAGCAAGCCCTTATAGAGGCAGCACACAGCCCAGCAGCAAGCGTGGCACCACCAAGCTCCTTCCCCAGGAATGACACTCAGCATCTCAGCATCAAGCCATCATAGCTTTGGACTGTGTATGAGTATCTGTGCCTTATCTGGATTTATTTTGTGCAACCATTAACAAGATGTGTCCTAAGGTAACTGCTTCTTTGCTTTACACCATTTCAGCTTACAAAGTTACATAGGAAGGCTCTACTTTTGGAGAGCAGGGTAAACCTGTACTTAATTACAAGGGTATCAAAATATATATCATAATGAACTTTTAAATGACACTACTAATAACCACAAAAGAAAGCTTACCAAAATATAAGCTTGCTTACATATCAGATTCTTTCATGTAGCTTTTTTGGGAATGAGTGAGACACTTCTGAAAGCAACGCTAACTCTTAAAAACTACTAATCAGATTCTCAGCAGATGGTGGTAAGGGGAAGCAGTTTTTCAATCTCTCTGAATCCCCACATGAGAACATGAGAACAACAACTAGACTGCAAAACCAAAAGCAAAGGACAACACTTACAACAAAATTAGATGACAAGATACTCCCATTAGCCCTAAAATACAAGAGGGTGGGTATAACCCACTAATAGTTACACACTCTGCATGGCATCAGGGTCTGTGTGAAGGAAGAAGGAAGTGACAGGGTGGCATCTGGGTCGGAGAACAGGAGACCCTAGCACAGTGGGTTATTTGGAGATCAGCAGCTGGATCTGGGAAGGTTCTGCATTCTCTAAAGCTGAGTACAGCGTACAGGGGGCTTGTGGTAAGAAGGCCTGAGGGGCTGGGGCAAGCTAGCCCTAAGGAACTTCCCAAACTAACCCACCAGGGCTCCCAGGCCAGGGCCATACAATGAGGAAAAACTGCTGGGATGGAGTCAAAAGGAGCAGAATAGGAAGAACAGGGATGAGGGAAAGAGATGGTCTAGAGCAAAGCAGGGGAAACAGAAACAGGAAATCCTATCATAGTTTTGAACACTATAGAAAAATAACAAATATGAATCTCTGTGAAATTAGAAAAGATTTTTTTAACTCTGTCTCATTTAAAAAAATTCAGGGAAAACAATTTCTATAAAAATGAGCAAGAGGGTCAAATCTCATAAAAATTATAAGAGTAAAGAGAATAAGCAGCAGAATAATATCCCTACAATGAAAATATGCCAGAAAGATATGCTTACAAAACAACAAAATTGTAATTGATTTCAAAATTAGGTAAAACACCTTAAGAAAATGATAAAATAGAGGAGCCAACAATATAAATCAGAATAACTCAGAAATGACTGGCAGAACTCAGAAAGACATAGAAATTTTAAAAAAAAATCAGAAATGGAGACTAAATTAGAAGGAACATAAGAGAGAATAAACACAATAGATATTGACTTAAGAGAAGTAGAAGGACATTTTTAAAAAGCAAAAAGAAATGAAAAATAAATAAAATAGGATTTGGGAGAATGTGACAAATACTGAAGACAGGCAAAGAAGACTGAACATTTGAATAACAGAAATTCCTGAAGAGGAAAGTCAAAGTAAAGGAATAGAACAAGTAAGTAAAAATACTAGTACAAATAAGCTTTCCTTAAATAAAAACTGAGTTGAAACTACACTATGAGAATATTGATACAGACTACTATGGACTGAATATTTGTGTCCCCTCAAAACTCGTATGTTGAAGCCCTAATCCCCAATGTGATGGTGTTTGGAGGTTAGGCCTTTGGGAGATAATTAGGTCTTGAGGGTGGAGCCCTAATGAATGAGATTAGTGCTCTTATAATAAAAGACATGAGAGAGATGATTTCTCTCTCGCCCATGTAAAGACAGCAAGAAGGCAGTGATCTGTAAACCAGGAGGAGGGCCCTAATCAAGAACCCTTCGTGATCTTCGACTTCCAGCCTCCCAAACTGTGAGAAATAAATGTTGTTTAAGCCACCCAGTCTATGGTAACTTGTTACAGCAGCCTGAGCTAAGACAAACACCAAAATATAATCTAGTAAAATTACTAGAAAACAAGGAAAAGAAAAAACACACTTTGGGCATCTAAGAAAAAAAAAAAGAACACATAGCACAATACTTCATGCCAGAAGAAAATGAAGCTACATACTTAAAATACTTAAGAAAAGAAAGTGTAAGCCAAAAATTTTATATCCAGAAAAAATGACTTTTAAGTATGAAGGGCACAAACTGCTATCAACAAGTATCTCAGGGAATTACTCTCATGAGTACTTCCTGGGATCTAATAGAAATAAGGAATCTACTAGAAAATAAGCTTCAGACAACCAAAATGACTAGAGAGACATTGACATAAGAGACATTGACTAATGAGAAGCATTAAATTTATAGTTACCTGCAAACCAAGAATAAATGAAGTCTAAGAGGAGAGAGTATAATGCAATATTCATGTGTGTTGACAATGAAGACATAATATATCCATTTTAAAAATGGGCAGAAATGGGAGAGTATATACCAAAAAAACCCACCCCAACACCTTAATGTTTCTAGGAATTATATTATAATAATATTTTTCTTATTCGACTTTTGTGTAACATGGGTAAAACATGAGTAATTATGGAACATTATAATTAAATCGTTCCCTATATGCCAAAGAACCGGTGTTATCAGCATAGAAGAAGTGGTATGCAAATATGATAGAGAAGAGGTTAAAGCTCTATACCCCCAAAGTAAGTACAAATATGGAAATATCAATATGAATTCATGAAATATTTTATCATCATATATAAAAATACATACATGTACATAAATACATATATAAACTCATATATACCTATATATACACACACACATACATATAAACATACGTAACACAAACAATTATCCACTGAAAAGGCCCAAGCGAGTAGTAGCAATGATCATTCCTAGCACCAGACTGTGGTCTTGAAACACACTTTCTCACTAAAAGAAACCAAGACTTCTTAGAGAAATGACTGATTTTAGGTCTGAGGCAAAAAATGCATGATGGAACATCCTGTAATACCTGATAGGTATCAAAGATGATTAGCATCATGTTAAAGATCTCAGGAATCAAAATGCTCATGTTTAAAGGCTCCCACTATCCAAAGATGGGAAAATTGAGCCTCAGTAACGATATTAATTGAAATGGGTTTGGGCTCATTAAATGTGTTTGAATCAATTAATTCATAATGATTTTAAGAAAAGAAATCTAAGGATGATAGGAAATCAATTTATTATACTAAAAGCTGTTAAAGAAATTATTTTTCCTGCCTTCTCTATATGAACTGTACCACTGGGTAAGTAATAGTAGATAAGAGGAAGTATCTCCTTACAGAAGCATCCTAACTAACAAATGAAAAAGAAATGAGAGAAGTAGAAAATGTCATTTTGCTACTCTGAATGAATAAATAATTCTAGGCATTAAGCATCAATGGCTGCTAAGATCACAAAGAGAGAAACCAGCATACATTCTGTCAAACACTAACTTTTGTTTTGTCAAAGGGATTGAACCTGAATTTGATATAGGGTCAGACGCCAACTGCTCATTTTCAGGAAATATAGAGGGTGGAGAAATATGTTCAACTGCACCAATCCGCAATATGCAAGTTGCAGAAAACAACTGGCCTGGTTTCTTCAACAGAGAAATCATATAAATTGTAAAGAAACAAAAGGGATGGAGGACGTATCCTATACATTAAGCTATATAAAAATTTTTTAATGAGTGAGACTAAACTGTAATGTCTAGGGATACACATTTGTATCAAATGTATATACATTTAATAAAGCCATAAAAATGCAAAAAAGTTAGAATAATTAGTGTATGGGGAAGGTTGTGATTCAGATGGGCCACATGGAAGGGGTCCTGGTCTAGATGACAAAGTTCTCTATCTTGACCTAGGTGGTCTTCCCCTTTATCCTGCCACCACCCACTTCCTCACTGTGTCTCAATGTAGCATCTCGATTGTAGAGCTAATTCAAGTTAATTCAATAATCTCTTGTGGAACTATCTGATTGCATGAAACAAATATGCAAAGAAAAGTTTTCAGAATATATCTGCAGTTACCTAAAAATTTATCCATTGATTCACACATCTGATCTTGATTGACAATGCTCTTATTTGGAAATTTCATTGGTTTTCTTGGTATAAAAGTGCTATTTTTCTCATGGCTAGGTAATTTTGAAGAGAAACTGACTCTATCTCTTATAGTTTTTGGTCTATGGCTCTGTTTAGAGACACTGATGTGGCTAACAGATAAATCATCATCTGAGGATGTAAAATCATCAATAGCCTGAGAGGTACAGTCTTCATCTGTTGCACACAGTTGGTTTGTTTTTTTCATTGTTTTTGGAAAAGTGTAAAGTTCCCTTTTATTTTCCTCTTTTCTCTTAAACCTCAGAGAACTAGTAGCTCTTTTCTTTCTTACTCTTGACTTGGAGGAAATTTCAATGTCATCAGATTCGTCACTAATATCACTACTACCTTTTCTTTTTGTATTAGATTTTAGGGTCTTGTTCTCAGGATTTAATTGTTTTGAAATTAGTCCATTTCCTCTGACATTGGTCTTTCTATTATCACCATTATTTCTTATATTTACAGGGTTTTCTGTTTCAGAATCTTCAGATCCATCCACAGGTGGCTTAAACCTTACACTCTTCTTGAGGAATCTTTGAGTTGTGTACTGTGTGGGAAAGATGATATCACTATCTTCTGATTCTGTGACATTCTGTGAAATGCAATGGTGGCCAACTGTATTTTTAAAATTTTTCTTATCACCAGACTCAGAAGAAATATTCTGTTCTAAAATCTCAGTTTTATCAAAAATATATTTTCCATTTGGATTTAGGATGTTAGTGAATTTCTGATGCTTTGAAGTACCAAGAGAGTCTTGACTCTTCCGACAACCGACATCTTTGGCTTCTGTTGAAAGGCACGTGGGCTGTTCATCAGAACTTTCATCGTCAGAGGCAATATTTCCATCACTATCCTCAACTGCTTCACATTTTGTCTCAAACAATTTAGAGAAACCACACTGGAGTAAGGTAAGCTGTCCAGGAGAACCTGAAGCTTTACTTGAGTGAGATGCTTTGTTTTTAGCAGTCTTTATTATTGAGTTTCCTACTGATTCATCTTCACTAAAATCACTGCAGAGATCACATGCTTCTTTTGTTAGTGGTTCTGCAGGCTGTTCTGGACCTTTGTGTTCTTGACAGTCAGGCTCCCTATCCTATATAAGAAGCAATGGTGGAAACATTAGAAAACGTCAAAATAAGGATATCAAATCTATCACACTGGAGGGGAATTGAATTTGGGCAGATAATTTATGTACAAGTATATTACTTGGTATTTTCTAAAAGTAAAGCATTTATTGATAGTAAACAAACATAAAGGATTTAGTATTACAGTCTGGTATACTCTTTTAAAGTTGAATAACTTTCCAAATAAAAAAATGTTAAAACCAGAATATCAAATGATCAAATTATTTATAAGGAAAACACAGAGCAGAGCTGTTAGCTTCTAAGAAGCAGAGACTGATTCTAGCCTCAAAGTGAAAAGCACACAACTTATTGCTTATGAAAGTCCAGCAGATACTTTCAATCATGCATTAAAAACAAAACAAATTTGTAGGAGCTAAAGAATTCCCAACTGGAAAATGTTTCTAACTGATTAAAAAGAGATTGGATAGGATCTTGACCACCATAAATAAAGAAAATATTGAAGCTATTTTGAAGTAAAATTTGCTACAAATTTAAATCCAATATTTACTTTTTTCACATTAAATAGAGCTAAATATATTCTCAGTTTCTGAAAACTGAGGATTCATTAATAAAAGATTTTGTGAAAGTATTATCTGGTAATACTTCTGCCAACATTTGATACTCATGTATTTCTATAAATTTAGAAAAATATTCACCCCATACTTGGTTATATAAATTTATAGGGGTATTATAAATTTATAGTTATCATTGCATATAGTTATAATACAGTTATATGATATACTGCTATATCATATATATATATATATATATATATATATGTTATATCATAATATAGTTATCATATAGCCCATCATATCTTTGGGCTAGTACAAACAGAGTTAAATCCCTTAAAAAAAAAACAAACAAGAAAAAAATAGCAACAACAATTAAAAAAAATCTTCTACATATATTCTTTAGTTTTAATAAAAGACTTTATGATGACAATATAGATTTTGTAGTATGTGAGATGACAAATTACCACAAGACAAAGGACTCAAATAAAATATCTGCTTGAGTCAGAGAATGAGTTTGGTGTTTGAATTTAATAATTTTAAATATACACTGATTGCTATTTTTCCATTTAATTTGTTGTTTAGTAAAAAAAAATTATTTAGGTTGGATTGGTTACCTATACAGTGCATTTAATTTTGGATTTACACTTTGGCATAGTTAAAATTCCAGTTTGGATGTAAACACCTGGTGACTGCTCCTGAATTTTTTTTTTATGATATATGAAATATTAGTCTAAATTATTAATTTTACTGACAGTCTTCTGACTTTGTGTCCTTGACTTTTTTAAAAAAACATTTTATTTACACATTGAAAAATGAAGGAAAAGGAAAAGAAACTTAAAATCTTCACATACATGTTTCCCAGGAGTTCTAGGCTACAGATTCAAAGATTGCTTACTGTTTCTAGTTTGTGTATTGGAGGTTCCTCTTTCAACCATGTTGTAGCTGTCATGATCCCTGCTTCCACTTGGCCTTCTCTCTATAAAGAATGCAAATAACTGTGTAAAATATAGGGTAGAAACAACCAGATAAACAACAGCAATGGCATGCTTAAACTTAGAGTTAAGAAAATTGAGTCCAGGGAATTCCCTGGTGGTCCAGTGGTTTAGGACTCTGCAATTTCACTGCCATGGGCCTGGGCTCGATCCCTGGTCAGGGAACTAAGATTCCACAAGATGCGTGGTATGGCCAAAAAAAAAAAAAAAAAAAAAATTGAGTACAGCCTGCTTTAACTCTCTTAATGTTATTTTTCAATTTGCTAATTAAGGAATTCATATATATTTTTAAATGCTCATAATTCTTAGGTAGTATAGAGGCACAGTGGAAGCCTGCTGGGCTCATAAAAAATTCTTACTTCTTATCATAAGCTTACTTTTTCTGATAGAAAACTAATAACATTTTTCAGCAAACTCCACTAAAAGCCCTAGTAGGGAGGGAGAGTGAAAAAATGTTAAAAATTTACCCAGTAGTGATAGCCATAATAACTATGTCTATATGATAACTATATAACTATTGTATATGTGTAAATATTATATAATATTGCAATAACTGTAAGGACATATTATCAACATTTTAAATACCACAGATAATGTTGGGTATTGGGAACTCGATATTCTAGCTTATATTGCTAGTGTGTTTATAGTTCGTATTCATTAAAATATGTTTATTGATTCCTTCAGTGTAGTAGACATCAAAATGAAAATATCCATCTAATATAAAACTAAAAAAATCTTAATTAGATAATAGGCTTGCTACATCTTTTAGGAAAGTATGCTTTTATAGCTTTTGGTATATCATTTAGCAGAGATATTTAATGGCCTAGATTCTAGAATATTAAATTCTTCTTCAAAAGGAAATAAATTTATTTCTCTTTTCAAGGCTTTATTTGTTGATAGAACAAGGGGAAATAATACTATCATCACCAGAGTTACAAATATCCAACTTACGAATATACCAATATTCATAATATAGCAATGGCATGGTTCCAGTTATCTGGCATCCAGGGCAACAAGTGAGAATCTCCCCTAAAGAACTTGAAAGAATGATAAAGAGTTCCTGAATTGCCATGAGATCTTTTCTTCCAGTGCCTAGAGGCTATTACTGTAAGGGAATGGGAAGCCTCTTTCGAGAACTCCCTTTTATCTCTTCAACAGAAGCCAAATGGCTACAACAGATGCAACTGGCAGCAACAAAAATCTACAAGCTGTCAGAACCCCTTTGTGATAGGTAAATGACAACTCCAGTCTTCTGTTGACTTGGAGTCATCCTTAACTCCTGTTTCTCATACCCTATCAGATGATCCTGCAGCAAATCCTGTCAGTGCTTCAGGGCATCCACCACTACCCTCTGGCCCAAACCACCATCTCTTGGCTGGATTGCTGCAGTATCCTCCTACCTGGCTTCTTGCTTCTGCTCTTGTACTTCTATAGTCCAATTCTTAAAATTTAGAATAGATAGTATAGATCAGACTATGTCATTCTGCTGTTCAGAACTCTAATTGCTTTTTTTTTTTTTTGTGGTACGCGGGCCTCTCACTGTTGTGGCCTCTCCCGTTGCGGAGCACAGGCTCCGGACGCGCAGGCTCAGCAGCCATGGCTCACTGGCCCAGCCGCTCCGAGGCATGTGGGATCTTCCTGGACCGGGGCACGAAGCCGTGTCCCCTGCATCGGCAGGCGGACTCTCAACCACTGCGCCACCAGGGAAGCCCTCTAATTGCTTTTGTTATCACTCAAGTCAAAGCCAAAGTTCCTGCAGGATCTGGTTTCCTGTCATTTCTCTGGCCCCATCTTTTGCTCTTTTGATTACTCCACTCCAGCCACTTTGGCTTCCTTGCCATTTTGAAATCATGCTGGGCATGCTCCTCCCTCAAGGCCTTTGTTTGCATTTGTTCCTCTGTCTAAAACACCTCTTCCTTTCTTGTCTCTTCTAAGAATCAAATGCAATCTCACAGTGCATCCTTCC
>NW_006773367.1:2748462-2796339 GCF_000442215.2 Lipotes vexillifer | reverse complement strand
CCCTGACAGTCTCCCTATTTCCCTTCCTTGCTCTATTTGTTTTTTTTTTTGAGATATAATTTACATATAATACTGTGTACGTTTAAGGTCTACGAGGTGTTAATTTGATATATTTATATACTGTAATATTATTATCATCATAGCTTTAGTTAACACCTCTAATATGGCATATAATTATCAATTCTTTTATGTGGTGAGAACATTTAAGATCTAGTCCTTTAGCAGTTTTGAGGTATATAATAATAGTATTGTTGACAATACTCACCATGCTGTGTAGTAGATCTCTAGAACTTATTCATCTACTTGCTCTATTTTTATCCTTAGAATCTATCATCATAATATACTAACTTCAGTTATATTTCTCTTTATTATTTGCTTCCCCCAAATAAAATGTAAAATTTTGTAGGCAGGGCTTTTTGTCTATTTTATTCATTTCTGTATGCCTAGTCCTATGATGTATAGTATTGGACATTTAACATATACTCAATAAATATTTGTGAAATTAGCTCTCAGTATCTATCTCTAAAGGGAAACCGTTAAAAGAACGTCAATGAAAAACAGAACTAAATTGTCCAGAAATCATCAGATTAAAAGTGTTCTATATATTCAAATTTCTACATCTTAAAACATTTTAAAAGGGATTTTTCTACAACCTTTAAAAATTAAAAATGTATCATAGGAAGTAAAATACTTCTTTTACTTTATAATATATGTTTCCATTATGCAGGGCTTGGACTAATAATATTTTAAAACATCGTTTGGCCAAAAGCACAGCATGAATCTACTAAATTCTGATTGATAACAAATGAGCAATTTTAATTCAAAATTTAATTTAATAATTGAGTGCCAATGATGTGCCTAGCAAGCAGTTAAGCATATTTTACTATAAACAAAATATAAGATATGGAGGGCCCTGTCATTAATAAACAATCCTGGAGGAGAAACAACATATATTTAGGACAACCAGAGAATAAGAGAACTTTCCGTTTAATAACTTGTCATATGGAATGTCTTACCTAACACTTTTTAAACAGAAGAATAGGTGGCTATTCTGATAAAAAAGAGAAGAAAACTATTTGATACACAGCAGAAAACAGGACAAGTAATATAATACTAATACATTTTACAGATAATGATTTGAAATTAGAAACATGAATATAGTACGTTGGGTAGTACTACCCAACGTTGGAGGTAGGATCTGAGGGGGTCCTGGAGGACAAACAAGGCTATTTACTGATTTGAGAAGAGGAATGGGAAAGAACAAGTCCATCAGAGAAATAGCATATTCAAAACAAGAAAGAGACAGAGAAAGGGAGACTTGAGGTCACTCAATTCAGAATCAAATAGTTACTGTAAAATAAAAACTGAGCAATATACATCAGACATTGTATAACAGTTGTAATATTCACAACATACAAATCATATATACCTTCCTCTTCCCCAACCATTGATGATCACGTTTGAACTGCTACTAAACTTGCTTAACATATGCTTACTGATGTTACATGTTCAGTATGTAAATGTTCTCTTCCACCTCCCATAAAGATGGTCTAAGTTCTTTAAGGACAGAGACCAATTGTTCCTTTAACTGTTTTTACGGTACTATTAAATAAATGAAGTACATTAAGGTTTTACTACAAAGTCCTGGAAGTTAAGGGAAATATCCTTCAGTTTTCCAAGACTCAATTTCCTCAACTGTATGATGATGGGATTGAAAAAAACGATAGTCCAGGATTTTATGATATTCATATCAATATTAACTAAAAAATAGGTTAATATTCTTAGTACTCTGGTATATTAAAGAATTTAAAAGATTTTTTAAAGGATATAAATATCCTGTTAAGAATAAGAAACATCTGTATCCTGAGGATGAACACAACTGGGAGAGTTTGAAATATTGGTGTGGAATTTTTATTGGGAACAGAAAACAAAAATCTCCATGAGACATGAGAGTGCATCTCAGGGAGTATTTGGTAACTTTTAATCAAAACACATTTTATATTTTTGTTTATTTAGGAAAGTCTCTTTTTTTAGTTCCTGACTTCAACAGCTGTTTTCAAAATAATAAATTTCTCTTTACCGTCTGAAAATGGCCTTGGAGGTCATACTGTCTTGTATATGTATCTGAATTTGTGTATGTACATTATTTATAACTATGCATGGGGAAAATCTTAGTTCAGAGGTACAGTAATTCATTTCCTATTTCTATAAAAGTAGAAATTCTAAACATAAAACATTTTTTAAAAATAAAACCAAAAATTTCTCTGAAAAGGCACCAGCAATTTTCCTGAGGGAGAAATCCATGTTTAAAATATTGAAAAAAATCAGAGAAAAATTTCACACCTCCAGGATGTCCCTTGTAAGACAAGACCCTTGGGACCTCAGTTTGAAGAGATTATAGACTCCAAAAAGCTCTCCTCGATGCTCTTTTGATCCTTGAACTGCTTCAAAATACCGCTTGGCATTTTCACTTCCAACCACCACACAGTGAAGTTGCTATAACAGAAAAAACACAAGATGTTTTGAAGTGTTCGCTCCAACAATATGTCAGAATTTCCTGGCATTCCCTGTATATACACAGCTTTAGCTGGAGCAGGCAGAATCTCCGTAGGGAGGAAATTTTATTTTAATTTCCCTGGCAGATGTTGCCATTATGGTGAAATAATAATAATCTGGCCAGTTTTATTAAAGAAGAAATCTTACATTTCCTATTTTATCTGTTTTCTAACAATTGACTCAAGATCATATCTCTATGGACTAGCCACCTGATGTAAAAGGTAAAAGGCATACATTTGAATACACTTTTCTCCTTTCTAGACTCTTATTTCAATAGAAACTACTAAAACTGGCAGAAATAGTCGCTACGTCACCAAAGTTAAATTATAATCTAAAGTAATTATATAATAACCACGTTGGTATCAAACTAATTGTGGCCATGGTTACATTGTCAACTAAGAGCAAAAACCCAATCATTGTTTAGCAACATTGCATCTCTGAAACAATTCTGAATACAGAAAGAACACACATGGAACCCTTAAGGACATATACCACTTTAGTACCAACATAATGTAATCTCTTTATTTACTAGATACTTTATTGTATATAATGTACATACAATTTGATTAACCCATGTACACTCTAACATTTCTTGAAACAAAGAATGAAAAATAACTTCCATCTATTGCTAATGGAAGGGTTAGTAAGAAGCGATACTTTACGGTGATTATCATCAGATTGATTTGCACTATAATAATTACTTTAGGCAAATAAAATTATTCTTATTAATAATAGCTACTATTTATTGAACACATGTGTAGCATTTTTACATTCTCATTTAATTCCTACAATCCTATAAGATATTATCATCTCCCTTTTAGAAATAAAAGAACTTAAATTCAGAGAAATTAAGTGCCTTGTTCACAGCTGCCTCACTAGGAAGCATCATTTCTAGAATTTTTACCTGAGTTTGGCCGAATTCAAAATTTATACTTGTAACAATTTCTCATATCCAAGACCCTTGGGACCTAAGTTTGAATAAGTTATGGATCAACATACCAACTTGATTAGTTTTATATCAACGTCCCAGAAATATGGGCTATAGTCCTGGAAATACAGAATCACAATAGCAACTGATGTACCTGATGGCCCAGTTACCTATGATTTTACCCTTACTACTGACTCTTCCTTAAACACTGTATTGTCAGACTGCTATACTACTAAATATAATCACCAAAGTAATTTGTAAGCATTAATCTAAATCTTTATAAGTCTCCTACCAAAGTTTTGTCACAAAACTTATAAAAGGCACATTGTTTTGTACTTAAGTTTTCCAAAGTGGCTCCAGTAAAAGTGAAGGCCACATGCATCCATCTGTAGGGTAACTATAACAAAATCATGTTAGAATTCAAGAGAGTAGGGAAAAAAATCAGTATTTGGAAAATGTAGCCTTAGTTTCTAGCTTAAGAAGAACCCATACAAGGCTATAAAATGCTTAGATTTCTTCACAACATGCAAGATATGCAAGAAGCAATAAAGGAATATTCATCATGTTAAGAGTTCATGACCACTTCCTCCATCTTGAAAGCCAGTAATGAGGCATCTTCGTATCATTCTCTGACCCTCTGCTTCTGTTATCACATTGCCTTCTTCTTTCCTTTTTCTGACCCTACTGCTACCCCTCCCTTTATAAGGACCCTTGTGATTACACTGGGCCCACTCACATAATCCAGGTCAGTTCAGGGAATTAGGATGTGGATATCTGTGGGGGGCCATTATTCAGCCTACCACAGTAAGGAAGTGCAATAAGCATGATGAGGGCTTGTCAAAATGACACAGAAGCCCCCTTGAAGGGGTTCTCACTGGTCAAAAAATGAGAGTTTGAACATAAAAATAATTGATATTCAGTGGGTTACTAAAATCTGTTACTAAAATACTATCTCATGAGTCCACACAGATGAAATAAATGGAAGAGAAGGGAAAGCTCTTTTTTTATGGTAGAAAGCCAACAAATATAAAGGAAGTAATAATGGAAATAGAAAAATCACCATCTGACAAACCATCATAGTAGTAGCAGATTCAGGCAGGAATCATCAATGAAAGCTAAGGCTGATGAGTGCAAGCTTGAAAAGGAACAGGATACAGCTGTCCGTCATCCCTTGGTATCGGGGGGATTGGTTCCAGGATCCCCACGGGTAACAAAACCCATGGATGCTCAAGTCCCTTTTATTAAATGGCATAGTATTTGCATATAAGCTATGCATTATTTCCTATATACTTTAAATCATCTCTAGATTACTTATAATATCTAAAACAATGTAAATGCTGTGTAAATAGTTGTAAATACAATGTAAATGTTAGGTAAATAGCACACAGCAAATTCAAGTTTTGCTTTTGGAACTTTCTGGAATTTTCTTTCTGAATACTTTGAATCCATGGTTGGCTGAATCTGAGGATGCAGAACCCATGGATACAGAGGGCTGACTATATTGGCATAGTCTCTGATGATCTCCCCATAAAATATATACTATTTTACAAATGAAAAAAGTGGTGACTCTGCAGTGCAAAAAGCTGGCAGACACAAACTTGACAGGTGATCAAGGTTAATATCACCAGTGGTGGATCAGGTTACCACCAGGTGCCTTCTGACTAATGCAATGAGAAGAGCACAGCATTCTTTCTGTACCATTCTTGCCAAGGCTTCTTGTCTTGAGTTGGAAGATGAGGAAACATCAAATGGACATATGTTGAGGGAAAGCATACACAAGGAAAGGCTTTATTTTTTAAAACTGTCAAGGTCATGAAAGACCAGAAAAGCCTGGGTAACTTAAGGTTGAAGAAAACTTAAGAGACACAAAAGAAATGTAATTATATGATCCTGGATTGGATCCTGAGCCAGAAGGAGAAAGGAGACATTGCCAGGAAAGCTGATGAAATCTGAATGGGTTCTATGGATTACAAGGTGATGCTGTGTAAGTGTTAGTTTCTTGATTTGGATAACTGCATTTTTTTTTTTTTTTTTTTGTGGTACGCGGGCCTCTCACTGTTGTGGCCTCTCCCATTGCGGAGCACTGGCTCCGGACGCACAGGCCCAGCGGCCATGGCTCACGGGCCTACCCGCTCCACGGCATGTGGGATCCTCCCAGACCGGGGCATGAACCCGTGTCCCCTGCATCGGCAGGCGGACTCTCAACCACTGCGCCACCAGGGAAGCCCATGGATAACTGCATTTTTGAGAGGAGAGTGGGGCGGGGCCGGTAAGGGAGAAGCAAGTTGCAGAACAATATGTAAAACTGAGTGTTTATAATGCATAAAGCTATTTTTATATGTACATATAAATGGGACGGTGTCCTTATTTGGGAGAAAACAAAGAATTTAAAGGTGGTAAATCTTCAACTTCCTCTAAAACGGTTCAGAAAAAGAATAAAGATCATGGCTGAGAGAAAGAGGAAGCAAATGTGGTAAAATGTTAACAACTGGGGAATTTGGGTGAAGTTAATTGGGAGTTCTCTGTGCTGATCTTGTAACATTTCTGTAAATACATATTAATTTCTAAATAATTACATATATATGAAAGATGAATTTCTGAATGCCAAATTTTAGATTACATGCAATGCTCCAAACCTAAAGGAGTGCAGTTGCTATATAAGCGATTTTTTTAAAGTATAAAATATACTTTATATTTTATGTTGTGAAGGCATTATCACAACATAACAAAAACATCAAAGGGCAAGTCCCCCTTGAACAACACAGATCATCCCTTATCAGTCTAACCAACACTGTAATGTCTAGGTTTATCCTTCCTAGATCTTTTTCAATGCAGTTAGAACTATTTATATATACGTGTAGAAACAGTTTTATAAATAAACACAATTGACATACTTGCTCTGCAAGTTACTTTTGCCCCGCTTAAAATTGTGTCTTAAAGATTGTGCCACATCAGTACATTAAAAATGTACTGTACAGTACTTTAAAAATTTTTTTTGCTGTATATGGGTATATCAGAATTTATGTTAATTCTGTTACTACTGGACATTTAGGCTGTTCCTTTTTTCATTTTTCGAACAAATACTAACAATTCTGAATATAAATCCTTGTCATCCTTCAATGTGCATATGTGAGAATATTTCTGCCAGGTAAATAGGGAGAAAGTGCATTTTAAAAATGCTGTTAAATTAGCTTCTAAAATAAGTGCACCAAGTTGTATTCTCAAAAATACTATATTAGCCCCTCTTTAAAAATATCCCCAACAACAATGAGCAACACCAATCTCCTCACCTCCCTAAAAAACCCCCCACAGAACAAAACAAAAAAGTCTTTTGCAGAATGTGCAGAACACAATCTTATTTTTTACTTCTCCATTATAAGTGTAGTTAAGCATCTTTTCATATACATGTTAACTGTTTGTATTTTTTCTTCACTAAAATGCCTAATCAGTCTTTTTATTGGTTTGTAGGAGTTCTTTATATATTATAGATGCTAATTTGTTTATTTACTTATGGCAAGCATTTCCTCTGGTCTCTCCTTTAATTTGGCTTATAGTTCGTTTGTCACATAGAAGTTTCATATAAAAATGTAGTCAAATTTACAATATTTGCCTTAGAGGCTATATCAGTTTCCTAAGCCTGCTGTAACAAAGTACCATAAACCAGGGGGTGTAAAACAACAGAAATTTATTCTCTCTCAGTTCTGGAGGCTAAAAGTCTGAAATCAAGATATTGGCAGGGCCATGCTCTCTCTGAAGGTTCTAAGGGAATATCCTTCCTTTCCTCTTCCTAGTTTCTGGTGGTTGCTGGCAGTCCTAGGCATTCCTCAGTTTGCAGCTTCATCACTCCGATCTTTGCCTCTGTCATCACATGGCATCCTCCTTCCGTGTCTGTCTGTATCCAAATTTCCCTCTTATAAGAAACCAGTCATTGAATTAGGGCCCACCGTAATAGAGTATAACCTTATTCAACTTGATTACATCTGCAAAGACCTTACTTCCAAATAAGATCCCATTCACAGGTACCAGGGGTTAAGGACTTCAACATATGTTTTTTATTTTATTTTTTTTGGGGGGGGCACAATTCAACTTCAAACAGAGGCTTTGTTAAAGACTTTTACATTTATGTTCATGAGACATATTTGTCTATAATTTTCTGTTCTTGTAATGTCTTTGCCAATTTTGGCATCGGGATTCATCTATCTTTCTAAAGTAGGCTGGAATTGTTCCCTCCTCTGTTCTCAAAAAGAATATTAAATGTTTGATAGAACTCACCACTGAAGGAAAAATTTCCACCACTGTGGAAAAGTTTTGAATTAAAATTTCACTTTCTTTGACAATACAGAGCTATGATTTCCCCTCATTTGAAGTTACTGCTCCGAAATATCCAGTATTGCTATTAAGAAGTTAGCTATCTATTTAATTCTAGTACTCTTGTAGACAATTATTTTTTCTCTCCATGAAGTTTATCTCTGGAAATTTTAAGGGTTTTACAATTATAGAAAGACAATGTAAGTGTGGATCTATTTTCATTCATCCTATTTAACACTCAGTGGGCTCATATAATCTGTGGACTCTCATCCTTTGGGACTTCTTCCTTCTCTTTCTTCTGTTCCCTCGCTCAACTGTAAGACTGATATTGGAACTTCTACATCTAGCCTTCATTTCTCCTAAGTTTTCTTACATGTGTTTGTTCTACCTCTGTCTTTTTGCTCTGTAATCTAGAAGAATTGCATGGCTCTTTCTTTTAGATGAAAACTTTGTTCTTTGCTATTCAGCCTATTGCTGGAGTTTCTCGTTTTCTGGATCTCTAATGGATTTTTTTCTAGCAGTCTTTTGTTGTTCCCAGGATCCTCATTTACAACCTCATTTACCTTTTGAATAGTTATACTTCTTTAAACATCTTTTACTTTTTTCCATTAATTTTGTTTTCTCTGATGTTAATTCTTGTTTAGTGCCTATATGAGTTCCTATATCTCTTGTAATAAATTATCATAAACTTGGTGGCTTAACACAACAGAAATGTATTCTCTTATAGTTCTTACAGGAGGCTAGAAGTCTGATATCAGTATCACCAGAATGAAATCAAGTTTTGGCAGAGCCACGTTCTCTTCATAGGCTCTAGGGGAGGATCCATTCCTTGCCTCTTTTCACTTCTGGTGGCTGCCAGCATTCCTTAGTTTATAACTACATAGCTCCAATCTCTTGTCTCTGTGGTTACACTGGCTTCCCTTCTGTCTCTGTCAGATTTCCCTTTGCTTCCTACTTATAAGAATGCTTATGATTTAGGGTCCACCTGAACAATCCAGGCTAATCTCCCCATCTCAAAAATCCTTAATTTAATCACATCTGCACAGACCCTTTTTTCCATATAAAGTAACATTTATAGGTTCCAGGGATTAGGACCTGGTATCTTTGAGGGCCATTTTCATGGTGTTTATTTTCCTAAACTGTTCAATACTAATTATTTTTTGGGAGGCGTGGGGGGATATTCATCTGTCTTCAAATGCCTAATGGGCTTATCTAGGCCTACTGCAGTAATTATTCAAAGCAGGCAGCAGGTGGAGGGGTTTGCAAATATTTATTATTTTGGACATTCTTCTTGATTTCAGCAAAAATTTAGAGCTTTGTTTCCCTCCTTCCAGTAGTTCTACTTACTGTTCCTACTTGAGAGCAGACATTTCCATTGTCTACAATCTGGTACAATGGGGGAAAGATCATAAGGGTTAAACCACCTTGTTAGATCATTAATAATACCCAAAGAGGGGGCATCACAGTTAACCCAAGGCTCCTTTCTATTTTTAGTATCTGTTGACTCTAAGCTTGGAATATTCACAAGTTGCACCTACCTTTTCCAGTAGTCTTCTCATGACTGAGTTTAGCTTTGTTTCTTCCTTCAATCTCATCTCAACTGCCCTTTGTCTTTCACGGTTCCTTATCATTTTTGGCCCACAGAGAGAACTCTTTTTTCTTTCCAACATTTTTATAGGATTTTTAAACATCATTTTGGATTGTTTTCCTCCCAAGAGATTTGAGGAACACTTGTGAGGCTAGTGTGTGTTTGCCATTTGCACCCTTGGTTCAAATTCCAATCAATGTTTAAATCACATTTATGCCATTTCCTCATATGATTACCATCCTATCTTTATTTGTGCTTATCAAGTTGTATGGCTGAATGTTCCTTAAGTGGCTTATTTTAATAAGCAATTAGATGATACAAAGTTCTGAAAACTTAAATCACCCTCATCTTCTGAAGCCTTTTTATTACATATTATTATATATTATATAACAGGCCATTTTATTTCATTAAATGAGTCAGATGAATAAGCAAAAAGGAAATACATATAGTAATGGGATCAAGAAAACTCACTATGTGATTGAGGAAAGACTCTTACTTGTGACGAGTCAAAGATAGTATTCTAAATAGCTGCTCCTAAGATGAAAAAATAATATCCTACTTTTTTCCAAGATTAGTTAATGTCTGAAAAAATAATTTTCAAGTAGTTGTGCTATACCTAAGAACAAAAAGATTAAAGGTTTCTTACAGAACTAAATGCTTTAAGAAAAATAAACACTGCTGTGTACAATTCTATTTTTAGAATTAAGAAAATAGCATAAATTTAAGACTGGATCATTCTTAGGTTAACTACCACCACATGTGGCAGATGTTTGCTCTTAAACAGATTCCAGCTGAATATATAGGGAGTAATTCAAATTTAACATTTATAATTAAACTTGAACCTCATTCCAGATCTTCTCAAGTGGGCAGTTACAGACTAACTAAACTTTATTTAGAGGCATAAATGGAGTAGCAATTGATACCCTAAGGATATTAAAGAGTTAATGCAATTTTAGATGAATATTAAAAGCATCAGCACAGTAGTTAGTGTCCTTGAGTTCTATTACTATAATTTCATTTACTGGGGTGTCCTGGATCCCAGTTTCATTATATACAACATGAAACATTTGTACTAGATATCTCTAAGGTATTCCTCTCCAGTCTTCTTCATGCACATATAGATAATGGAAACATGTGAACATGTACTCAAAGAGGAGGTTACTCACGTCTGGAAGCTGGCTTAGATAATCTTGCTGCCCAGAGAGCTGTAGGATGTCTGGGTGCACCTGTACCCCATCTGTGGCATACACTTACATCTTGGCCCACAGTCTGGGGAGCTGTGACCTTGCTACTCAAATGGTGATCTGCAGACTAGTAGTGTTGGCACTTCTGGGAGCTTGTTAAAAATGCAGAATCCTGCACTCCACCCAGAACTACTAAATCAGAATCTGTATTTTAAAGATCCCTAGGTAATTCATGTGCACATTAAAGAAGTACTGCTCTAAGAAACTTTCAGCTCTAAAATTCAATGAACCTAAGATTTAATCTGTTTTATAGAAGTGTATTCTAGAGTATATTTCATAATCTTATTAAATTCCTTATTATAGCTAGAATAAAATAAAAAACATATTTGTACACAAATTTATTATTAATTTTTAAAAACTATCAAGTGTTTACTTTTAATTAGAAAAAGGGAAATATATATATTTACCTGCTTGTATACCTGTCGTAAGTACATGATCTCCTCCACAGTTCCCAAGGATATCAGCCTAAGCACTTTGACATCTCTGCATTGCCCAATCCTATATGCTCTGTAAAAACATTGAAAACAAAAGGCAACCAAGATCAAGTGAAACAACTTCGGGTTCAGGTGGTAACTTTTGGATATAAAAATGAAATATTGCTAAAATTTTAATTTCAAAAGAAATATCTTATGTTTAGATATGCTATATTATTTAATAATAATGTAAAAACAGAAATTCATATAAAAAGGCCAGTCATTGAGGAGGAAAGTATTATAGAAAAAATATACATATCAACTTCATTTCTGTTATAAACATCACCTTCTACTGTGTAAAAACTTTTCCTAAATTCAGATTTTTCTTTTATGGCAGTCTTAAGCTTATGAATGATTCCATATATATAAAACTCTCAAAAATGCAAACTAATCCACAGTGACAGAAAGCAGATCAGTGGTTGCTTGGGGAGGGCCTGGGAGGGGCAAGATGAATGGATTACAGAGTAGCACAAGGAAAATCTGGGGGGTGATGGATATGTTCACTCTCTTGATTGTGGTAATGGTTTCATGGTGTATACCTACAGCAAAACTTATCAGCTGTACACTTTAAATATGTGCAGTTTATTGTATGTTAATTATATCTCAACGAAACTGTTAAAAAAAACCTTGGAGGTAAAGCAGTAATCAACTGGCAAGCCTATGGAAGTGCAGATTTACAGCCTTCATCCACAGAGATTTCCAAGCAGTCTGTCTGACTGGATCACTCAGATGATTAGTATCCCAGGTGTTTTGATATGGACTGCAGTGCTAATTAAAACTCTAACCTGACTCACCACACTGATTAACTATAGGTCCAGTCCCTGTAGCTTCTCCCAGGTGGAGGTTTTATTGGATGTTTTGAATGAGGTCATCTGTTTCTAAATACCTGTTATAGTCATGGGGGATCAGGGGCAAAGCCATACTGCTTCATGCTTGAAAATGTTACAATTTGGGGGAAATTTAATTTTGACCTTATGAAGTCACACTGTGTTGTTATATTTGGTGCTCCTTCTGCCTCCTTCACCCATTCCTCCTCACAGAGAAGGGCTTTTACTAGAGGACATCTTGGTACTGAAAATCTTGCATTCCCAGAAAAGAATGGGGGCTCCTGTGACACAGCAAAGCCAGGGGTAAGTTACTGCAATTCTCACTTCCATCCTGCAGCCTGGATAGAGAGGGACTCATAATCCCTTTCTCTCCCACAATGGATTTGGGTCTAAAAAAAATAAATATGTATCTAAGGAAATGTCTTTTGGGTGTAAGGCAATTGTTTGCTGAATGGGATACATTCTGTCAGAATACATATTCTTGAATCTTTACAGACAAAAACCTTATGACATGTTACACTGGACCTATGCTTCATCATTTTCTAGGTCTATCAAGTATGGATATGTAAATGGTCTTTTATCATGAAAA
Organism: Lipotes vexillifer; assembly: GCF_000442215.2. NCBI lineage: Eukaryota > Metazoa > Chordata > Mammalia > Artiodactyla > Lipotidae > Lipotes > Lipotes vexillifer. Next base: position 2,783,826 of record NW_006773367.1, on the reverse strand, counting down.
GACAAGTGTTGAGAAACTGTTACACAGTGTGGAGGTCAGTACTTTCATTTCTCTTCTTTGCTCCTCCTGTCAGAGTAAATGGAAGGAGAGGAAGAGGAATTCTGTTCATTTAGTTTTACTGTCAACTAACTTTCACTGAAAGCCAAAGCACAGTGAACTGTGTTTCGAGGGAACACTGGGATAAATAAGACTTGATGGCCTAGATGAAAAAGAACAAAATTACAACAAATGTTGTTAAGACAAAAAGAAATGGATATTTTTCTGTGGTTTTCATTTGACTATTTTCCTGGGCAGTTGTCACTGGCAAGAGGCTGGTTAAAAGTGCAGGCTCTGCAAGTCAGACTGTATGGATTCAAATTTATTCTATCTTAAATTGATATCAACTTAATTTCAATTGCATTAAAAAATTTTCCTTTACAGCTTTGCTTTTATCTTATTGATGTTATAAATTATATCTTTATATGTCATGTATTCATTAGCAGATTTATAATTAGTTTTATGCACTTGTCTTTTAAATCCTATAGAAAACAAGGAGAAGAATTATAAGCCAAAATTATAATAATACTGGTTTTGATATTTGTTTATGTACTTACCTGTACTGGAGAACTTTATATTTTCCTATGACTTTGAGATACCATTAGAGTCCTTTCATTTGAAATTGAAACTCTCTCCTTAACATTTCTCCTTAGTATAGATCAACAGAACAGAATAGAGAGCCCAGAAATAAACCCAAGCACCTATGGTCAACTAATCTATGACAAAGAAGGCAAGAATATACAATGGAGAAAACAGTCTCTTCAATAAGTGGTTCTGGGAAAACTGGACAGCCACATGTAAAACAATGAGAATAGAACATTTACTCACCAACTACAAAAATAAACTCCAAATGGATTAAAGACCTAAATGTAAGAATTGAAACTATAAAACTCCTAGAAGAGAACATAGGACAATCTTTGACATAAATTTTAGCAACAGTTTTTGGATCAGTCTCCTAAGGCAAAAGAAACAACAGCAAAAATAAATAAATGGGACCTAAACAAACTTACAAGCTTTTGCACAGCAAAGGAAACCACTGACAAAACAATACAACCACCTAAAGAATGGGAGAAAATATTTGCAAATGATATGACCATCAAGGGGTTAATATCCAAAAAATATAAATAGCTCATACAACTCAATATCAAAAAAAAAAAAAAGTCAAAAAACCCAAACAATCCAATCAAAAAATGGGGCAGAAGAGCTAAAAAGATATTTTCCTAAGAAGACATATACACAGCTAACAGACACAGGAAAAGATGCTCAACATTGCTAATTTTTAGAGAAATGCAAATCAAAACGACAATGAGCTATCACCTCATACCTCTTAGAATAGCTATCATCACAAAGACCACAAATAACAAATGTTGGCAAGGATGTGGGGAAAAGGGAACACTTGTACACTGTTGGTGGGAATGTAAATTGGTACAGCCACTATGGAAAACAGTATGGAGGTTCCTCAAAAAACTAAAAATAGGGGCTTCCCTGGTGGCGCGGTGGTTGGGAGTCCGCCTGCCGATGCAGGGGAAACGGGTTCGTGCCCCAGTCCGGGAGGATCCCGCATGCCGCGGAGCGGCTGGGCCCATGAGCCGTGGCCGCTGGGCCTGCGCGTCCAGAGCCTGTGCTCCGCGGCGGGAGAGGCCGCGGCAGTGAGAGGCCCGCGTACCACAAAAAAAATAATAATAATAAAAAACTAAAAATAGAACTATGCTATAATCCAGCAATTCCACTTCTGTGTATATATCTGGAAAAAATGAAAACACTAATTTGAAAGATACATGCACTCCAATATCCAGAGAAGTATTAATTACAATAGCCAAGATATGTAAGCAATCCAGTGTCCATCAACATACAAATGGATAAAGGAGATGTGGTACATATATAGAATGGATTATTATTCAGCCATAAAAAAAAGAATGAAATTCTGCTAACTGCAGCATCATGGATGGACCTAGAGAATATTATGCTTACTGAATTAAGGTAGACAAATAAAGAAAAATACTATATGATATCAATTATATGTGAAACCTAAAAAATAAAACAAGTGAATGTATATAGAAAAACAGAAACAGAATTACAGATATAGAAAACAAACTCGTGCTTACCAGTGGGGAGAGGGAAGCAGGTGGGGATGAGATATGGGTATGGGATTAAGAGATGAAACTACCGTATATAAAATAGATTAGCAACAAGGAGATATTGTATAGCACAGGGAATTATAGCCATTATCTTGTAATAACTTTCAATGGAGTATAATCTGTAAAAATACTGAATTGCTATGCTGTACACCCAAAATATATTACTGTAAATCAACTATACTTCACTTAAAAAATACTATAATATGTCAGTTATATCGCAATAATTAAAAAATGCAGAAATACAACTTTAAAAATACACTAGAAGGAATTAACAGTTGATTATATGATACAGAGCAATGGATCAGTGAGCTGGCAGACACAGCAGTGGATATCACTGAAGGAATAGATAAAAGAAAAAAGAATAAAAAGAAAGGAGGACAGTTTGAGACTTCTGGGACTACATCAAGCATACTAGCATTCACATTATAGGGGTCCCAGAAGAAGAGTGAGAAAGGGGCAGAGACCATATTTGAAGACATAATAGCTGAAAACTTCCCTAACCTGGAAAAGGAAAGACATCCAGGTCCAGGAAGCACAAAACAGGATCACCCTAAACAGAAGCACACCAAGAAACATTGTAATTAAAACTGCAAAAATTAAAGATAAAGAGAGAATATTAAAAAGCAGCAAAAGGAAAAGCAACAAGTTACATACAAAGGCACTTCCATAATGCTATCAGCTGACTTTTCAGGAGAAACTCTGCAAGGCCAGAAGTGAGTGGCATGATATACTTAAAGTGATGAAAGGGAAAAACCTACAACCAAGAATACTCTATTTGGCAAGGCTTTCATATGGATTTGATGGAGAGATCAAAAGTTTTACAGACAAGCAAAAGCTAAGAGTTCTGCACCACCAAACCAGCTTCCAAGAAACGTTACAGGGACTTTTCTATGTGAAAAAGAAAAGGCTACATCTAGATATATAAAAATTATGAAAGGAAAAAATATCTCATTGGCAAAGGCAAATATACAGTAGCTGTAGTAAATCAACCATGTATAAAGCTAGTAGGAAGGTTTAAAGACAATAGTAAAATTGTGTATATCCATTATAAGTAGTTGAGGGCTACATAAATCAAAAAGATGTAAAATATGTCAAAAACAGCAAACATGGCGGGGGAGGAGAGTAAAAATGTAGGGTTCTTAAGTGTATGTGAACTTAAAAGATCAGCAATTTATGTTATCCTTTTGAAGAACTTTTGGTAGCCACAAACCAAAAATCTAAACACACACGAAAAAGAGAAAGGAATGCCAACACAGCACTAAAGATAGCCATCAAATCACAAGGAAGAGAAGAAAGACACAAAAATAATTACAAAAACAACCACCAAACAATTAACAAAACGGAAAGGAGAACATACCTATCAGTAATTACTTTAAAAATATATGGACTAAAAAAAACTATATATATATATATATATATATATATGGACTAGATGCTACAATCAAAAGACACAGAGTGGCTGATTGGATACAAAAACAAGACCCATCTATATGCTGCCTACAAGAGACTCACTCTTGAGCTAAAGACACACAGACTGAAAGTGAGGCAATGGGAAAAGGTATTCCTTGAAAATGGAAAGGAAAAGAAAACTGGGGTGGCAATACTTATATCAGAAAAAAATAGACTATAAAACAAAGACTGTAGTAAGAGACAAAGAAAGACATTACATAATGATCAAGGGATCAATTCAAGAAGAAGGTATAACACTTGTAAATGGATGTGCACCCAGCATAGGAGGACCTAAATACATAAAGCAAATTATTAACAGACATAAAGGGATAGACTGACAGTAATACAATAATAGTAGGGAAATTTAACACCCAACTGACATTACTGGACAGATCATCCAGACAGAATATCAATCAGGAAACACTGGCCTTAAATAACATATTATATCAGATGGACTTAACAGATAAACATAGAATATTCCATCCAAAAGCAGAAGAATGCACATTTTTTTTCAAGTTCACATGGAACACTGTCCAGGATAGACAATATGCTACGCAACAAAGAAGTCTTAGTAAATTTAAGATTGGAATCATATCAAGCATCTTTTCTGATACAACAATATGAGACTAGAAGTCAACTATTAAAAAAAAAAACCTGCAAAAACACAAACACATGTGTTTAAACAATACGCTACTAAACAACAAATGGATCACTGAAGAAATCAGAGAAGCAATAAAAATATACCTGGAGACAAATGAAAATGGAAACATAATGATCCAAAATCTATGGGACTGAGCAAGAGCAGTTTCAAGGCTTATAGCATTACAAGCCTACCTCAGGAAACAAGAAAAAACCCAAATCAACAACTTAAACTTACACCTAAAGGAACTAGAAAAAGAACAAACAAAACTGAAAGTTATGAAGGAAAGAAATAAAGATCAGAACAGAAATAAATGAGAGACTTAAACAAAAAAAGAAAAGGGCTTCCCTGGTGGCGCAGTGGTTGAGAGTCCGTCCGCCTGCCGATGCAGGGGACACAGGTTCGTGCCCCGGTCCAGGAAGATCCCACATGCCGCAGAGCGGCTGGGCCCGTGAGCCATGGCCGCGGGGCCTGAGCGTCCGGAGCCTGTGCTCCGCAATGCGAGAGGCCACAACAGTGAGAGGCCGCGTAAGGCAAAAAAAAAAAAAAAAAAGAAAAGATCAATGAAACTAAGAGTTGGTTCTTCAAAAGGATAACAAAGATTGATAAACCTTTAGCCAGACTCTTCAAGAAAAGACAGAAGACTTAAATCAATCAAATCAGAAATGAAAAAGAAGTTACAACTGATACCACAGAAATACAAAGGATCATAAAAGATTACTACAATTTTATGCCACTAAAGTGAACAACTTAGAAGAAATGAACAAATTCCTAGAAATGAATAATCTCCCAAGACTGAACCAGGAACAAATAGAAATTTTAAACAGACTAATTACCAGTAATAAAAGTGAATCAGTAATCACAAAACTACCAACAAAAAACAGTGTAGGACCAGACAGCTTCACAGTTGAATTCAACAAACATTTAGAGAAGAATTAACAATATCCTTCTCAAACCAAAAAACCAAACCAAACCAATTGCAAAAGCACACTTTCAGTTCATTCTATGAGGCCAGCATTGCCCTGATACCAAAACCATACAAAGATATCATAAAAAAAGAAAATTACAGGCTAATATCACTGATGAACATAGATGCAAAACTCCTCAACAAAATGTAGCAAACTGAATTCAACAGTACATTAAAAGGATCATACACACCAATCACAAGCAATGAAATTGAAACTGTGATAAAAAATATTCCAACAAAAAAAAGCCTAGGAACAGACAGCTTCACAGGCGAATTCTATCAAATATTTCGAGAAGAGAAGAGCTAACCCCTATCCTTCTCAAACTCTGCCAAAATATAGCAGAGGGAGGAACAGTCCCAAACTCATTCTACAAGGCCACCATCACCCTGATACCAAAACCAGACAAAGATGTCACAAGGAAGGAAAACTACAGGCCAATATCACTGATGAACACAGATGCAAAAATCCTCAACAAGATACTAGCAAACAGAATCCAGCAGCACATTAAAAGGATCATACACCATGATCAAGTGGGGTTTATCCCAGGAATGCAAGGATTGATCAATATATACAAATCAATCAATGTGATACAACATATTAACAAACTGAAGGATAAAGACCATATGATCATCCCAATAGAGGCAGAAAAAGCCTTTGACAAAATTCAACACCCATTTATGATAAAAACTCTCCAGAAAGTAGGCATAGAGGGAACTTACCTCAACATAATAAAGGCCGTATATGACAAACCCACAGCCAACATCGTTCTCAATGGTGAAAAACCGAAACCATTTCCACCAAGATCAGGAACAAGACAAGGTTGCCCACTCTCACCGCTATTAGTCAACATAGTTTTGGAAGTTTTAGCCACAGCAATCAGAGAAGAAAAAGAAATAAAAGGAATCCAAATTGGAAAAGGAGTAAAGCTGTCACTGTTTGCACTGTTGATACTATACATAGAGATACTATACATAGAGAATCCTAAAGATGCTACCAGAAAACTACTAGAGCTAATCAATGAATCTGGTAAAGTAGCAGGATACAAAATTAATGCACAGAAATCTCTTGTATTCCTATACACTAACGATGAAAAGTCTGGAAGAGAAATTAAGGAAACACTCCCATTTACCATTGCAACAAAAAGAATAAAATACCTAGGAATTAACATACCTAAGGAGACAAAAGACCTGTACAGAAAACTATAAGACACTGATGAAAGAAATTAAAGATGATATAAAGAGATGGAGAGATATATCATGTTCTTGGTGTGGAAGAATCAACATTGTGAAAATGACTATACTCCCCAAAGCAATCTACGGATTCAATGCAATCCCTATAAAACTACCAACAGGGCTTCCCTGGTGGCACAGTGGTTGAGAGTCCGCCTGCCGATGCAGGGGACACGGGTTCGTGCCCCGGTCCAGGAAGATCCCACATGCGGCGGAGCGGCTAGGCCCGTGAGCCATGGCCGCTGAGCCTGCGCGTCCGGAGCCTGTGCTCCGCAACGGGAGAGGCCACAACAGTGAGAGGCCCGTGTAAAAAAAAACTACCAACAGCATTTTTCACAGAACTAGAACAAAAATTTTCACAATGTGTATGGAAACACAAAAGACCCCAAATAGCCAAAGCAATCTTGAGAAAGAAAAATGGAGCTGGAGGAAACAGGCTCCCTGACTTCAGACTACACTACAAAGCTAAAGTGATCACAAGACAGTATGATACTGGCACAAAAACAGAAATATAGATCAATGAAACAGGATAGAAAGCCCAGAGAAAAACCCATGCACATACTGTCACTTTATCTTTGATAAAGGAGGCAACAATATACAATGGAGAAAAGGCAGCCTCTTCAATAAGTGGTGCTGGGAAAACTGGATAGCTACATGTAAGAGAATGAAATTACAACACTCCATAACACCATACAGAAAAGTAAACTCAAAATGGAATAAAGACCTAAATGTAAGGCCAGACACCATAAAACTCTTAGAGGAAAACATAGGCAGAACACTCTATGACATAAATCACAGCAAGATCCTTTTTGACCCACCTCCTAGAGAAATGGAAATAAAAACAAAAGTAAACAAATAGGACCTAATGAAACTCAAAAGCTTTTGCACAGCAAAAGAAACCATAAACAAGATGAAAGGACAACCCTGAGAATGGGAGAAAACATTTGCAAATGAAGCAGCTGACAAAGGATTAGTCTCCAAAATATAAAAGCAGCTCACACAGCTCCAATAACAAAAAAACAACAACCCTGTCCAAAAATGGGCAGAAGACCTAAATAGACATTTCTTCAAAGACATACAGATTGCCAACAAACATATGAAAGGATGCTCAACATCACTAATCATTAGAGAGAGCAAATCAAAACTACAATGAGGTATCACCTCACACCGGTCAGAATGGCCATCATGAAAAAATCTCCAACAATAAATGCTGGAGAGTGTGTGAAAAAAGGAACCCTGTTGCACTACTGGTGGGAATGTAAACTGATACAGCCACTATGGAGAACAGTATGGAGGTTCCTTAAGAAACTAAAAGTAGAACTACCATATGACCCAGCAATCCCACTACTGAGCATATACTCTGAGAAAACCATAATTCAAAAAACACATGTACCCCAATGTTCATTGCAGCACTATTTGCAATTGCCAGGACATGGAAGCAACCTAAGTGGCCACTGACAGATGAATGGATAGAGACGATGTGGCCCATATATACAATGGAATATTACTCAGCCATAAAATGAAACAAAAATGAGTTATTTGTAGTGAGGTGGATGGACCTAGAGTCTGTCATACAGAGTGAAGTAAATCAGAAAGAGAAAAACAAATAGTGTATGCTAACACATATGTATATGGAATCTAAAAAAAGAAAAATGATTCTGAATAACCTAGGGGCAAACATGAAAAAAGATGCAGACGTAGAGAATGGAATTGTGAACATGGTTAGGGGGAAGGGTAAGCTGGGAAGAAGTGAAAGAGTGGCACTGACATATATACACTACCAAATGTAAAACATAGCTAGTGGGAAGCAGCTGCACAGCACAGGGAGATCAGCTTGGTGCTTTGTGACCACCTAGAGGGTTGGGATAAGGAGGGTGGGAGGGAGATGCAATAGGGAGGGGATATGGGGATATATGTATACGTATAGCTGATTCATTTTGTTATAGAGCAGAAAGTAACACAACCTTGTAAAGCAATTATACTCCAATAAAGATTAAAAAAAAAAAAAGGAAAATGGAGAAAAAAAGTTAAAAAAAAAAAAGGATCATACACCATGATCAAGTAAGATTTATCCCTGGGACACAAGTATGGCTCAATCTCTACAAATCAATCAATGTGATATACCACGTTAACACATTAAAGAATAAAAATCATATTATCATCTCAATACATGTGGAAAACGCTTTTGAAAAAATTCGACATCAATTTATGATAAAAACTCTCAATAAAGTGAGTACAGAGGGAACATACCTCAACATAATAAAGGCCATATATGATAAGTCCACAGCTAACAACACACTGAATGGTGAAATATTGAGAGCATTTCTCTAAGATCAGGAACAAGAGAAGAATGCCCACTCTGGACACTTTTATTCAACATAGTATTAGAAGTCTTTGCAATTAGGCAAGAAAAAGAAATAAAAGTATCCAAATTAGAGAGGAAGAAGTAAAACTGTCAGTGTTTACAGGTGACATGACACTATACATAGAAAATTCTAATGATGCCAGCAAAAAAATACTAGAGCTCATCAATGAATTTGGTAAGGCTGCAGGATACAAAATTAATAAACAGAAATCTGCTGCATTTCTATATGCTAACAATGAACTATTAGAAAGAGAAATTAAGAACATAATCCCATTTACAATCACATCAAAAAGAATAAAATATCTAGAAATAAATTTAACTAAGGAGGTAAAAGAACTTTACTCAGAAAACTATAAGACACTGATGAATAGGACTGTATAAGAAAGCTGGGTTTCAATGCTTTATGATCTGGTCCAAACATCCACTGCAAGAACCTTTTGTCAGCCTCATTCCCCACTTATTTATAAAATTTATGAAATGATTCTTTCAGTTTTGATCAAGGAGCACATGTTATAGGTTAATCCCTCTTTATGTACAAGGTGTGGGAGAGGAATTTGTTTTAGAGTCAGCACATTAATTAATTTCCCATAAGGATGTACTTTAGTCTACTCCCATATCCTGAAGTTGCTGAACCCATGCTTGAATTTCTCTGTGCTCTCCTGTTGACTTGGGATTGTGGCTTTTCTCTGCTGGTTCCTTCATCATAAAAATTCTCCCACGAGTTTCTCAAAACTTCTGATCTACTAGTAGTGACCTTTCTACTTTCCTGCAGTACTGGGGATTTATTCTTTCTTCTAAATTAATCTTGTCACAATAATGGGATTTTGAGATGAATGGAAAATTAATGGCTATTATCAGCCTGCCATTTGGATTCAGAAGTTCAGGGTTATCTTAAATAGAAGTTTAAAATTTTTTTACAAGGTCTTCCCTATCTTCTAATGACAGTCACATTGTAAGCAACCTAAAAAATTCAGGAGCATTTTTAGATTAAAAGTATTTGCAGGTCACTTTAAATTTTGTCACCATTGTACCTGTCAATTGCTTGAAGATCATTGGCTGGATTCCATGTAGGATCAAATAATACCACCACATTGGCACCAACAAAATTGAGGCCTAGTCCACCAGCCCTGGAGTAAACAGAAGAGAGCACATTAAAACAGCAAAAATAAATTTTGCTCTCTAACTCAATTATGCCAGGTTTCTATAACCAAATCAACACAATATTACATTAACATTATAAAAGTAAGGTGATTAAAACACAAATATGCCACAAGTAAAACAGCTATGGAACAATTTTTTTTGTACCACTCTAGAATATCTCTAAGAAATTTGAGCATTAGAGACCATGTAAGTAGGTTGTGTTGGTTTTTACATTTTTCTGGATACTCAATTACTATTTTCGAAGATTTTCCTAACATAAGTTTTAAAAACTGCTAGTATACTCCAGCTAAATAAATATACACACTTAAAAAAATGTGCTTCTCCTTATTCCTCCCACTAAGTACAGCTAAAAACCCTGAGCATTATATATAAAATAAAACACAAGATTATGAAAGGTAGAGAGAACACAGATTGGCTAGAGACCACAAAACCTAAGGAATGACATGGCAGTGAGTTCCCTGGCTTTATTTTTGCCTAATATATCCCAGATTGGGTTCCGGAGAAGCCAGTGAACTGGAAATGCCAGCAGCCAACAGTCACAGACCAAAAAAGCCCCAAGAAAAGCCTTATTCCTTTAGCCAAAGAACCAGGAAAGATACAGGGTTTTAAGACAGAAAAATGTTAGATAATGAACAGCCTATTCTTTCTTGCAAACACCACAGAAAAAAAATCTGTGGATCCAACCCTAACCTGGTCAGCAAAGGCTAAGTGAGGAGACTAAATTCCACCTTTGACAGTAATGAGGTACCTCTCATTCTCACTCGGGTGGTGTCAGACAAGACTGATTGAGGAGCCGGAACTTTTCATTTCTGCCCAGCTATAACCACGCCCCTCTGTAGTGTGGGTGGAAGCCATGGAGAAATAGCAATGAAGTGCCTCAAACTCAGGGTGTCAACAGAGGCCAAGCAAGAGACACGGATTTCCAGCCCATGTGGCTGGCATGGTGTCTGGGTAAAACAGAAGTTTTAAATAAGATACAGAGTTTCATAACATAATACTCAAAGTGTCGAGCATACAATAAAAAATTACTAGTCTTACCAAGGTCTAGGAAAATCTCAATTTCTATAAGAAAAGACAATTAACATATGACAACACTGCAAAGAAGCAGATGTTGGAATTATCTGACAAGGATTTTAATGCAGCCACAATAAAAATGTTTCAAAAAACAATTACAAATATGCTTGAAACAATTTAAAAATAGAAAGTCTCAGCAAAGAAAGAGAGGATACCAAATGAAAATTTTAGAATTGAAAAATTACTGAATTACAAAACTTGCTGGATGGACTTGATAGTACAGTGGAGATGACAGATGATAGAATCAATAAACATAAGAGCAGTTCAATATTATTGATATTTACCCAATCTGAACAACAGAAAGAAAATATACTGAAAAAAAAATAACATTCTTAAAGGCCTGAGGGACAGTAACAGAAGAGCTAACACTTCTATCATTGTAGTCCTGAGAGAAAAGAGAGAATGAGACTGAAAAAATATTGAAAGAAATATAGCTGAAAACTTCCCAAATTTGGGAAAAGAGATAAACTTACAGAATGCAGAAAGTTGTATGAACTCCCAAAATGATAAACCCAAAGAAACCTATGCTAAAATACAGCATAATTAAACTTCTGCAAACAAAAGACAAAGAAAAACTCTTGAAAGCAGTCAGAGAGAAATGATACACAACTTTTAAGGAAACATCAAATGACAGTGGATTTCTCATTAGAAACCAAGGTGGCCAGGAGGAAACAGTACATTTTCAAGTGCTCAAAGAACTATCAACCCAGAATTCTATATCCAGCAAGAATATCCTTCAGGAATGAAAGGGGAATCATGACATTCTCAGATTAAGGAAAACTAAAAGAATCTGTCACCAACAGACTTAGAGGAAAGATAAAATAAAACAACTAAAAAGTCAACCAATTTTAGATTTTACCTAAATTTTAGATTTTACCTAAAAATAACTGTTATCTTCTTATAACAGTTATTTTTAGGTAAAATCTTCTCATGTTCTGAATTTTCTGGATCTAAACACTGTACATTTAATAATTATTTTATTATATAATAATGATAAAATTTTGTATTTTTTAAAGGGAAGGTAAAATTAAAATCCAATAATAAAATCATTTTCTTCATTTTCTTCGTTTTTCTAATCTTAACCTTCAAAGCATTCACTGAGGCTTTCTCTTGCTGATTTTCCCTTTTCAGATGCTTAGACCATCATGTAACTCACACTTAGATAATGCTTTACACTGATGCTAACCATCCAGGGAGGGAAAATGTTAATTATCTTCTCTTATACAGTTTCTATCAAAATAGAAAAAAATTAACGTTTATTGAGCATCTACTATATACCAGGAATGCTGCAAGATATTTTCATATATTCTACTCTTTCATCCTCAACACAGCTCTATGAGCTAACTATTATTCTCATTTTACAGATGAGAAAATTGAGAATCTGAAATACCGATTAACTTGCTCAAGGTCTCTGAGGTGGCCAGTGTCTGGATTCAAACCCAAGTATCCTGACTTGTTCAATATTCAATAGAAATTGAATTTTCTCCTTTGGAAAATTATTTATTAGAGGCAACAGCATAAAGATGTCACAGAGACTTGAACTCAAAGAAAGAAGTTAGGTGGGATAAAGAGGAAGTTTGGGAAAGGATTTTAAAAATGGGTAAATTACGGGAGTGGGTGGGATTTAGATACCCAACAAGTAGAAGAGAAGTTAGAAGTTTACCTGCCTACTATGGTGATGGGGAAAATTCTGAAGAAACAATTAGACTAGTTATGTGAAAAATCAACCAGTTACAATCAAAATAAAATTGGAAATCAAGAAGTATTTTCTAACACTTAACACCAAAAGTAAGTCTAGTCAACTGTTCAGTTAGCTTCTTGTCAGTAAGATATGCATGAATTTATTTCAGATGCCCTAAATGAGTCACAGGAAGGTCACCACTTGAGGTAACAATCTTCAAAGATATTCTGAAGTTACAACTTAAGACTGTCCGAGTTAAAGCAGAGGCAATGTTTCTTTTAAAGAAAAAAATAATCTCTAAACTCTATCTCTAGAGATGAGATGATTCTCTATTTGACAACAATACAACTCAGAATCATAAACTTTCAAACATGTCACTCCTCTCATATGGATAACAGCAAAGGCTTACTCCTTAAGCAATAAAATATTTAGACTATAGCCCTATTCAAGCTGAGGAATGGTATTAAGATAGATTGCTAATAAACATGCAGGCTATTCATTCCTTAGGTCTTCCACATTCTATTTTGTGTCAATAAATATGTAAAAAATTATATTTTAACCATATCTTAATATTCCACAAAAAATTCTGTCAATGAATTAAATTTTACTGTTATGTATTAACTAATATAAAAGGTCGAATGAAGGAGTCACTTGAACAAATACTTCTGAGAAACCTAAATATAAGTAAGAGATACCATGTTCGTAGATAGGAAGGTTCGATAGCATTAAAATGTCACTTTTCTCCAAAGTCATTTATAAATTCAGTGATTAAAATAAAAATCCCAACCCAAGGAAAAATGCCAGATAACCCTTCCTTAATTAACTGAATGATATGATTATGGAAAGCGAAGCTTTAAGGTGTTGACATTTCAGAATAAAGATAATTCAGAGAACAAGGGCTTAAAAAAAGAAAAGACAAAATCAGTTATTTAAAATAAAATAATAACATCGGAAAATGACATTTTTCAGAATATAGAGCAAAAAAGATAAAAATATGAAGTAAGAGTCCAAGTTCAGAGGTTTAATGAATCATTGTAAGGGAATTCCCTGGTGGTTCAGTGGTTAGGACTCCGAGGTTTCACAGCGAAGGGCCTGGGTTCAATCCCTGGTCGGGAAACTAAGATCCCACGAGCTGCATAGTGCAGCCGGAAAAAAAAAAAGAATCATTGTAGAAGCCCTAAAGTCAGATAACCTAGTGTCTGAGAGAAATACCAAAGGAAATGGAAGAGAAGCCATTGTCAAAGAAATAATCAAAGAGAATTTTCCAGAGTTGAAAAATACAAGCCCTCAGATTATGCCCAGCAAAATAAATGAACTAAAACCCCAGACCAAGACTCAAATATCACTGTGAAATTTCAGAATACAACAGATGAAGAGAAACTCTTGTGAGTTCACAAAGAGGAAGGAGAATCAGATTGACATTAGACAAAAATTCAGCAACACTAAATACCAGAAAACAATGTTGTAATACCACAAAGATCTGAGAGGAAATTATTTTCAATCTAGAATTCTACAGTTGGCCAAAGTAGCAAGTGACAGAGCACATAAAAGACATTTGCTGATATTCAAAGATAACATAAAATTTACTTTCTATATATTCTGGCGTACAAAGTTATTTGTTAAAATAGCTGACAGACGAGGGCTTCCCTGGTGGCGCAGTGGTTGAGAGTCCGCCTGCTGATGCAGGGGACACGGGTTCGTGCCCCGGTCCGGGAAGATCCCACATGCCGCGGAGCGGCTGGGCCCGTGAGCCATGGCTGCTGAGCCTGCGTGTCCGGAGCCTGTGCTCCGCAACGGGAGAGGCCACAACAGTGAGAGGCCTGAGCACCGCAAAAAAAAAAAAAAAGAAAGAAAGCTGACAGATGATATGGACAGGTGACAAAAGTAGAAGAAAGGGTGGATGTGTGCTAATGCTAATACCACACATTACAAGTACTTAAAAGATACTGTAGAAAGTTGCTGGACTAAAAATCAAAGATTGAAGTATATTATTTCAGGTTAAAAAAGTAATTTATAGACAAATAATAAAAATAAAAATAGTAAAGAGTGTGTGGAAAATGGGGAGGGAGGAGTGTAAGTAAACTAAATCCTCCTCTAACATAACAAAGAGTCCAAGCTGCTTAAAGCTGATAAACTAAAAGATAATGAAGAATTAGGATTCTGGCAAAAATGATGGACTGAACCAGTGTGAAACTCTTTTGTTTCAACACCTAGAAATTAAATATAAATTTTTGCAAAACAAGGAAAACAAAACAAAAACTGAGCATATGTCTTTTGAAAAACATAGCTAAAGAATGGATTTATTTTGTCTTGTAAGGTTCTTTATGTAACAAATGTAAGGACTTCGGTAACAAATCACTCTTTGAATTCAGTCATAGGGAAACAGGAATCCAAAACTTCTCTTGTCCTGCTTGGCATGCCTAACAAAGAAGTCAAAGTAAAATCACAGTAATGGAGAACTCTTTCAGCCAGTCTCCAAAGGATTTCCACAGAGGAAAGAAGCCCCACTGAAGATAAGCTCAAAATAAAAAATTACAAAATGTGTGAAGAAACCATCTACCATAAGCAAAAGCCAGAGGGAAGAACAAATAGAAGGATTAGCACCCCCCAAGCACAGGAGTTAATAGAGCAAAAATACCATTCAAAAAGATATTTTTAAAAATGACTAAAATTACTAAAGAAATAAAAGCTAGAAACCATAAAAAACAAAATATATGTAAAACTGATCAGCTAGATTTGAAACATATAAATAAGACTTTTTAAAAAATTGAATATATTCTTATGCTATACATTGCATCGCCATGACTTCTTTATTTTGTACCTTTCAAACCCTTTCACCTATCTCACCCCTTCCCCCCTGGCAACCACTAGCTTGTTCTCTGTATCTATGAGTCTGTTTCTGTTTTGCTATGTTTTTTTTGTTTTCTTTTGTTTTGTTTTTTAGATACCACGTATAAGTGAAATCATATGGTACTAGTCTTTCTCCATTTTATTTCACTTAGATTATACCTCCAGGTCCATCCATGTTGTCACAAACAGCAAGATTTCATTCTTTTTATGGCTAAGTAATATTCCATTGTGTATATATATGTCTGTGTGTGTGTGTAATCTTTATCCACTTCATTTATCAATGGACATTTAGGTTGCTTCCATATCTTAGCTATTCTAAATACTGCTGCAATGAACATTGAGATACATATATCTATTCAAATTAGTGTTTTGCATTTTCTTCAGATAAATGTCCAGAAGTGGAATTGCTAGATTGTATGATAGTTCTAGTTTTAATTTTTTGAGGAAACTCCATACTGGTTTCCATAGTAACTCTATCAGTTTACATTCCCACCAACAGTGCAAAATGGTTCCCTTCTCCACACATCCTCACCAACACTTGTTATTTCTTGTCTTTTTGATAACAGACATGACGTGATAATCTCTTTTTGATTTGATCTGCATTTCCCTGAAGATTAGTGATGTTAAGCACCTTTTCATGTGCCTGTTGGACATCTGTATGTCTTCTTTGAAAATATGTCTATTCAGGTCCTCCGCTGATTTCTTAATTGGATTGTTTTTTTGATACTGAGTTTTATAAGTTCCTTATATATTTTGAATATTAACCCCTTACTGAACATACCATTTACAGTTATCTTCTCCTATTCAGTAGGTTGCCTTTTCATTTCATTGATGGTTTCCTTCACTGTGCCAAAGCTCTTTAGTTTGATGTAGTCACATCTGTTTATTCTTGCTCTTGTTGTCCTTGCCCAGACAGATCCAAAAAATATTACTAAGATAGATGTCCAATAGTGTACTACTTATATTTTCTTCCAGGACTGTCATGGTTCCAGGTCTAACATTAAAAGTTTAATCCACTTTGAGCTTATTTTTGCATGTGGGGTTAGAAAACGGTCTACTTTCATTCTTTTACATGTATCTGTCCAATTTTCTCAGTATCTTTTTTGAGGAGACTGTCTGTTCCCCACTGTATACTCTTGGCTCCTTTGTCATAGATTAATTGACCATGTAAGTGTGGGTTTATTTCTGTGCTCTCTACTCTGTTCCATTGATCCATGTGTCTGGTTTTGTACCAGTACCATGTTGTTTGATTATTATAGCTTTGTATACCAGACATTTGATTTTGAAATCAGGAAGCATCATAACACCTCTAGCTTCGTTCTTCTTTCTCAAGCTGCTTTGACTATTTGGGATCTTTTGTGGTTCCATACAAATTTTAGGACTATCTGTTCTGTGAAAAATGCCATGGGTATTTTGATAGGGATTGTATTGAATATGAAGATTGCTTTGGGTTATATGGACATTTTAACAATGTTAATTCTTCCAATCCATTAACATGGCATATCTTTCCATTTATTTGTGTTGTCTTCAATTTCTTTCATATTTGTGTTATAGTTTTCAGTGTACATATCTTTCACCTCCCTAGTTAAAATTATTCCTAGTTATTATATTCTTTTTGACACAATTGTAAATAAAATTGTTTCCTTAATTTCTCTGATAGTTCGTTATTTAGTATAGTAATGCAACAGATTTCTGTATGTTAATTTTGTGTCCTGCAACTTTACTGAATTTATTTATTAGTTCTAATAGTTTTTTGGTAGTGTCTTTAGGGTTTTCTATATGTAGAATCATGACATCTGCAAATACTGACAATTTTGCTTCTTCTGTTCCAATTTGTATGCCTTTTAATCTTTCTTATCTGATTACTGTGGCTAGGAATCATTGTACCATGTCAAATAGAATTGGTGAGAACTGGGCATCCTTCTTTTGTTCCTGACCTTATAGAAAAAGTTTTCAGCTTTTTACCAGTGAGTATATTATTAGCTGTGGGTTTTTCATATATGGCCTTTATTACGTTGAGGTATGCTCCCTGTATACCCACTTTGCTGAGAGTTTTTATGGTAAATGGATGTTGAATTTTGTCAAACTCTTTTTCTTAATTTATTGAGATGACCATATGATTTTTATTCTTCAATGTGTTAATGTGGTATATCACATTGATTCATTTGCAGATACTACTTTAAAAAACATAATTTAAAAAATAAGAATGCTTATGTGTGTCTTATAAAACTTAGCTCAAGACAGGATTCTATGTCATTTAATACTTTGTATTTAAGGACTCATGTGTGAAATTACTTCTTGAATTCATTCATAGGAAAATGGAAATCTAGAGCTTCTCTGCTTGGCCCTTAGTTGTAAGAATTCAAGAATTTTAGTGCTCAACAGTTAAGTAGCTCACTCATCATATATAACACTTGATTCCTCATTTTAAGTAATTTTTTTTTCTTTTTTCTTATTTTATTTACTTTTTTGACCACTCCATGCAGCTTGTGGGACCTTAGTTCCCTGACCAGGGATTGAACCCAGGCCATGACAATGAAAGTGCCAAGTTCTAACCACTGGACTGCCAGAGAGTTCCCAAAGTTATTTTTATTTTGACTTAGTTTTTCATTTTTTGTATTTTACATGTTTATTTTAAAAATCCCTTGAGATTACTTTCTAAAATATACAAACAGCTTATACAGCTCAATATCAAAAAACAACCCAATCAAAAAATGGGCAGAAGATCTATACAGACATTTCTCCAAAGAGCACATACAGATGGCCAACAGTCACATGAAAAAATGCTCAACATCACTAGTTATTAGAGAAATGCAAATCGAAACTACAATGAAGTATCAACTCACTCCAGTCAGAATGGCCATCATTAAAAAGTCTACAAATAACAAATGCTGGAGAGGGCGTGGAAAAAAGGGAACCCTCCTACACTGCTGGTGGGAATGTAAACTGGTACAGCCACTATGGAAAACAGTATGGAGGTTCCTTAAAAATCTAAAATAGGGCTACCATATGATCCTGCAATCTCACTCCTGGGCATATATCCAGAGAAAACTATAATTTGAAAAGATACATGCACCCCAGTGTTAACTGCAGCACTATTTACAATAATAACCAAGAAATAGAAGCAGCTTAAATGTCCATCAACAGATGAATGGATAAAGATGTGGTGTATATATATATATATATATATATATATATATATATATAATATACACACACACAATGGAATATTACTCAGCGATAAAAAAGAATGAAATACTGCCATTTGCAGCAACATGGATGGACCTTGACATTATCATACTAAGTAAAGTAAGCCAGACAGAGAAAGATAAATACCATATAATATTGCTTTTATATGGAATCTAAAAAAAAAAGACACAAATGAACTAAAGTGGAAAAAAAAAAAAAAAAAAAAAAAAAAGATACAAATGAACTTTCCAAAACAGAAAGAGACTCACAGACAAAAAGAATCTGAAAAAGAATATATATATATATATATATATATACACACACACACACACACACACATATATGTATATATATAACTGAATCACTGTGCTGTACACTTGAAACTAACACAAATGACACTGTAAGTCAACTATACTTCAATTTAAAATAAATAAATAAATAAAAGTCCTTTGAAATTCTTTTTGAAAGATAGTGGAAGCACATCTATAAAATACTTATTACATTAGATGTTGCAAGTTACAGATTTGTTACCCCGCAAAAGGGATTAATCTTAGGTGTTTATATCAAATCTTTCTCTAAAGTTAGTGTATTTCTTAAAAAGTTTATTGAGAGATTCATAAATAGGTGTTAGAACTGATTTAACTTTTATAAAACCTATAAATGTTGAGCTGCTCTGCTTGAGACCAGGTAGAGACAGAGGAGGGAAACTCCTAGCCCACTAAGCACTGTGGGTTCTCAAGAGCTCCTTGATCACAGTTCGAAAACCACTGCTACCTATCATTCTCAGCTATTTGATTAATAACTTGATTATCCAATTAAGTCTGATTGCTCTAACCACAAGACATGAGTCAAAACAGTACAGAAAATTTCTGAGGAAACATCCATTTTTTGGATTTTTAAAAAATAAAGCCAGGGCTTCCCTGGTGGCGCAGTGGTTGAGAGTCCGCCTGCATCAGCAGAGGACACGGGTTCGTGCCCCGGTCCAGGAGGATCCTGCATGCCGCGGAGCGGCTAGGCCCGTGAGCCATGGCCT
The DNA here is from genome assembly GCF_000442215.2 of Lipotes vexillifer. NCBI lineage: Eukaryota > Metazoa > Chordata > Mammalia > Artiodactyla > Lipotidae > Lipotes > Lipotes vexillifer. The sequence goes on along the minus strand of NW_006773367.1, from coordinate 2,764,013 downwards.
CTGAGCCTGCGTGTCTGGAGTCTGTGCTCTGCAACGGGAGAGGCCACAACAGTGAGAGGCCCGCGTACCGCAAAAAAAAATAAAAATAAAAAACGAATAAAGCCAGACATATAAAGAGAATTCAGTGATAAGGGAACTGAGAGAAAAGTTTAGATAAAACTCAAGATATTATTATTTCAGTCAAAATTAACAGCATTTTTGTTGCTTCTTCTTAAAGCTAAATGAAACAAAGCAATACAAGCATAACCACTGAAAATCCAGTAATAGTTTAAAGATTACCTTAAATCTTAAAAGCAATTAGATAAAAATCAAGTTATCAAATTTTATTTTCTTACATTGTGGAGACAAGGCAAATGTTAACATCTTGTGTACTGTTGAACTCTTTCACAATCTTGATTCTTTCCTCTGATTTTGTATTTCCATCAAGTCGTCGGTAATCAAGCCCAGATGCCATACAGTATTGCTGCAGCACATCGAGCAACTACAGGAAAGATACAGAGATGTGCAAAGACAAATTCATGATTTAATGAGCTTCACACCATTATAGAGATGAGCTTTACTAAGTATTAATATTGCTGGTCACAATTTCTTATAATTACAAGAGCAACAGATATTTTTCTAATTTCTGATTCTCATATATATATCTTCCCATTATACTGAAACTGACTTTAGTGTTCAGCAACCTTTGTTTTAAGAAAAGAAAAATCAATCTTTCAGGGGGAAAAAGGATTTTTTTCAGGGAAAAAAGTCAATTTTTAGTTTTTTAAACTAAAACCGAATAAAAAGAAAAGTATTGGCTAACTCATTTATGTAAATATATTACATTATTTTTGCTATTTTCCACATTCTAAAATTTCTTAAATGTCTTAAGGAACACTTTAATTATTAACAAAAGCATCAACAGAGAATTAGAAATCTATCTTTGAGTTTGCTATTTGACAGTAAGTAAATCTGATATAACTGAAATTTTATTATCTGTTTTAAAATTTCTTACCTCATTACCATTTCCTACAGAAGATACATAAGACAGTAAATGTGGCTGGATGCTGTTTTATCTCTTAGACTTTATGCCTGAGGAATTAGGGTTGAGCCAATCAAGAATATGCTTCAGACAAAACTCACCTTGGTGGAAAAGGAGAAAAGAAGAACTTTATCTTTGTTTTGCCTACAATGGTTTAAAAGCTGCTGAAGGACCTGGAAGGGAACCAGAGAACATCAGTGAACCAGTTTCAACAAAAAGTATACTATATACATATAAACATCACTTGAGAATTTCTTAAAAATTACTTTTATACAATATAACCTCAGTTATCTTTTATAATTCCCTTCATTTTTTCCAAGTTAGAGAAATAAAGTATTAGATATTACATGAAATTCATCATCATATTAATAATGAGGTAAAGTTCTCAAAGACTTTTATTTCATCTCATCCGGTTTTAATAAAAAGGAAGCATTTTAGATTATGGGATGCATTTAAATGGATTAATTTAATTTCCAAAACACACTTTATTTATACCTACAATATGTTCAGAAACTAAATTACAGAACAGCATTCCTTTTAGGAAGTATTTAAGTTTTCTCTAGATAGATGTAATAAAATGTTTAATTTCACCTAGCTTCTAAAAGTTCTGATATTTATTTTCTCAGAATAATCAGTCAGATATACACCTCTTCTCATTTTCTCCCCTGTTTCTCTATTTACAGTAAGCCCTGAATTCCAGATTTGATTTTGGCCTCAAAATGCCAATAACTTGCCCTCATATGCAGCGCTTTTAGGGAGGAAACAAATAATCCAAAGCCTGTGTATGAGAGTAGTACTGTTATTTTTAAAAAGGCATTTCCACTCTGGCAATGACAGCTCCAGAACACTGTGTAAAAGCAAACCACAAAGGAAAGAAAAGGAATTTTCTGTACTAAGTATAAGGTTTTTCTGAACTATACAATAAACTAATTTTATTTATTAAATGATAAACATTTAAACTTTTAAATAAAAAAATTTATACTCAGTATAAAATTCTTAATAGTTGAGCAAGAAAAGACATTGTGCTAACTCTGACCTCTATGCAACAATCTCTCAAAAAAAAAAAGCTGTGGAGTAAAAAAAAAAAAAAAAAGCTACTTGGACAACCAAGCAAATGGTAAATAAAAATGTCACAGATCAGGTAAACATTATTTTGATACTTGGAGAACATATAAAGTAAATTTTATTTGTATTAGCTTTATTTTTTAATAAAATAACTGAATAAAGCATGTGCATTTGAATTTCACATAATTCATTAACTTTTTAAAATTAATATATTTTATATTTTAGAGCAATTTTAGATTTACAGAAGAACTGAGTATACAGAGAACTCCCAGATTCCCTCGCTCCCTCTCCCCACTTTGGCCTCTTCCCTGAACAGTTTCCCTTATTATTAACATATTGCATTAGGGTGATATATTTGGCTGATGAATAAATACTGATAAATTATTATTAATTAAAGTTCATAGTTTACATTAGGGTTCACTTGTGTTGTACAGTTCTATGGGTCCTGACAAATATATAATGACATGCATCCATGATTACATTATTATACAGAATAGTTTCACTGTCCTAAATATTCCCTATTCTCCATCTATTCTTCCCTCCCTGCAAACCCCTTGCAAGCACTGATTTTTTTGTTTCTCTATAGTTTTGCCTTTTCCAGAATGTCATACAGTTGGAATCATACAGTATATATGACTGGCTCTTTCACTTAGCAATATGCATTCAATGTGCCTCTGTGTCTTTTTGTCGCTTGATATCGTTTCTTTCTATTGTTGAATAATTTTCCATTGCCTGGAGGTACCAGTTTGTTTATCCATTCACCTATTGAAGGACATCTTGGTTGCTTCCAAGTTTGGGCAATTACAAACGAAGTTGCCATAACCATCTGTGTACAGGCTCTTATGCAGACATAGTTTTAAACTAATTTGGGTAAATACCAAGGAGCATGATTAGTGGATCGTGTGGTAAGAATATGCTTAGCTTAGCAAACTGTCTTCCAAAGTGGTTGTAGCACTCTGCATTCTCACCAGCAATAAAAGTTCCTATTGTGTGTTGTCAGTGTTTTGAGTTTAGCCCTAGGTGACTAGTGATATCTCGTTTTAAATCGCAATTCCCTAATGACATATGATGTTGAGAATTTTTTCATATGCTTATTTGCCATCTGTATATCTTCTTTGGTGAAATATCTGTTCAGATCTTTTCTGTATTTTAAATTGGATTGTTTATTTTCTTGTTGAGTTTTAAGAGTTCCTTGTATATTTTAGATACCAGTCCCTTATTGTTTTGCAAATAAATTCCTACCAGTTTGTGGCTTGTCTTATCATTCTCTAACAGACATTAACATTTTAAGACAAGGATATGATGCACAGAAATCCACTCTGATTGTTTGAGGGTATCACACCTATTACAATTTCAGGTATTCTTGAACATTTTATAGTAAAAGCAAAAAAAAGTAATAAGGAAAGTGAATGTTTTTGGACTGAAGGTCTTTATTAGGCTAGTTAAAAAACAAAAAAACAACAAAAAAAAACCTTACTAGTTGAATGAATAACTATAAGCTAAGATCCCTTACTAAAATTTTCAGAAATAAAAGTGTGGTCACTATAGTTGGACTGAATACAGACCCAATGTTTTGTCACTCAGTTGTCCTCCACAGAACAAGACAATCCACCTGTAAGGGAATCCTAAATTTGAGGATGTTCACAGCTAATGAATCTTAGATCTAATTTTTCTCTAATTTTTCTCAAATTAGTCAGGCCTAGAGATGAACATGACCCTTGTATGATTCCAACAGCTAAAATGGGTTTCCTAGTCTTTTTTCCACCCTCCACAATAAGACTCTGTGGCATTTCCCAAGGGAATTAAAGGGAAAATGAGGATTCTCATCAGGGGAATGAGTGCAACTTTGTGCCCATCCCCTTGAATAGTAGTTGAGGTCAAAAACGACCTTGGCACTTAAGAGAAAGAGCTGGAGTTCATGAGTATAGCTTTGAGGCTATGATGGGCACAGTAGATATTATGTCCACAAATAAACTGCAGTTGCCAGCTAACCTATAATAAAAGAAGCAGATCGAGGATCATTTATCACCTGAATTCAAGAAGTACATGCAATTTGGAGTTCTTAACCCCACAGGAAATAATTCCATTATAAGCCTGTAAGTTTTGTATTACTAGATCATGAGATGATGTTGCTAATCAAATGATGAAACACAGTCTTGAAAACATATCCCTAGCTTACTACCATCAGTCTCTGTTTCACTGGTGTTCTCCCACAAAACAAGTAAAGTACAGGCTTCCTTCTCATATAAAGACACACCCAGCCTCTGACAATAATTCCCTTCTAAAAATCATAATAATAAATGTAATAATTATCTTAATCAAACACTACTATTCCTAAATAAGTAACTCTAACAGTATGTTTTAAATCATATAGTTAATGGATATATAGGAATATAAAGTACAGAGTAATAAAATTCCATTTAATTTCAAGAGTGGTAAATTTTTAGTGAAGAATCACAATGAATAAAATTTAAATAAATAGCCATGAATAATGAAGTTTTCAGAGAAGGCCATGATTTCTGGAAATATTCTATTGGCTTAAATTATAGGATTATAAATGCTCAGTTCTAAACTAACTGGGCTTTTTACATTTCTCAATTTAAAAATAAATAAAAGTCAATATGGATGACAAAAATATTATTGTTAGGAAATATTGTTAGATTTGAATTATTTGTTGTGATAATAAATCATAGGACGTTCTCTCTAACACAAACTTATTTATTTTAAAAATACACAATTTTTATGAAGTGAGCATAGAGGGAACATACCTCAACATAATAAAGGTTATATATGATAAGCCCACACTAATATCATACTTAATGATGAAAAACTGAAAGCTTTTCCTCAAAGATTAGGAACAAGACAAGAATGTTCACTCTTGCCACTTTTATTGTACTGGAAGTCCTATCCAGAGCAATTATGCAAGAAGAAAAAAGGCATCCAAATCAGAAAGGAAAAGTAAAACTGTCACTATTTGCAGATGATATGAGATTATATACAGAAAACCTTAAAGACTCCACCAAAAAAAGTCAGAATACATAAATTCAGTAAAGTTGCAAGATAAAAAATCAATATACAAAACTAGTTGCATTTTTGTAGATTAATAAAGAACTATCAGAAAGTGGAATTAGAATCCCATTTACATTTACATCAAAATGAGTAAAATAACTAGTAATGAATTTAACCAAGGAGGTGAAAGATCTGTACACTGAAAACTGTAAGACACTGATGAAAGAAACTGAAGAAGACACAAATTAATGGAAAGATATTCCATGCTCATGGATTGGAAGAATTAATATTGTTAAAATGTTCATACTACCCAAAGCAATCTATAGATTCAGTGCAATCCTTATCAAAATTCCAATGGCGATTTTCACAGAAGTAGAAAAAAACAATCCTAAAATTCGTATGAAACCACAAAAAACTCCAAAAAGCCAAAGCAATCCTGAGAAAGATGAACAAAGGTGGAAGCACCACACGTTCTCATTTCAAACTATATCACAAAGCCAAAATAATCAAAACAGTATGATACTGGCATAAAACAGACACACAGATCAATGGAACAAAATAGAAAGCCCAGAAATAAACCGTGCATATATGGTCATTTAATTTACAACAAAGGAGACAAGAATATACAATGCGGAAAGGCTCTCTTCAATAAATAGTGCTAGGAAAACTGGACAGCCACGTGCAAAAGAATGAAACTAATTTTGAAAAGATATCTGCACCCCCCAGATTCACTGTAGTATTATTTACAATAGACAAACTATGGAAACAATATAAATGTCCATCGACGGATGAATGGATAAAGAAAAGGTGATACATATATGTGTGTGTGTGTGTGTGTGTATAAAATACACAAGGAATATTATTCAACCACAAAAAAGAAGGAAATCCTGCCATTGTGGCAACATGGTTAGACCTTGAGGGCACTGTGCTAGGTGAAATAAGTCAGAGAGAGAAAGACAATTACAGTATGATCCTACTTAGTGGAATCTAAAAAAAAAAAACCTCATAGGTACGGAGAACAGATTAGTGGTAGTCAGAAGCAGCGGGTGGGGAGTGGGTAAAATGGGTGAAGGTGGTCAAAAGGTGCAAATTTCCAGTTATAAGACAAATAAGTTCTGGGGGATGTAACGTACAGTATGGTAACTATAGTTAACAATACCACATTGATACCTGAAAGTGGCTAATATTAAAAGTTCTCAGCCCAAGAAAAAACACTGTAAATATGTATTGTGATGAATGTTAACTAAGTTTAATGGGGCAGTCATTTCTCTCTCTCTCTCTCTCTACATATATATCGAATCATTATATTATACACTTAAAACTAATACAATGTCAGATGTCAATTACATCTCAGTAAAAAAAATACACAAGTTTTAAAGGTACTCTTCCTAGCTTTTATTTTATTTCATTGAATTTAGACGTCCAAGCAAACTAAACTATTGTGTGCTTATGTACATTATGTTTTAAGAATATGTGCAGGATTTTAAGGGGAAAAAAACCTGACTATTTTAAATTACTTCCTTTTTATTTTATTTTTTTTGCCAAAAGAAATAATTTATTTTTTCTTAATTAAAATATAATAATTGGGAATTGTTCTGTAAAAATCTGAATCCATAAATAAAGTTTCTTGATAGTTATTAAAGTGTTAAACAAACAAATTCGATTGCAAGGTGGCTTGAAGCTGTATTTCACACAGCTGTCACAGGAAATTCCCAAAGGCCTGGACATGTTTGGAGAACCTAGCCTTACTTTTCACACCCCTCCCTCAGTAATACACCATCAAGAGCAGCACCAACAGGTCAGTTTTCTGGTATACAGCAAATGTCCACTTGCCACAAATGAGATTTAGCAACCTTACAATCTAGGTTGGCAAGTAAAAACAAGAGCCAGAAAATTCGGTCTAGACATAGAGGCCCTGTCCACCTTGAACTCTTCAAGTAGTTCCTTTCTCAAATTTGGAACTACTGGCTATCCTCATCCTCTTATTTGGCATTAACATTTTTATTTCTGGTAGATTACTTCCTTAAACATTTGAAGACAAGATATTATATATGTGGTGACAGCATACATTTTTAACAGGGCATGAATCCAAAACATCAATAAGGAAAGTTTGAAGTACACTTGATGTAACTACTACTAACTGAGAAATCTATCATATGCAGGGTTCGTAGTGAGCTGATACAATTATACCAGTTGTCTTTGGTCACTATCTCTTTTGAATGATTGGGCATCTGTTCTGATTAATTGGTGTCCCTGTCATACCATTTGATAAATATACTGTATATCATCCTTGCGTGTATGCAAACTGAAAGAAGAATACTTACCTTCATTTTTCCACTGTATTTTGGGTCAGAAAGTGTTTCAAAGGCTGCATCTTTGCTTTTCTGCACAAAATCTGGGAATCTGGAAAATACCTGATCACATATCTTCTTGATAAGTGTTTCCTTAAGGGGAAAAGGTAGGAGAAAAGAAATCTCAACACAATTTAAACCTGTATAAATTGAAATCATTTATGAAAAAATATCTATTTAGAAGGAATATATATTCCTTCCTAGGTTGAAGATTTTACCTTTTCTAATTCAGAAAACCTTAAAGTGATATGTTAATCATATATGGCTTTGATGAGTTCTGAGATAGTGATATAGCTATTAATTTTGCTGTTACTTTTTTTTAAGATTTCCAAAATAAGGAACTGAATACTTCCCAAAGAGCAGTCTTTTAAAGTTACATTTGAACAGCCTCAAACCTATCACAAAAAAAGAAAATGTAAAATCATTATATAAAAAGGTTTTAAAAAAGATCTTTTTATTTACATTGTGCTTTAGAATAAGACACAATTGAAATGACTAAAGTAAACGACTGCATGTATGCCTAAATTTTGAAATTACTGATTTTTGCTAGTTTGGGAAGCACTCCTAATATTTAATATACAGATTATTATAAATCCTCATTTTAATCCAGTAGATAAGATAAATGTAATTAGACACATTATTAGTGGAATTAGGACTGACTCATCAAATATCTTTAATTAGTAATTATATCAAAAGATGTTAGGAAAATAAATAGATGAACATTATCAGAGGCATAAAAAAGTTATTTTAATTTAAGGTTAACTTTTCTCACTTTGATTAAAAATTTAAGTACAGGGCTTCCCTGGTGGCACAGTGGTTGAGAGTCCACCTGCCGATGCAGGGGACACAGGTTTGTGCCCCAGTTCGGGAAGATCCCACATGCCGTGGAGCGGCTAGGCCCGTGAGCCATGGCAGCTGAGCCTGCACGTCCGGAGCCTGTGCTCCGCAATGGGAGAGGCCACAACAGTGAGAGGCCCGCATACCACAAAAAAAAAAAAAAAAAAATTAAGTGCATATACTTCTTTGACACCTAAATTAAAAAAACAAGCAAGTCAGTTACCTCTTAAATTTCATACAAAAATAACTTAAGGGTATTTGGCTAAGAAATTTTATACCAAATATAGAATACTTATACCACATAGCATCACAAAGAAATTTAAAAAGCCAACCCAAACCTGTTGTTTGGAGGTGCTAGCAGCCTGCAGTAATGCAACATGGTTAGCTACCTTCTGAAGGACTGCAAGGTAACTGAAATACAAGGTTTTCACTGTTTCGCCATGTGAATTGGTCTGTAACCAGAAAAGTACAGAAAATAAAAATAAGCAAGGGACTAACATGGCTATGTAACTACTTACATCACAAAATATGCCACTTACAATAATACTCATTATCCGGTTACTATTGGCACAATACGCTCTGAGAAAATAATGGTCAACTGATATACAAAATATCCGTGAATCACTAATGTGGAACCGTAGTTTTGGTGAAACATACACAATGATGTTTTTAATAAAAGAGGGGAGAAAGTCCTCATTCCAGGAAGTATACACAGTGATAGAAATGCTGCCATAAGAGGTTCCTGGTCATAAAGCTATACAGTGTGGTGATGGTGTTACACAGAAGCCTTTACTCTCTCCGCTCACCCATTCCAGTTTTCTAGGAAATTGTGCTATTACAAAAATGTGAAGTGGTTAAAGTCAGCAAAATAAATGAGATATGGAATAAATATCAATCTAGATAAATATTTACTTATGGTCCCTCTATGTATGTGGATATGAGTTGATAATAAAGTAGCAAGGTGAAAAAAGGGCAGGAAATACATAGATTTTTTTAAAAAACATAAATGAATATTTGTTTCTAAATAAAAATAAAATACTTTACTGTACTGATACACAGTTTCTTTTAAATTAACATTCAATCTCAGATCAGAATATTTTAAGCCTGCTATCAAAGAGGAGGTATTATCCATTGATAATGAGAAATTTACTGGAAATGAAATGAAATTTCAAGATTAAAGCAGGATACTTCCCAATAACATTTGAAAGGGAAGATATAAAATTGGAGCTACTTTTCAAAACTAGTTTTTTTTTTTTTTTTTTTTTTCGGTATGCGGGCCTCTCACTGTTGTGGCCTCTCCTGTTGTGGAGCACAGGCTCCAGATGCGCAGGCTCAGCGACCATGGCTCATGGGCCCAGCCGCTCCGCGGCATGTGGGATCTTCCCGGACCGGGGCACGAACCCGTGTCCCCTGCATCGGCAGGCGGACTCTCAACCACTGCGCCACCAGGGAAGCCCCCAAAACTAGTTTTTTGAAAAGATACCTGAATATTGTATTTTGCTGTGATTACTATTTGATATTTTAAAATCTTTTGGAAAATTATTCCCTTTTCTTAACTTACAGCTTCTAAAACTAAAGAACCATGTGAGGAAAAGTTATTTTATCTGTTACTTACTTTGATACTATTAGAATACAGTACTCTGTAATCAAAAGCAAGATAGTAAAGATATCATATGGAAATGCTTACCTTATAACAACAATTTCTCCTTTTTCGGCCACTGCTGCAGGTACAAGGCTTAGAAGATTGAAGTATCAAAGACACATCTTCTGTTTCTAATACTGTTTGATAGACGGCTTTCTGAAAATCTGTCAGAGAACAATATACCATCTGCCAAGATAAAATACAAGGTAACTATTAGTATCTTTTTCATAGCAATAATAATCACAATGCACATGAGGTTTCATAGACTGTAATAGTGAAAACTGCTCATAAATTTATATTTTTTCTGGATACATCATTATACATAGGAGAATGTAAGAAAATTTCTCCTAATTCTCCCATATTCTAAGCTACAACACTACCCTAAAGTATACAAATTATAACTTACTTTTCAAATAAATCTCATAGTTTGTTAATTTAAAAAAAACAAAATATGAAAAAAGTATGTAATTTCCTTATAAATTTCTCAACATATTATTGTGGGTCTTTTCAGGGGTCTATATTATTAGCCCATCATGCAAATAAGTGATTAAAGTTTAGGTCAAATAAAAAAACTAGAAAAGGAAAAAGGGAAGATTTTTAGAGCAATGGTATGGATAATACTTACTGAATTACTTGAAAATTTAGAAAAATATTAAAAACTTCCTATTACTGAAAACAGGATAAAGCATTTGCATTTGATATCTTGCTATAAATTCCCAAGATTAGTAAAGATAAGAATTAAGTAAATACACATAAAAGCAAAACTTGTAGAAGTTGCTACTTTGTGCCCAAATTCAAGAAAAGAAAAAAATATAAGAAAACAATGCCACAAAGTTATAGTGGATACAGTTTGCCTTATATTTCTGGTAGTACTGGAAATTGGTAAAATTCTTCTACATATAGCTGTATGTAACCAAGGTCATAAAACTAAATATATCCATATCAGGACTCTGAGGAATGTGAATAGGGGAAAAGCCACCTATTTTAAAATATTTATATGTGTGTATCACTACAATAGAATATTACTGCAAAAAAAAGACGCATGGTGCATGTGAGAATATTGAAGATGGGGTCAATGATTAAGGTACAGTGGGAAATTCTGAGTTATTATTTTCCTCCAGGTTTACTAAGATATATTTGACATACAACGTTGTATAAGTTTACAGTGTACAACATTATGATTTGATATGTGTATTTACTGCAAAATGATTACCACAGCAATAAGGTTAGTTAACACATTCATCACTTCACATAATTACTTTTTGCATGTGTGGTGAGAACACTGAAGATCTATTCTCTTATCAACTTGCAAGTATACACAGTATTGCTAACTACAGTCACTATGTTGTACATCAGATCCCCAGAACTATTCATCTTATAACTGGAACTTTGTACCTTTTGACCAGCATTTCCTCATTTCCCCTAAACCTGAGCCTCTGGCAAACACCATTCTACTCTCTGTTTCTGTAAGTGTAGCTTTTTTTTTTTTTAACTCCACATATAAGTGAGATCGTACAGTATTTGTCTTTCTCTGTCTGATTTATTTCACTTAGCATAATGCCCTCCATGTTGTCACAAATGACAGATTTCCTTCTTTTTATGGATGTATAATATTCCATTCTGTATACATACATATTTTCTTTATTCATTCATCTGTCAACAGACAGTAAGGTTGTTTCCACATCTTAGCTATTGTGAATAATGATGCAATGAACACAGGAGTTCAGGTATCTCTTCAAGAGTAATTTCATTTCCTTCAGGTACACGATCATCCCTCAATATCTGCGGGGGATCGGTTCCAGGACCCACCTCCCCTATGTTTAACAAAATCTGTGTATGCTCAAAACCCTTATATAAAATAGTGTAGTATAGTTGGTCCTCTGTATACGCAGATGTGGAACCTGCAGGTGCAGAGGACCGACTGTATACCTGGAAGTGGGATTGCTGGTAATTCTATTTTTAATTTTTTGATGAATCTCCATACCGTTTTCCACAGTGGCTATACCAATTTACATTCCCACAAACAGTGCACTGGGGTTCCCTTTTCTTCACATCATCACAACACTTGCTACCTCTTGCCTTTTTGATACCAGTCATTCTGACAAGTGTGCACTGATATCTAACTGTGGTTTTGATTTGCATTTCCCTGATGATTAGTGATATAGAGCATCTTTTCATGGGTCTGTTGGCCATCTGTGTGTCTTCTTTGGAAAAAAGTCTGTTTATTAGGTCCTCTGCCCATTTTTTAATTGGATCATTTGGTTTTTTGCTATTGAGTTGTATGAGATTTCATATATTTTAAATGAGTCCCTTATCAAATAAGTGGTTTGCAAATATTTTGTCCCATTCAATAGGCTGTTTCTTCATTCTGTTGATTGTTTCTTTTGCTGTACAGAAGCTTTTTAGTTTGATGTAATCTCACTTGTTAATTTTTGTTTTTGTTGCTGTGCTTTTGATGTCATATCTAAAATATCATTACCAAGGACTTCCCTGGTGGCACAGTGGTTAAGAATCCGCCTGCCAATGCAGGGGACACAGGTTCAAGTCCTGGTCAGGGACGATCCCACATGCCGCGGAGCAACTAAGCGCATGCGCCACAACTACCGAGCCTGCGCTCTAGAACCTGCGAGCCATGAAAGCCTGTGCACAGCAACGAAAACCCAACGCAGCCAAAAAATAATTAATTAATTAATTTTAAAAAACCAACACCAATGTCAAGGAGGTTTTCCCCTATGTTTTCTTCTACGAATTTTATAGTTTCAGGTCTTACATTTAAATCTTTAATCCATTTTGAGTTAATTATTATGAGTGGCGTAAGACAGGAGTCCAATTTCATTCTTTTGCATGTGAATACCCAATTTTCCCGGCACCATTTATCAAAAAGACTGTCTTTTTTTTCTCCATTGAGTACTGGCTCCCTTCTAAAATACTGGTGGACTGTTTACACATGGGTTTATTTCTGGGCTCTGTATTCTATTCCACTGGTCTATATCTGTTTTTATGCCAGCACCATACTGTTTTGATTACTGTAGCTTTGTAATATAGATTAAAATCAAAAAATGTGATGCCTCCAGCTTTGTTCTTCTTTCTTAGGATTTATTTGGCAATTTGGGGCCTTCTGCGGTTTCACACAAATTTTAGGATTGTTTTTTCTATTTCTGTGAAAGATGTCATTGGAATTCTGATAGGGAGTGTATTGAATCTGTAGATTGCTTTGGGTAGTGTGGACATTTTAATATTAATTCTTCAAATCTATGAATATGGACTCTTTCAATTTATTTGTGTCTTCTTCAGTTTCTTTTATCAATGTCTCATAGTTTTCAGCATACATGTCTTTCACCTCTTTGGTTAAATATATTCCAAAGTATTTTATTGTTGAGTTGTTACTAAAACATGTAGTAATATTCACTGAACACTGCTTACATGTCACATATTTCAGAGCAACCATGTGAGGCAAGCACCATTGTCATCATTCCCATTTAAAAGATAAAGAAATCAGGGCTTCCCTGGTGGCACAGTGGTTGAGAGTCTGCCTGTCGATGCAGAGGACATGGGTTCGTGCCCCAGTCCGGGAAGATCCCACATGCCGCAGAGCGGCTGGGCCCGTGAGCCATGGCCGCAGAGCCTGCGCATCCGGAGCCTATGCTCCGCAACGGGAGAGGCCACAGCAGTGAGAGGCCCGTGTACCGTAAAAAAAAAAAAAAAAAAAAAGATAAAGAAATCAAGTTTTGAGAGATTTAACAAATTGCTCAAGGTGATAAAACTAGTAAGTAGGGGAGCCAGGATTCAAGCCTATGGTATTTGATTTCAGAGACCAAGTTCTAAACCTCTGTGCACAACTCTTTCTTCATATACTTAAAATTTATTGTTCCTACTAGATATATAACTAAAATTACACAAAACATTTAAAAAGTGGGGTTCAAAAAATAAACAAATGGGACCTAATGAAACTTAAAAGCTTTTGCACAGCAAAGGAAACCGTAAAAAAGACGAAAAGACAACCCTCAGAATAGGAGAAAATACTTGCAAACAAAGCAACTGACAAAGGATTAATCTCCAAAATACACAAGTGGTTCATGCAGCTCAATATCAAAAAAACAAATAACCCAATCCAAAAATGGGCAGAAGACCTAAATAGACATTTCTCCAAAGAAGATATACGGATTGCCAAAAAACACATGAAAAGATGCTCAACATTACTAATCATTAGAGAAATGCAAATCAAAACTACAACGAGGTATCACCTTACACCAGTCAGAATGGTCATCATCAAAAAATCTACAAACAATAAATGCTGGAGAGGGTGTGGAGAAAAGGGAACCCTCTTGCACTGTTGGTGGGAATGTAAATTGATACAGCCACTATGGGGAACAGTATGGAGGTTCCTTAAAAAACTAAAAATAGAACTACCGTATGACCCAGCAATCCCACTACCAGGCATATACCCTGAGAAAACCATAATTCAAAAAGAGTCATGTACCACAATGTTCACTGCAGCACTATTTACAAGAGCCAGGACATGGAAGCAACCTAGATGTCCATTGACAGATGAATGAAGAAGATGTGGCATATATATACAATGGAATATTACTCAGCCATAAAAAGAAATGAAATTGAGTTATTTGTAGTGAGGTGGATGGACCTAGAGTCTGTCATACAGAGTGAAGTCAGAAAGACAAAAACAAATACCGTATGTTAATACATATATATGGAATCTAAAAAAAAAAAAATGTTTCTGATGATACTAGGGGCAGGACAGGAATAAAGACACAGACGTAAAGAAGGACTTGAGGACCCGGGGAGGGGGAAGGGTAAGCTGGGACGAAGTGAGAGAGTAACACTGACATATATACACTACAAAATATAAAATATATAGCTAGTGGGAAGCAGCTGCACAGCACAGGGAGATCAGCTTCGTGCTTTGGGACCACCTAGAGGGGTGGGATGGATAGGAGGGTGGGAAGGAGATGCAAGAGGGAGGGGATATACGTACATATATAGCTAATTCACTTTGTTATACAGCAGAAACTAACACAACACTGTAAAGCAATTATACTTCAATATAATGTTTAAAAAAAAGTGGGGTTCATGAAGTATTCCAATTGAATGATAATATATGCTTTAGATCAAAAAGTCAAATGTTGTATCAGTTTCCCCAACTTGCATATCAAGATCATATTTTCCTTTCAAATCTATTTTTTAAAGTAATAATCAACAGGATATACTAAGATTAGGGTATTTGATAGGACTGCCCTTATTGAGGACAATATTAATTAGATTTAATTCACAGTAATTTTTAGAAACTTTATTCCATTGCCTGAGCTAGAAGAACCACAAGATTAAAAACTATAAAAGACCACTATATTTTAAAAATTTTTTCTTAAGCATAACGCCTCAAATTTTCCTATACAATTAACAGAATTTAATTGTAATTTTCCTACAAATTCTTAAAACTAGGTTAGTTGTGTAACTGTACATTGCATTCTACAAGAAATGTACCTATATAAAAAAAGCTTTTAACAACTTTGGCCTGTAGTTAGAATTAAATTACCAAAGAATATACTGGGTTGTAGATGGTACACAGTATAGGAAGGACAAAATATGAACAGAAAACACATTAGGGAAA
>NW_006773367.1:2694679-2748452 GCF_000442215.2 Lipotes vexillifer | reverse complement strand
AGGGAAAGAAGTTCTTCCTTCATTGAGGAAGAATTATATCAAAACCTTCTTGTTCTAAAATAAGAGAAATGAGTTTAATGTATATTAACAGTAAACCTGTTAGATAAAATGTTAGTAAAGTTAGTGAGGAAGATGATTGGGCTCAATTAATATTTTATGAAATTCTGCATATAACTTTTTTTCATACTGAGTAAAAGGTAAAAATCTATATTCATAAAATACCACAGGAGATAGGTTTTCTCTTCAAAGGAATATTTTTAGAAAAAATAAAACACGACAAGAAATTCATAATATACACAAAAGCTGTTCTCACCCGGTCTTCCTTCTTAGGCAACTGATCCGTGATTAGAGTCTTGGTACGCCTGAGAAACCATCCAGACATCTTTTTTGCAAGCCTTTGCATGGCCTTTCGGCCAGTAGCTAGTTCTCTTTTTGTTGCTGTGTGTCTCTGACCATGTTCTACTTGGTCAGAAAACTGCTTCTTGAAGTGGATCCCACTACCTAAAAGTCCTGGCACAGCCCTTTATAAAGGCAATATGAAAAAATGTTAAGGCTTTATTAAACTATCTAAATAGGAAATTACTGACTTCTTTTTGCTTTTAAGAAATATACTAAGTCACTTGTTTATTAATGATAACAATAACAAAAGGCAAGAAAGCAGAATGTTCTTTATGACAATTTTAGTGAACAACTATAAGATGATGATGGAACTGGTAAATTAGTTCAGATATTTACTTCAGGGACCAAGAATAATAAAGATAGGCTTTCATGGGACACTATACTCTGAATACTATGTTTGGGATCAAACACTTCTGTAAACAGACAATTTTTTTTCAGAAACAAATAATTAGGAAACAAGGTAACATTAAGTTAAAGAAGTATTAAATAATTTTCCAAAAAATAAAAAGTGTTTTTACTCACCAGTCCATAACACACCACAATTCTTTCATGTTGTTCTGAAGAATGGTTCCAGTGAGGCCAATTCGGACATTACACTTTAAAGCTTTCATAATTTCTGTTACTCTAGCCTTTGGATTCTTGATTCTGTGAGCTTCATCTACAATGACAGCTGACCATTCCAAACTATAAAGTGAGGAAAAAGGGAGGAAAGGTTGAAAAAACTTCCCTTTCTTAGTCTATATAATTTTTAGAGTGCAGCTTTCTCTACCAAAGTTTTGAAGTTTTTTTCCTCTACTCTTTGTTGATTCCACAGAATTCTCACCTCCTTGTTTAAATGATCACAGCTTTGGACAACCCATGAAAATTAAATATGTAGGAAGATAAAAAGAAATAGAGATTCTGTTTAGTAACAATGAAATGAAATAACTCATTTAAACATGAATAAAATGACAAAAAAGGAATCTTTTAAAAGTAATAAAACAGAGAAATAAATATAAAAGAAGCAAAACTTACCATGTTAATTATAAATGAAAAATATCAATATAAACTCATGATTTTTAAAAGTTGTACTACATAGCTCTGTCTGCTAAAAAGGTTTAGAACTGATTGTTACCCCAGTAGCAATGAACAACCATAGTGGTCAATCCACTAAAAGGAAGCAGATTCCCATGGTGAAACAGTTGATTTCAGGTGTGCAGCAGGGGAAATACTGGAGAGTGAGAAAGCACAGATGTATTCAAAGACAAATGGGGGCATGTCCAAAGGACACAGGAGCCAGACTAATTAGAAAATTTAACCATGACTATAGGATAGTATAAAACAGTGAATAAATAAAAACCCAGGAGTTGTATGAAAAAATTTACTTTAGACCTTTACCTCACACCATATACAAAAACTAACTAAAAATAGATCACAGACCTAAATATAAAGCTAAAACTATAAAAGTTATAAAATATAGGAAGAAATCTTGTGACTCTGGGTTAGGGAAGAATTTCTTAGATAAGACACCAAAAGCATGGTCAATAAAAAAATTTTGATAAGTTGGACCTCATCAAAGTTAAAAACTTTTGCTCTTCCAAACACACAATTAAGAAAATTAAGATAAAGAACTTGTATACAGAATTATATAAAGAACTACTACTACACAGTTGAAGTTAAAACAATCCAATTAAAAAGATGGGTAGAAGATTTTAATAGACATTTCACCAAAGAAGATATACAAAGGGAAAATAAGCACATAAAAAAGTCATCATTGGACTTCCCTTGTGGTGCAGTGGTTGAGAGTCCGCCTGCCGATGCAGGGGACACGGGTTCATGCCCTGGTCTGGGAAGATCCCACATGCCGCAGAGCGGCTGGGCTCGTAAGCCATGACCACTGAGCCTGTGCATCCAGAGCCTGTGCTCCGCAATGGGAGAGGCCACAACAGTGAGAGGTCCGGGTACAGCAAAAAAAAAAAAAAGTCATCATTAGAAAAAAACCCCAAGAGATACTACCGAAAACCTATTTGACTGTCAATCAAAAAAAGACTGACAATATTAAGTACTGGCAAGGGAAACTGTAAACCTCATACACTGCTTTTGGGAAAGTACAGCTATTTTTCTAAAATAGTTTGGCTGTTTCTTAAAAAGTTAAATTTCCTCATACCACCCAGCAATTCCTTTCCTAAGTATCTATGCAAGAGAAATGAAAATTTACATTCACACAAAGGCTTGTACGTAAATGTTCAGAGCAGCATTATTGGTAATAGCCCAAAAGTGGAAACAATCCAAATGTCCATTCACTGGACAAACAAAATGAAATATATATGTGTGTGTGTGTGTGTGTGTGTGTGTGTGTATATATATATATATATATATATATATACACACACACACACACACACACACACATACAAAGTAGTACTGTTTAGCAATAAAAATAAACTACTGAAACATCATACATGATGAACTCCCAAAAACATATTAAGTGAAAGAAGCCAGACACAAAAGACTACATATTGTAGAAATTTATATGAAATTTCCAGAAAAGGCAAATTTATAGAGACAGAAAGCAGATTAGTGGTTGCCTGGAACGAGATGGGACCAGAGATTGACTGAAAACAAAAAACTTTTTGAGGTGATGGAAATGTTCTTAAACTGGATTGTGGTGATAAATGCACAACTTTATAAATTTACTAAAAACCATTCTATGCTTAAAATGGGTACATTCTATGGCATGTCAATTGTACCTCAATAATCTATGAGTCCATAGTGATACTCAAAAAACAGGGGTTGGGGAGTGGGAGACAAACTTTGCTATCATTGCGAATGACCATTGTACCAATTTGTTAGTCTGAAAATTGGAAATTAAAGCAAAAGAATCAAGCATCACTCACCTTGCTTTGCCAGTTGAAATTATAGCTAATTTCTAATTATAGGAGAATGCTGTTAATAAGTGTAGAAGAAATGATAAACTTAGGAAATATTATTTTGCAAAACCCAATAAAATAACTGATTCAGGCAAGAATAATTTCTGTATGCTAATACCACTAAGTAAAAGGATTGAGGGACCAGGATATTCAAATGGTAGCAAAGCGTAACCCACAGAGTACTTCTAATGGTAAAGGGAGAAAAATATCTTTACAATGGAGCGATCTGATGATCACCTCCTTAGCCTATGGGACAAACTTCGCAACATTAATAGTAGAACAACTTGACATTAATAGCTCCTGAAATAATGTAATATGAAGTCCACAGCATCATTTATGAAGTATTCTTGTCAAAAATGTCTGACCTGAAGCTAATTAAGTCTTTAGAACAAAATTAGCTTACAAAACTACATATGTTAGAATACACAACTCCCTGAGAAAGCAATCAGACAAATCTAATGTGAGACATCCTAAAACACAACTGGCCTTGTCCCCTCAAAATGTCTTATAATAAAAAAATAATGTTGAGGGAATGTTCTAGATTAGAAGAGGCTAAGCAGACTTAATAGTCAACACACACACATTAACTTATATCTTGCCAACCTATATACAAACACACACACAACTGGTGACTACAGGTGTTGAGTATATAGATGTTCATGTACTATTACTTCAGTTTTTCTAAAGGTTTGATCATTTTCTTAATATAAAGTTGAAAAAGGATAAGAGATCAAGAACAAAGGAAAAGAGGAGAAAACAATCACAAAATTTTAAAAGCAGGGAAGAAGATGAACAAGACAACTTAGAAAAACAGAGGAAGGAGTATCCCATGCTAGTAGTAAAGAAAGCCAAGAAACAATCTGATTCATATTATTGAACTCTTTCTTAAATAGTAGCACCAGATGCTTCTAGAAATTGGAGTTAGGTAAATGTTCAACAGTCTGTTTAAGAAGTTGTTGGAGCTCCTATATACTATTCATTATCCCACAAAATAGCCAGCCAGGACACTGTAAAGTAAGCAAAAGAAGGGCAAAATACAGCAAAATCCTCATTTTTCCTTAAGAGGAAATCAACAAGTGATGTTAAAAACTTAAAGGACAATTTTTAAGTTGCAGCATAAACATGTTCTTTGAGATATGGAAGTAAAAACTAGGAAGATAAGTTAAAGAGTTGAAGGTGACTGTCTCTGAAGAACAGCTAATGGGGGTGGCAGACAGGAGTGAACTGTGTTCATATTTGGCTCTTTAAATAATATGCATATATAACTTTGATAAAAATAAAAATGAAGTAAAACATAACAGTAATAACAAAAAGAGATACAGCTCACTCATAGAGTGTTTATCTACTCTATGGATTATCTATGATAAATGTTTAATCCTGGTCTATCATATAGAGCATTCTCACAAAAATTACTTAATATTTACTCAGATTGAATACAAATTATATTGAATATTGTTAAAAATAAAGCCATTCAAACAAATAAAGGAAAACTAAATACAACAAAAACTGTAACATTTGATTTTTCTAATTTTGCACAGAAACCTGATTTATATTTATGTAACTCTATGTTAGAATTCTTATTTAATATTTATAACAATCACAGCAAATAACCACTTAACACTATTATATGCTAGAAGTGTAATACGCACTGAAATACAGAAATTATTCTATATCAAAGACCTCACAGTCTAAAGGAACAGTTAAACAAAAATTAAAATGACTGTTGCTATGATAAATGAATTTCTTATTACATTTATCTAACTATAGAATATCTCTTACATAATACATTGCATAAAAGCCCAAAGTCAAGGTTTAAATCTCATGTCCACGACTGACTTAGTTGTTGCTGGCTTGGGTAAGTTACTTAACTTCATGCCTCAGATTGTTCCTGTCTTCTGACAGCATCCAGGAAATAGTAACAGGCAAACTTATGAGCTTGTAAGTGTAGTAAAATAAAATCCTAGAGCTTACAAAAATGGTAGCTCTAAATCCAACTTTACAAAATAATTACATTAAATATAAATGGACTAAACACTCCAAATAAAAGGCAGGGATTATCAAAAAGGATAAAAATGCAAGACCCAACTACATGCTAACCACAAGACACTCACCTTAAATATAAAGAACAGAAAAAACCAAAAAGTTGGAAAATGATAAACATACAGTAAGCATAAGAAATCTGTATTGTCTATATTAATACCAGATAAAACTTCAAGATTGTTAGATATGAAAAGAAACATTTTTAGAGATAAAAAGATCAATTTATAAGGAAAAATTCCTAATCATCAATGTGTGTGTAATTACAGAGCTTCAAACTATATGGATTGAAAATTGACAGAACTGAAAGGAGAAATAAACAAATCCATAATTATAATTGAAAATTTCAACATTCCTCTCTCAGAAATTGTAAGCCAATTAGAAAGAAAATCAGTAAAGATAGAGAATACTTGAACAACACCTAACCAAACTGACTTTACTGATATTTATAGAACATCACATCCAACCACGGTAGAAAAAACTTTTTTCAAGTGTACACAGATCAGAAAAATGCAAATTACACTGCAATGGGATACCACTATACATGCTAAAAACAAAAAGACTGACAATACCAAATATTGGGGAGAATATGAAACAAATGAACTTTAATAGGTTGCTAGTTGGAGTAGAATAGTACAACCTCTCTGGAAAATGGCTTATCAGTTTCTTCTAAAGTTAAACCTATACTTACCATATAACCCAGAAATCCCACTCCTAGGAATTTACAGAAGAGAAATCAAAATATATGTCAAAAGAAGGCTTATACATAAATATTACTTAAATTTTTACTTACAGTAACCAAAAACTGGAAAACCCAAATATCTATCCTCAAATGAATGGGTAACAAAATGTGATATACTCATAAAATGCAATACAATTCAGCATTAAAAAAGAATGATCACTGATACATTCAATAACATAGCTGAATCTCAAAAACATGATGATGAGCATAAGATGCCAGACACAACAGTTCTAGAGGCTCAAATTCCAAGATCAAAGTGTTGGCAAGTTTGGTTTCTTCTGAGGTCTCTCTCCTTACAGACTGCTGCCCTCTTGCTGTGTCTTCATGTGTCTTTTCCTCTATGTACATGAGTTCCTCATATCTCCTTCTCTTCTTCTAAGGACAACCAGTCAGACTGGACTCCCAGATTAAGCCCCACCATAATGGCTTCATTTTAATTTAATTACCTTAAGTTACATTCTGAGGTTCTTGGAGTTGGAATTTGAACACATGAATTTGGAGGGGACACAATTTAGCTCATAACAAGCCTCCTAATTGGTCTTTCTCCATTCAATTCGGCTGTACTCTGCACAGAGCAGCTTCGTTACTTATAAAATGTAAATCTAATCATTTTTATCGTAATAGTAATCTCCTGAAAACACTTCAGGGACACTCTGCTGCTCTAAGGATAAAGACCAAAATCCTCTAAGAGGCTTTCAGTATTCTTTATGATCTGTTCCTTGCTTACCACACTGGTGTTGTCTCCTAGCCACTTCCTTCTTACACTCTAGGCTACAGTCATTACATGCAGAAAGCATCAGAACTGCTTTCATTTATTAAAAAGTGCTGTGATCTTTGCTGCCTGAAGGCCTCTACAATTTTGTTTATAAGGGATAATTTTATTTATTTATTTTTGGCTGTGTTGGGTCTTTGTTGCTGCACGTGGGCTTTCTCTAGTTGCAGCAAGCGGGAGCTACTCTTGGTTGTGGTGCATGGGCTTCTCATTGCGGTGGCTTCTTTGTTGCGGAGCACGGGCTCTAGGCACACTGACTTCAGTAGCTGTGGCATGTAGGCTGAGTAGTTGTGGCTTGCAGGCTCTAGAGCACAGGCTCAGTAGTTGTGGCGCACGGGTTTAGTTGCTCTGCGGTATGTGGGATCTTCCCGGACTGCGGATCGAACCCATGTCCCCTGCATTGGCAGGCAGATTCTTAACCACTGCACCACCAGGGAAGTCCTCTCTGCAAATGTTGTTTGTTCCCTCTTCCTGGATTATTTTCCTGCTCTTTCCTATTCTTACCCATCCTTCAATTCTCACTCAGCTCATAGGTCATCTTCTCTGGGAAGCTCCCTGACTACTCTCCTCACTCTGCAGCAGTCAGGCTCCTCATGTGCTCCTATAACATCCCCTGTTTCATATTATAGCATTCACATGACTTTATAATTGCCTGTCTCTAGATTCCCCACTAAAATCTTAAGATACAGTTCATTTCTTTTGGGTACTTATAGTCCTGGAATAGTGATTCTCAATATGTATATGTATTTTTTGCCACTCTATATTCACAACAGACTCCCATAATTAAAATAATTCATGAAAATCACTGTTTTAGTCCAGAGGTATCATACCCATAAAAGGTTGTACATGAGATTTAGGACAAGTCCTATGCATTAACATGCATTGTTTGGATAGGTAATAGAGGAAATAAAATAAGGAACTGTAGAAAATCCAACTCAGGATTTTCTTCTTAGAAAATAAGTTAATTATTATAAACTGTCTATTTCAATAATCCTGAAATCAAGCTAAATCATGTTAAAGAATATTTAGAGCTTTAAAAAAAATCACAATATAAAGGGATAAATACAAGTGACATAAACAGAATACTAATGCAATCATTCCCATTATTCCGATTACCTGTTAAGTTCATCCAGACATAAGCGCAGTGTTTCATATGTTGTTAGAGCAATTTCACATTTCCTCTGTTTCACACGAGTCAGTTCACTGTCTTTTTTGTTACCATGTAAAATAGTGACTCTGAAATACCCCCAGGTGTCCAATTCATCCCTCCAGTTGTAGAGGACAGAAAGAGGAGCAACTATTAAGAACATCTGTAAAAAGAAGAAAAAAAATTTAATGATATAATTTTTTAAATGAAAAAGAACCCCAAAGTTAAATCCAGAATATCAATAGTCCTATTCCTTGATTTTTGACACTGTAGTTAATAAGTATAAATACAACTGATAAATTGAATATATTTGGACTTAGAAGACCATCAAAAAATACTGTTGTTTACTTAGCACCTTATTAGGAAAAAGACAGATACCCAACCTTGTCCAAAGGAGCAGCTATTTTTTATTTTCCCCCCAAAAGGAGTTGAGAGATAAGAAAAAAATAATTCTCCATAACAAAAATAAGAGTATAATCAGGATCCCAATAATAACTTCAAGGGCCATGTGGGTAGTAGAAATATGCAAAGCAGGCCAGGTTTTTTATTGAAATGTATGGTCTTCCAGAGCTCTCTTTCCTTTTCACTTTTCTAGTCCATTTCCTCTCCCCCTCTCTCAGATACTATCAGTTGATAACCTGGAAAATTCACTGGAAAATTGAAGCAATTAGAAGAAAACCTCCTCTTCTCTTATCACTAGATCAATAACCTACCTATATTTACTTCTATATATTCTGCTCTCCCACCTATTACCATGGGTGAACTGTCCATGTTCTTTTCTAAAGACAAACCCTGAACTTATATAGTGGCTCCAATCACTTCCTGTCAACCTGAAGTCAATGATGAAGAAACTGTCCCCAATCTGCCCAACATGATTACATTTTGCTTTTCAATGGACCGCACACAACCCCAAGCAAACACATTCTAATATATATTTCTCAGCATTAAAAAACAAACCGAACAAACAAAAAAATTCCTCCTTAAACCTACATCTCTCTCTAGCTATCCCCCATTACTTTACTTTCTTTATAGAAATGATCCTCAGGAGTTATCAGTACTTGCTGTCCCTACATACTCTCCTCCTGTTCTCTCTTAACTCATGTAAGTGGGACTTCTGCCCTAACCCATTAAGATTAACAATATTTCTGTTTAATCTTGAAATAAATGTTTTGGGGTTTCACCAACCTTTCCTGTACTAATCCCAAATCCTGTTGTCATCAGCCATTTTAATTTTTAATGTTTTTATCTCTTACTGTTACCACTATTCCTAAGCTATTATCTTTAATAGGGTTTTAAGTAAGTTTCTTTTCTTAAGTTTTATACTTGTCCTACTTGATAAAGATGAGCCAATTACACATACATACAGACAAAAAAATAAAATAACAAACAAAAAAATAATACAATACTACTCTAAATCCTACAGTCTCTTCTATGAAACATTTCAGCTGGGCCATTTGTCAGCTGTAAGATGTCAAATCTGTGACTTTGTTTTAGAAACAGGAAAAAGAAAGAGAAGATTAACCTACTAAATGTGAAAGTTCCTTTTTTCTACCCCTGCATCAAGCATATATAAGTACTTTTTTGTCATACATGATTCATCTCAAATAGTTTCATCTTCTGGCTTGGAATTTATCCTACGAATACCATTTTTCTCCTACTACCTTCAAATAAAAAATTTGGGCTCCAAGTAATAAGCCCAGTTATTGTCTCTGCCCAACCCCCCCAACCTTGTTACTTTTTAATATCATAAGATGAAAATGTTATCCAAACTCCATCTGAGCACTTTGAGCAGTTTTCCACTTGAGGGGTCATTCATCAAAGGTGTCAATGAATCTATAATTTGTTGTACAGCAGAAATTAACACACCATTGTAAAGCAATTATACTCTAATAAAGGTGCTAAAATAAATAACTAAATAAAAATCCCAAACCTAAAAAAGAAAAAAAAAGGTGCCAATGAACCTAAAGATTCCTAGAATCGGCCCTAAGATTCCAGAAGTTGTTTAAAAATTAAGACATTCCTTATAGACATTATTGGTCTTCAAAGTTGTAAAAGGTAAATCAAATGGATCAATAACTCATTTTAAAACTAAAAGAGGTAAGAGAACTGAGTTATGCCATTTAACAGACATTAACCCAAGGACTTCACATAAAAATGCTATAAAGTAAAAATATTTATTATTTCCTTTTTAGAGATGAGAAAACTAAAGTATAGAT
Organism: Lipotes vexillifer; assembly: GCF_000442215.2. Classification (NCBI taxonomy): domain Eukaryota; kingdom Metazoa; phylum Chordata; class Mammalia; order Artiodactyla; family Lipotidae; genus Lipotes; species Lipotes vexillifer. The sequence continues at coordinate 2,738,230 of NW_006773367.1, read as the reverse complement.
GTGTTAAATAATATGCCCAAGGTCATAATGCCATAAAGTGGCAAAGTAAGTATCTGAACCCATGTCTGTGTAATTCCAAAGCTCTTTACCAACAATGATAACAATGTTAGCACCTTAAATCAGAAAGCCTATGACCTTGAGATGCATAACTTTCTTATTTGCCACTGTAACTATGGTACTTTGTGCTGTGCTTAGAAAACAAAGGTGTTCAGTTGATAAATGAAATAATGAATAAAAGCATGTATCAGTGGCAAGGTAGGAATAGCACTGTCTATGCAGAGGACAATGACAGACCACCAGAGCCAAAGTAAAAATTTCACATTGGAGGAAGTGTGATATCAAGCTGAAAAATAAAATACCTATATTGAGAGAACTTACAGACCATAAAATTGGAATTTTTGCTATTTAACTCAAAACTCTAAAGCATATTCCCTGTAATTAACTCTACAATCTTAATTCTTTCAAAAATGCGAAATCTAAATAATTTACATCCTAATTGTGCATAATTGATAACTTTTCCTTTGATATATTATGACTATTTAATATATGGAAATTTAAGTTGAGAATCCACTCTAGGAGCCTCTGCAAATCCCTTTTAGAAAAGCAGCATAATAGTAATACCAAAACTTGATAAACAGTCTAACAAAGTAGAAAACTATAGACCAATATCACTTAGATCAATGGAGAGGAAAACAATAAATATCATCTCTTCTAATTAAACAAAAGTAAATAAAACATGAGAATGGAAATGACAAGTAAAATTATATTTTCAGAACATATAAGTAAAGCAAATAAATGAACAGTAAATTAACTAACAAGAATATCAAAGAATTAAGAAAGCCAAATTTAAAAATATATGTGGCACCTTAAATAACTTAGACCAGATTGACTTATAGCTTATATACAAATGATTCCAAAAGCAGCAGAATGTATTCTTAAGTTCACATGCAACATTCTCCAGGATAGACCATATGTTAAGCCACAAAAAAAGTCAATATTATTATTTATGAAGGTTGAAATCATATCAAGCATCTTTCCTGATGACAGTGGTATAAAACTAGAAATCAATTACAAGACAAAAACTGGAAAATTCACAAATTTGTGTATATTAAACAACATGCTACTGAACAACCAATGAATCAAAGAAGAAATCAAAGGAGGCATCAAAAAATACCTTAAGACAAATGAAAATGGAAATATAATGTACCAAAATTTATTGCTGCAGCAAAAGCAGTTCTATGAGGAAAGTTCATAGTGATAAATGACTACCTCAAGAAACAAAAAAATTCTCAAATACACAACCAAACTTACACCTCAAGGAACTAGAAAAACACAAACTAGAAAATGAAGCCTAAAGTTAGTAGAAGGAGGAAAATAATAAAGATCAGAGTGGAAATAAACAAAATAGAGACTAAAAAGATGACAGACAAGGTTAATGAAACTAAGAGCTGATTCTCCGACAACACACACAAAATTGGCAAAGCTTTAGCTAGATGTGACAGAAATAAAGATAGAGGGCTCAAATAAAATCAGAAATAAAAGAGGAGAACTTACAGTTGATACCACAGATATAAAAAGGATCATAAGAGACTACTACTCACAATTTTATGCCAACAAATTGGAAAACTAGAAGGGACATATTCTTAGAAACATACAATGTACCAAGACTGAATCATGAAGAAATAGAAAATCTGAACAGAACAGTTCCTAGTAAGGAAATTGAATAAGTAACCAAAAACCTCCAAATAAACAAAAGTTCAGGACCAGACAGCTTCACTGGTAAAATCTATCAAACATTTAAAGAAGAATTAATACCAATCCTTCTCAAACTTTTTGAAAAAACAGAAGAACAGGGGATACTTCCAAACTTATTTTATGAGGCCCAATACCAAAACCAGACAAGGATACCACAAGAAAGGAAAATTATCAGCTATATCCTTGATGAACATAAACATAAAAATCCTCAATGAAATATTAGCAAAATGAATCCAACAATACATCAAAAATGATCATAAATTATGATCAAGTGAGATTTATTCCATAGATGCAAGGATGATTCAACATATGCAAATCAACTGCATGATACACCACATTAACAAAATGAAGAATAAAAACCATACAATCATCTCAATAGAGCAGAAAAAGCATTTGAGGAAATTCAACATCCATTTATGAGAAAAACTCAACAAATTGGGTACAGAGACAACACACCTCAACATAATAAAGGCCATATATGACCAGTACACAGCTAACATCATACTTAATGATGAGAGCTGAAAACTTTTCCTGTAAGACAAGGAACAAGACAAAGATGCACACTTTCACCACTTTTATTCCCATAGTACTGAAAATCCTAACCAGAGGGGGAAAAAAATCCAAATTTAAAAGGAAGTAAAACTATCACTATTTGCCAAAGACATAGAAATACACAAAAAACCCTAAACATTCCACCAGAAAACTGTTAGAATTAATAAAGAAATTGAGTAAAGTTACAGGATACAAAGTCAATACAAAAATCCGTTTTATTTTTACACACTAACAACAAACTATTAGAAAGAGAAATTAAGCAAACAATCTCATTTACAAGTGTATCAAAAAGGATAAAATAACTAGAAATAAATTTAAACAAAGAAATAAAAGTCCTGTATACTGAAAACTATGAAACACTGATGAAAAAAATTTTAAATGTCACAAATAAATAGTAAGATAATCCATGCTCATGGAAGAATAAATATTGTCAAGGTATCAATAAATGGTGCTGGAAAAACTGGATAACCACATGCAAAAGAATGAAACTGGGTCACTATCTTATACCATACACAAAAATGAACTCAAAATGGATTAAAGACTTGAAATTAAGACCTGAAACCATAAAACTCCTAGAAGAAAACATAGGCAGTAAGCTCCTTTACATCTTGACAATGATTTTTTTGATTTGACACCAAAGGCAAAGGCAACAAAAGCAAAAACCAAAAAGTAGGACTACATCAAGCTAAAAAGCTTCTGTACAACAAAGAAAACCATCAACAAAATGAAAAGGAAATCTACTAAATGGGAGAAAATATTTGCAGACCATGTATATAACAAGGGGTTAATATCGAAAATATATGAAGAACTCAGTAGCAAAAAATCAAACAAGTAGCATCATTTGCAAGATAATAAACTAAAGAGATAGTGTATAGTAAATAAAATACTGGAAAATTTTTTGTTTAATCACCATTGAAATTGCATCTGATGCTGGTATTATGACTACTAGAAAAATCCTCCCTCTCTGCATTAATTCTGATTACACAGAATCTTTAAAGTTTTATCATAAAAGATAGTAGTATTTTTAAAAGAATTTACTTTGATTCATTTTCATAAAGACTGAATTCCAATCTTAACAGCCTAAATCTAAAGAATCATTCCAAGAATATTTGAAATGCATAGTTTGTATCTTTTCCTTTAGGAATTTATTCTTGGCACAAAACATCTATTTCACACATTCTTAGATGATTTATTCACACTTGAAAAGGTTAAAAATATATATAAGATGCATCGTGTATCACACATACATACCTCAAACCTATCACTCCTTAATTGATAACATTTAAATTCATTAAAAGGATTTTTTTCAAGTAGTTCGAACATTAATTTTTCAATATTCCATTGCAATTTTGGCATTAGTATAATAAATATAAAGAAATTTATTTCTCCTCTAGCTATTTAATAGACTATCTGTTAAATTTATTTATTTATTTATTTATTTATTTATGGCTGTGTTGGGTCTTCGTTTCTGTGTGAGGGCTTTCTCTAGTTGTGGCAAGCAGGGGCCACTCTTCATCACGGTGCACAGGCCTCTCACTATCATGGCCTCTCTTGTTGCGGAGCACAGGCTCCAGGCGCACAGGCTCAGTAATTGTGGCTCACAGGCCCAGTTGCTCCGCGGCATGTGGGATCTTCCCAGACCAGGGCTCGAACCCGTGCCCCCTGCATTGGCAGGCAGATTCTCAACCACTGCGCCACCAGGGAAGCCCAATAGACTATCTTTTAAAAATGCACTGAGTTTTTAAATGGATCAAGACAAATTTATCTTTTGTAAATTTCATCACACAAAATTATAAGTTTTGTTTGGATTTGCTTCTGGGGAATACTGTAGGACGCCACTGGTAATCTCATTAAAAACATTCTTTATAGAATTCCAGTTCAAATGATTAACTAAACACATGCATTTATTGATGCCAATAAAACAAAAGGATAAATATAAAAATAAATCCATAATAGCAGTAAAATGCCTGGAAGGGCACTACCGGATGATCAGAACACTACAAAAGCAGATGAGAACTGACATACTTGAAGACCTGAGGAATCCATCCTTTACCTACGTAAGAGAAAACTTCCAAAAAAAAAAAAAGGAAAACCCACAAAGTGAATTTTCCTAGAAGAAACTTAAATATGACAACAACCAACAAAATAAAACAACAACAAAAAACTCAATGAAGAACAGGCAGTTGGAAGGACTGGGTCATTGAAACGAATGGAACATTAAATGTAAATAGATTAAATTCTCCAATCAAAAGACATAAAGTGGTTGAATGGATTTAAAAAAAAAAAAAGACCCAAACACATATTACCAATGAAATTCACTTCAGCTTTAAAGACACATAAACTGAATGGATAGAAAATGATATTCCATGCAAATGGAAATGAAAAGAAAGTGGGGATAGCTATTCTTAGAGACAAAGAAGGTCATTAGATCATGATAAAAGGGTCAATTCATCAAGAGGAGGTAACAGCTGCAAATATTTATACACCCAATATCAGAACACCTAGGTATATAAAGGAAATATTAACGGATGTGAAGAGGAAAAAAATGACAACAATAAAATAATAGGGAACAATACTCCACTTTCAACAATGGATCACTCAGACAGAAAATCAATAAAGAAACACTGAACTTAAACTACACATTGGATCAGATGGACCTAGTGACACATACAGAACATTCAACAGAAGCAGAATACATATTCTTCTCAAGAACATATGGAACATTCTCCAGGACAGATAAAATGTTAGGAGACAAGACAAGTCTTAATAAACTTAAGAAGACTGAAATCATATCAAATATCTTATCACATAATGGTATGATATCAACAAGGGGAAAACTAAAAAACCCACAAATATGTCGAGATTAAATAATATGCTCCTCAACAGCCAATGGGTCAAAGAAGAAATCAAAAACGAAATTAAAAAATACCTTAAGACAAATGAAAACTGAAACACAACATACCAAAACTTACGGGACACAGCAAAAGGAGTTCTAAGAGGGAAGTATATAGTGATAAATGCCTATATTTAAAAAAAAAAAGTCATATATACAACCCAACTTTATACCTTAAGAATCTAGAAAAAGAAGAACAAATTAAGCCCAAAGTTAGAAGGAAAGAAACAACAAAGATCAGAGAGGATAAATAAAATAGAGACTAGAGAGATAATAGAAAAAATTAATAAAACTAAGGGCTGTTTTTTGAAAAGATAAACATAACTGACACCCTTAACTAGACTAAGAAAAAGAGAGAAGGCTCAAATAAATATAATTAGAAATGAAACAGGGAACAGTACAAATAATAACACAGAAATACAAAGGATCATATGAAATTACTCTGCACTATTATACACCACTAAATTAGATAAACTAGAAGAAATGGACAAATTCCTATAAATAGACAACCTACCAAGACTGAATCATGAAGAAACAGAAAATCGGAACAGAACAATTACTAGTAAGGAGATTCAACCATTAACCAAAAACCTCCAAACAAACAAAAATCTAGGACCACACACCTTCACTGGTAAATTCTACCAAATTAACACCAATTCTTCCCACATTCTTTCAAAAATACATAGAAGAGGAGGGGATACTTCCAAACATTTACAAGGTCAGCATTACCCTGATACCAAAACCAGACAAGAACACCACAAGAAAGGAAAATTACAGGCTAATATCCCTGATAAACATAAATCCTCAGTGAAATACTAGCAAACTGAATTCAACAATACATTAAAAGGATCATACACCATCGTCAAGTGAGATTTATTCCAGGGATGCAAAGATGGTTCAACACATTCAAATCAATCTGAAAACAAAGCTAAAAACAGTACTTGAACTCTTGAAAACTTAAAACACATTAAGAATTATAATGTTTCTTTAGGATCAAATTTAAATTGACACTAAGAATGGACCTAGGGCTTCCCTGGTGGCGCAGTGGTTGGGAGTCCGCCTGCCGATGCAGGGGACACGGGTTCGTGCCCTGGTCCGGGAGGATCCCACATGCCGTGGAGCGGCTGAGCCCATGAGCCATGGCCGCTGGGCCTGTGCATCCGGAGCCTGTGCTCCGCAACGGGAGAGGCCACAACAGTGAGAGGCCCACGTACAAAAAAAAAAAAAAAAAAAAAAAAGAATGGACCTATGCTATTGAAAATAATAGGAAATTTAAAGTAATAAGATTTTTTAATACCTTAAGCCAATACTTCTCAAAATTTTATATTGAAATGCCCTTAATCATACACAAGAGTAAACATGGACTTCTCAGCAATCTTATATATAAGAAATATGTAAAAGACACTATTTAAAAATGTGTAGAAAGTGGCTCATCACCATAATATGATAAAATATGATAAGGATTTCACGAAATCAGTTAAACTTTATTTCTATCAAGTTTCCTGGATGCTGAGGATAATATAAAAGTCAGACACATACCTATAGTACACCTTTCTTTTATGCATTTCATTTTTTTTAGAAATCTTTTATTTTTTATAAGAATTATGTATAAGATATTTATAAACACACATTTACAAAGGAGAAAGCTGAAGAATGGATATGAATAGCATTAACAGTTACGTGGGCAGAGACAGTGACAAGCCTAGACCTTACTTAGCCTTTCTGATTCCAACTTTGATGTTTCTTGTATAGGGAGGATTTGTTTCATATATTCAGGAGGTAATTATTCTGCTATGCAACTTTATCATTGAGGCACCTGTGTCAGCAATATCTACTACTGTCTGTGTTTCATTCTCACATAGATAAAAAACAATACAATGGATTTCAATTAACTTTACATACACATTCATGGAAATTTAACAAATTAATCAAATTAAGTCATGTAAATCTTGCCAAGCAAAAGACTGAAAGCCCCACCCCACCCCCAAAATTCAAACTGAAATTACATTTTGCTATTTTCAATCATATCTAACTTGAGGACAAAACCGATAATCCTTCAGAAATTAGGTCTATGAAAGAAATGTTTAAATAATGTCTTTAAATCCTTATGTTTTAAATTTATACTATAGTGTATAATGTTTAAAAGTTTCCACTTTTGCAATACCAGCTTCATGAACTGTACATTTCTAGATATCTTACCTTTTTTGCTGTAGAAGAAAGGGGTTCCTTTTTCATACTTCTTAGTAAAAACTCTGGCATGTTATTTTCAATATCTTCACGAGTTCCCTTTTTACCCAAAACTGCAGCCAAAAATGAAATAACCTACGGAGAAAAAATCCAATTTTTTCAATCACTGTGTATCGTGATGGACAAAATTTTACTGTTTACCTGAATACTCAGTAAGTGACAATTTGAGTACGTACAAATAGATTTGCTCGGAGGAAACACAATATGAACCACTAGTACTGGTTTTCTTTATTTGTATTAACAAACATATCTATAATATAAAAGTTACCCTTGAATGCAGTAAAAAAAATTAAAAATTCTCACATTGCCATCTCTTCCAAGATAAGTTCTACTCACTCAATGAGTTCTTTCTTGATCTCATCAGTTGAGATATCATATTCTCTATTACAATAAACTGTGTACATTCCTTTTTCCTTGTAGAAAATAAACTCATTAAAGGGGTAATACTTGGCTCATAAATTTGTGCATTTTTCTGTATCCAATACATATAGGTGGAGTGACAGAATGTTATTTTAAGATAAACTAAGGCATTTCATCATTATACACACCACTCAACAACAGCTATTCTCCAAATATCAAATGAGAAAGACAAAAAGACATAGGAAAAAAGGAAATTAACTTCATACAATGAAAAGCAAGAGACAATTTAAACTAGACCTTGGTTCAAATTTCAACCTAAGTTGTTTGGCAGATATGTGAACTTGGGCAACTAAGTTAATCTCTTTGAATAACTAAAATTATATGAAAATACCAAATATAATACTGGATAGTTGTTTTAAATATTAAGGGGAAAATATATGAGGTATACATATATATGGGGCAAAATAACTGATCATTACTTTAGAAAAATAAGTTATACAAATATTAAAATCTAAAGAAAAAATATGAGAGAATTAGAAAAACTATCAAAAAATAGTGTTTTCAACATGGTGTAGACACCTACAATGTGAATCTCAAATGACAGAAGAAAAAGAATGGTGCAGAAGTATTTGAAGAGATAAGGGCTGAAAGCTTTCAAAAACTGATTTCAAAAATCAAGCCATACACAGTGGTTAAGAATCCATCTGCCAATGCAGGGAACAAGGGTTCAACCCCTGGTCCGGGAAGATCCCACATGCCGCGGAGCTACTGAGCCCACGTACCACGACTACTGAGCCTGCACTCTAGAGCCCGTGCTCCACAACAAGAGAAGCCACTACAATGAGAAGCCCATGTACTGCAACGAAGAGTAGCCCTCGCTTGCCGCAGCTAGAGAAAGCCCATACACAGCAAAGAAGACCCAGCACAGCCAAAAATAGATTAAATAATTTTTTTTTAAAGCCACATATCCCATATCAACTAAGAACATGAAGCCAAAAAAAAAAAAAAAAAAAAAATCCACAAGTAGTTCCTGGAGGGAAATAACTGCTCAAAATTTGAGACAGAAATATATTAAAAGTAGTCAGAGGAAAAAACAGTATCTATCTATTAAGCAACAATTAGACAAATAGCTGATATTGCAGCAAAAACAGTGGAGACACTATACAACTGAGTGATATTTTTATTTAGGTCTTTAATCCATTTTGACTTTATTTTTTGTATATGGTGTTAGAGAATCTTCTAATTTCATTCTTTACATGTAGCTGCCCAGTTTTCCCAGTGCCACTAATTAAAGAGATTGTCTTTTCTCCACTGTATATTCTTGCCTCCTTTGTCATAGATTAATTGACCACAGGTGCATGGGTTTATTTCTGGATTTTCTATCCTGTTCCACTGATCTATGTCTGGTTTTGTGCCAGTATCATATGCCTTTGATTATTGAAGCTTTATAGAACAGTCTGAAGTCAGGGAGCCTGATTCCCCCAGCTCTGTTTTTTCTTTCTCAAGATTACTTTGGCTATCTGGGGTCTTCTGTGTTTCCATACAAATTTTAAAATTTTTTGCTCTACTTCTGTGAAAAATGCCATTGGTAATTTGATAGGGATTGCATTGAATCTGCCACTGCCTAAATGTAAAAAACTCCTACAGAAAAACATAGGCAGAACACTCTTTGACATAAAATGCAGCAATATCTTTTTGGATCCATCTCCTAGAGTAATGGAAATAAAAATAAACTGGGACCTAATTAAATTGAAAACCTTTTCCACAGCAAAGGAAACCATAAACAAAACAAAAGACAACCTACATAATGGGAGAAAATATTTGCAAATGATATGACTGACAAGGGACTAATTTCCAAAATATACAAATAGCTCATACAACTCAACATCAATAAAACAAACAACTCAACCAAAAAATGGGAAGAAGATCTAAATAGACATTTCTCCGAAGAAGACATAAAGATGGCCAAGAGGAACATGAAAAAAATGCTCAACATCACTAATTATTAGAGAAATGCAAATCAAAACTACAACGAGATATCACCTCACTCCAGTCAGAATGGCTATCATCAAAAAGTCTATAAATAATAAATGCTGGAGAGGATGTGGAGAAAAAGGAACCCTCCTACACTGTTAGTGGGAATGTAAGTTGGTACAGACACTATGGAGAACAGTATGGAGGTTCTGTTCACAATATGTGTGCCACTTACACAAAAAACATCTACGACAAGAGGTAGAGAAAGACCATCCAAACAAAAACCCAATGAAAGTTGATATAGCTGTATTAATATAATACTGAGGCAAAAAGCATTACTAAATTAAAGAGGCACACTTGATACTGATTAATTCATTTGGAAGTTACATGAAGTGTAAATTACTAAAGAAGAAACATTTACTGAAACAAAAGTAGTCAAATTGATAAGCACAATGGTAGATTTTGAAATAACTCAGTAAGAAAAAAACAAAGAAATCAGTAAAGGTATAGAATATTTGAATAAAATGGTAAGCAAACTTTATCTAATAAACATTTGATAGACCACTGTAAACTACAGCAAAACATAGTTTCAGTTGAAGTACACATAAAATATTTACCAAATTTGACATGCACAGTCATAGAGCAAATCTTAATTTTGTCCAACAGACAAAAATCATACAGAATATGTTCTTTGGTCACAGTGCAAGAAATCAGAAATAACAAAAAATATAAACAGAAAATCCCCAAGTATTTGGAAAGTAAGGAATATATTTCAAAGTAGAACTCACAATGGAGATCAGAAAATATTTAAGTTAAATACTAATGAGTAATAATTACATATTAAATTTGTGGAATACACTTAAAGCCAGGCTTTATGAAGTTAAATGCATATATATTAGGACAGAAGAGAACCAGCTAATAAAATATCTAAGAATCTATCTGAAAAATATATAAAAATAACAGAACACTTAACACACAAAAATAGAATTATAAAGCATGAAAAAGCATAAAATAAAAAAGACTGACAAAGCCAAATGATCCTTGTTATAAGATTTTTAAAAGTGATGACCCCTAGAAAATTGATTTAAAAAAAAAAAGAGAAACTAAGAGAACACGCAAACACACACAAAAATATGTATAAGACATAATAAACATCGTTATGCCAATAACTGTGAAAGTTTAGGTGAAATGGAAAAACAGAACTTATCAACACTGAAACAAGAAGAAATGGAAAATTTACATATTCAAATAACTTATAGAAATTTAAATACATAATTACAAACCTTCTACAAAGAAAACTAAGGGTCAAATAGCCACCAAAAAAGTCTACCAATGCTAAAGAAAGATATAATGCCAGTCTTAAACAAACTTCTCCAGATTTTAGAAAAAGGGAGAAATGTTCTCAACTCATTTTATGAGTTCAACATAACCTTGATAAGAAATCTAACAAAAATATGGGAAATTTACAGGCCAATTTCTCATACTCACATAGAAGAAAAACTCTTAAAATATTAGCAAATGGAACATAGAAATGTAAAAAAGAAATATATACTAACACCAAGTTTGGTTGACTCTGGAAATGTAATGTTGGTTTAACCTTCAAATTTTAGATAACTAGTATCTTAGGTATTACACTTAGCTTTCCTAACTCTTAGCTTCCTTAAAATAAAAATAAATTAAAATAGGACGGTCTACTGGGTTGGCAAAAAGGTTTGCTCTGTTTTTTCCATAAGATGGTTCTAGTAGCACTTAGTTGTCTTCTAACTTCATTCAAAACAATTCTGTTAGATTGTATGTGACAGCTGTCATGTCAGTGTGCGTTTAAAAAGAAAACATCAAAATTGGTGAATTTTTCTGTAGCCATTTTAATATTGAAGATGGAAGAAAAAAGTGATGACTGGGAAAAACCTACAACCAACATTACTCTACCGAGCAAGGATCTCATTCAGATTTGACGGAGAAACTAAAACCTTTACAGACAAGCAAAAGCTAAGAGAATTCACCACAACCAAACCAGCCTTTCAACAAATGCTAAAGGAACTTCTCTAGGCAGGAAACACAAGAGAAGGAAAAGACCAACAATAACAAACCCAAAACAATTAAGAAAATGGTAATAAGAACATACATATCGATAATTACCTTAAATGTAAATGGGTTAAATGCTCCAACCAAAAGACATAGACTGACTGAATGGATACAAAAAAAGACCAGTATATATGCTGTCTAAAAGCGACCCACTTCAGACCGAGGGACACATACAGACTGAAAGTGAGGGGATGGAAAAAGATATTCCATGCAAATGGAAATCAAAAGAGGCTGGAGTAGCAATTCTTATATCAGACAAAATAGACTTTAAAACAAAGACTATTACAAGAGACAAAGGACACTACATAATGATTAAGAGATCAATCCAAAAAGAAGATATAACAATTGTAAACATTTATGCATCCAAAATAGGAACACCTCAATACATAAGGCAAATACTAACAACCATAAAAGGGGAAATCAACAGTAGCACAATCATAGTAGGGGATTTTAACACCCCACTTTCATCAATGAACAGATCATCCAAAATGAAAATAAATAAGGAGACACAAGCTTTAAATGATACATTAAACAAGATGGACTGAATGATCTTTATAGGATATTCCATCCAAAAGCAACAGAATACACATTCTTCTGAAGTTTTCATGGAACATTAGCCAGGACAGACCATATCTTGGGTCACAAATCAAGCCCTGATATATTTAAGAAAATTGAAATCGTATCAAGTGTCTTTTCAGACCACAATGCTATGAAACTGGATATCAATTACAGTAAAAAAAACTGTAAAAAATACAAACACATGGAGGCTAAACAATACACTATTTAATAACCAAGCGATCACGGAGGAAATCGAGGAGGAAATCAAAAAATACCTAGAAACAAATGACAATGAAAACAAGGTGAACCAAAGCTTATGGGATGCCGCAAAAGCAGTTCTAAGAGGGAAGTTTATGGCAATACAATCCTACCTTAAGAAACAAGTAACAACTCAAATAAACAACCTAAGCTTACACCTAAAGCAATCAGAGAAAGAAGAACAAAAAAAACCCAAAGTTAGCAGAAGGAAGGAAATCATAAAGATCAGATCAGGAATAAATGAAAAAGAAAGGAAGGAAACGATAGCAAAGATCAATAAAACTAAAAGCTGGTTCTTGGAGAAAATAAACAAAATTGATAAACCATTAGCCAGACTCAACAAGAAACAAACGGAGAAGACTCAAATCAATACAATTAGAAATAAAACAGGAAAAGTAACAACTGACACTGCAGAAATACAAAAGATCATGAGAGATTACTACAAGCAACTCTATGCCAATAAAATGGACAACCTGGAAGAAATGGACAAATTCTTAGAAATGCACAACCTTCCGAGACTGAACCAGGAAGAAACAGAAAATATGAACAGACCAATGACAAATACTGAAATGGAAACTGTGATTAAAAATCTTCCAACAGGGCTCCCCTGGTGGCACACTGGTTGAGAGTCCGCCTGCCGATGCAGGGGACACAGGTTCATGCCCCAGTCCGGGAGGATCCCACATGCCGCGAAGCAGCCAGGCCCATGAGTCATGGCCGCTGGGCCTGCGTGTCCAGAGCCTGTGCTCCGCAATGGGAGAGACCACAACAGTGAGAGGCCTGTGTATGGAAAAAAAAAAAAAAATCTTCCAACAAACAAAAGCCCAGGACAAGTTCGCTTCACAGGCGAATTCTATCAAACATTTAGAGAAGAGCTAAGCCCAATCCTTCTCAAACTCTTCCAAAATACAGCAAAAGGAGGAACACTCACAAACTCATTCTACGAGGCCACCATCACCCTGTCACCAAAATCAGACAAAGATGTCACAAAGAAAGAAAACTACAGTCCAATATCACTGAGGAACTGAGATGCAAAAATCCTGAACAAAATACTAGCAAACAGAATCCAACAGCACATTAAAAGGATCATACACCATGATCAAGTGGGGTTTATCCCAGGGATGCAAGAATTCTTCAATATACGCAAATCAATCAGTATGATACTCCATATTTACAAATTGAAGGAGAAAAACCATATGATCATCTCAATAGATGCAAAAAGAGCTTTTGACAAAATTCAACACCCATTTATGATAAAAACTCTCCAGAAAGTGGGCACAGAGGGAACCTACCTCAACATAATACAGGCCGTATATGACAAACCCACAGCAAACATCATTCTCAATGGTGAAAAACTAAAAGCATTTCCTCTAAGATCAGGAACAAGACAAGGATGTCCACACTCACCACTATTATTCACCATAGTTTTGGAAGTTGTAGCCACAGCAATCAGAGAAGAAAAAGAAATAAAAGGAATACAAATTGGAAAATGGCAAGTAAAACTGTCACTGTTTGCAGATGACATGATACTATACATAGAGAATCCTAAAGATGCCGCCAGAAAACTACTAGAGCAAATCAATGAATTTGGTAAAGGTGCAGGATAGAAAATTAATGCACAGAAGTCTCTTGCATTCCTCTACACTAATGATGAAAAATCTGAAAGAAAAATTAAAGAAACACCCCCATTTACCATTGCAACATAAAGAGTAAAATACCTAGGGATAAATCTACCTAGGGAGACAAAAGACCTGTGTGCAGAAAACTACAAGACACTGGTGAAAGAAAGTGAAGATGATACAAACAGATGGAGAGATATACCATGTGTTTGGATTGGAAAAATGAATATTGTGAAAATGACTATACTACCCAAAGCAATCTACAGATTCAATGTAATCCCTATCAAATTACCAAAGGCTTTTTTAACAGAACTGGAAGAAAAAAATCTTAAACTTTGTATGGAGACACAAAAGACCCCAAATAGCCAAAGCGGTCTTGAGGGAAAAAAACGGAGCTAGAGGAATCAGACTCTCTGATTTTAGACTATAGTACAAAACTACAGTAATCAAGACAATATGGTACTGGCACAAAAACAGAAATGTAGATCAATGGAACAGGATAAAAGCCCAGAGATAAACCCACGCAGGTATGGTCAACTAATCTATGACAAAGAAGGCAAGGATATACAGTGGAGAAAAGACAGTCACTTCAATAAGTGATGCTGGGGGAATTGAACAGCCACATGTAAAATAATGGAATTGGAACACTCCCTAACACCATACACAAAAATAAAAGCAAGATGGATTAGTGACCTAAATGTAAGACCGGACACTATAAAACTAGAGGAAAACATAGGAAGAACACTCTTTGACATAAATCACAGCAAGATCTTTTTTGATCCACCTCCTAGAATAATGTAAATAAAAAGAAAAATAAACAAATGGGACCTAATGAAAGTTAAAAGTTTTTGCACAGCAAAGGAAACTACAATCCAGATGAAAAGATAACCCCCAGAGTGGGAGAAAATATTTGCAAAGGTATCAACGGACAAAGGATTAATCTTCAAAATATATAAATGGCTCATGCAGCTCAATATTGAAGAAACAAACAACCCAATCGAAAACTGGGCAGAAGACCTAAATAGACATTTCTCCAAAGAAGACATACAGATGGCCAAGAAGCACATGAAAAGCTGCTCCACATCACTAATTATTAGAGAAATGTAAATGAAAAGTACAATGAGGTATTATCACCTCACACCAGTTAGATTGGGTATCATCTGAAAATCTGCAAACAACAAATGCTGGAGAGGGCCTGAAGAAAAAGGAACCCTCTCGCACTGTTGGTGGAAATGTAAATTGATACAGCCATTATGGAGAACAGTATGGAGGTTCCTTAAAAATCTAAAAATAGAACCATATGACCCAGCAATCTCACTACTGGGCATATATCCAGAGAAAACCATAATTCAAAAAGACACATGCACCCCAATGTTCATTGCAGCACTATTTACAATAGCCAGGAAATGTAAGCAACCTAAATGCCCATCGACAGATGAATGGATAAAGAAGATGTGGTATATATATACAATGGAATATTGTTCAGCCATAAAAAAGAATGAAATTGGGTCATTTGTAGAGATGTGGATGGATCTAGAGACTGTCATACAGAGAGAAGACAGAAAGAGAAAAACAAATATCGTATATTAACGTATATATGTGGAACCTAGAAAAATGGTACAGATGAACTGGTTTGCAGGGCAGAAACTGAGACACAGATGTAGAGAACAAACGTATGGATACCAAGAGGGGAAAGTGGTGGGGGTGGTGGTGGTGGTGCGATGAATTGGGAGATTGGGATTGACATATATACACTAGTATGTATAAAATGGATAACTAATAAAGAACCTGCTGCATAAAAAAATATAGTTAAATTCAAGAAAAACAAAAAAAAAATGAGTGTTAAGTACAGTAAAACTGAACAATGACACAATAAAAAGACTAGAATCAAGACTCATACATATATGGACAGCCAGCTCAACTAAAAAATGGGCAAAGGACTTGTATCTTAGTCACTTTGGAGTGCTGTAACAAATTACCATAGACTGGATGGCTTAAATAACAAACTTTCATTTCTCAGAGTTCTGGGGGCTAGGAATTTCAAAATCAATGTGCTGGTAGATCTGATGTCTGGTGAAAGCCCACTTCCTGTTTTGCAGATGGCAGTCATCTTGTATCCTCAAATGACAGAAAGCAGACTGAGGGGGGTAAACTCCCTAGTATCTCTTCTTACAAAGCCACTAACACCATCATGAGGGTTTCACACTCATGACCTAATTACCTTCCAGAGGCCCCATCTCCAAACACCATCACATTGGAGATTAGAGTTTCAACAAATGAATTTTCGGGAGATGCAAACATTCTATCTATAGCAACATGAATACACAATTCTCCAAAGAAGATATACAAAATGGCCAAAAAGCACATGAAAAGTTGTTCAACACCGTTGATTATTACAGAAATGCAAATCAAAACCACAGTGAGGTACCACTTCATATGCACTAGGATAGCTACTATGAAGAAAACAGAAAATAACAGTGATGAGAAGGATGCGAAGAAACATGAAACCTCATACATTGCTAGTGGGAATGTAATATGGTGCAGCCATTGTGGAAAATGGTTTAGCAGTTGCACAAAAAATTAAACACAGAATTACCATATGACCTAGTAATTCCACTCCTAGGTATATATACAAGGGAAATGAAAGCATATGTCCACAAAGAAACTTATACACAAATGTGTATAACTGCATTATACACAGTAGCCAAAACGTAGAAACAACCCAAATGTCCATCAAAGGATAAATGGGTAAACAAAATTGTTGTATTTACATGCAATTGAATATTATTCAGCCATAAAAAGGATGAAGTACTGATACATGCTACAACTTGGATGAGCCTTGAAAGCATTACACTAAATGAAAGCACCAGACACAAAAAGTCACAACTGTATTTCCTTTATATGAAATATTCAGAAAAGGCAAATCTATACATGCAGAAGATCAATTAGTGGCTGGCAAGGGATGGTGAGAAGGGGAAAAGAAAACTGATTACTTAATGCGTATAGGGTATTGTTCTGTGGAGAAGCAAAAGTTGTGAAACCAGAGAGAGATGGGGGTTGCACAACACTGTGAATGCACTAAATGCCACTGAATTGCAAAAATTGAAATGGTTAATTTACGTTATGTGAATTTCACCTCAACAAAAAAATTATACCTTACAGTTTTACGAGCATGCATTTATGTATGATATAATCACTATTATTTTAGTTCTTGAGAAAAAGAGGAAAAATATGTAAAATATCAAGCTAGTACAGAAGAATGATTCAATAAACAAGAGCTTTTTTTTTTTTCTTTTTGAGGTACGCGGGCCTCTCACTGCTGTGGTCTCTCCCGCTGCAGAGCACAGGCTCCAGACGCGCAGGCTCAGTGGCCATGGCTCATGGGCCTAGCCGCTCCGCGGCATGTGGGATCCTCCTGGACCAGGGCATGAACCCGCGTCCCCTACATCGGCAGGCGGACTCTCAACCACTGCGCCACCCGGGAAGCCCAACAAGAGCTATTTTTGTTAGCATCATTTCACTGAGGTAAGGAGGCTTTATGCCCTGAATACAATCTTGCATATCACAATAAACAAAGTAGATTTTCAGTAAATTACGTTATCTAAAAGATTGTAAAATAATGATAAATAAGGATGGTCAAAACTTCTGCTGAGTTTTAAAATATTCTTTAAAATCTGCATTCTGAACCCACATTACAAAAGGCAGTGTAATGCAGGAGCTATGACAAAGACTTTGGAGTCTGACCAACCAACATTATACTACCTATGTGACCCTGTGCAATTTCTATAATGTCGCCATAAATTTCAACTTTTTCATCAATAAAATACGTGAATAATGCCTAATTAACATACGTTTAATGGAAAATGTATATCGTAGTACATGGCACATAGGTTAGGGATCATTCAATATATAACCATAGAAAGATATGATTACTCAATTCAACTTAAAATTAATTAATGCACTCAATAAAATATATTAATATACTTATTACCTACTACATGCCAGGTACTGTCCTGGGCACTGCAAAAGTTTAGATGAAAGGCTTATTTCTATCCTCCAGGAGTTTGAAATCCATGAGTTGGCATGGGCGACTGAGGAGGTAATGGAGAAGAGTTGAAGAAGCATTGTTGAGAAAAAGACTGATGTACAAAAATAAAGTTACTGAAAAATTCAGCAAGAGATTGATGAGAGAAAAATGATTGATGTACTACATAGAACTGAGATTAAAGGAGGCATAAAGAATGTTCCACAAATGACTGAGTTTTAAGCACTGGACAATTACTTTTTTTTTTTTACTTAAGTATAGCTGATTTACAATATTTTTAGTTTCAGGTGTACAGCACAGTGATTCAGTTACTTTTTTTCAGAGTATACACCATTATAGCTTATTATAAGATACTGAATATAATTCCCTGTGCTATACAGTAAATCTCTGTTGCTTATCTATTTTATATATAGTAGTTTGTATCTGTTAATCCATATTCCTAATTTGTCCCTCCTCACTCCCACTCCACTTTGGTAACCATAAGTTTGTTTTCTACATCTGTGAGTCTTTTTCTGTTGTCTGTGTGTGTGTGTGTGTGTGTGTGTGTGTATACACACAATTTTCTATGTTCCACATAGAAGTGGAACATAAGAATAAATATCATTAGTATTTGTCCTTTTCTTTTTGACTTACTTCACTAAGCATAATGATCTCTAGGTCCACCCATGCTGCTGAAAATGGCAATACTACATTCTTTTGGGGGCGTTGAGTAATATTTCATTGTGTGTGTGTGTATACACACACACACACCACATCTTATTAAACCAATCATCTGTTAATGGGCACTTGGGTTATTTCCATATCTTGGGTATTGCAAATAGTGCTGCTATGAACACTGGGATGCATGTATCTTTTTGAATTAGTGTTTTCATCTTTTCTAGATATATGCCCAGTAGGACTGCTGGATCATACCGTAGCTCTATTTTCAGTTTTTTAAGGAAACTCCATACTGTTTTCCATAGTGGCTACACTGATTTACATTCCCACCAAGTGTAGGAGGATTCTCTTTTCTCCGCACCCTCTCCAAAATTTATTGTTTGTAGACTTTTTGATGATAGCCATTCTAACCAGTGTGAGGGAACACCTCTTGTAGTTTTGATTAGCATTTCTCTAATAATTAGCAATGTTGAGCATCTTTTCATGTGCCTGTTGGCCATCTGTATGTCTTCTTTGTCATTTAGGTATTCTGCCCATTTTTTGGCTTGGGTTGTTTGCTTTTTTGATATTGAGTTGTACAAGATGTTTGTATATTTTGCATCTTAATCCCTTTTTGGTCACATCATTTGCAAATATTTTCTCCCATTCTGTATGGTGTCTTTTAATTTTGTTGATGGTTCCCTTTGCTGTGCTAAGCTTTTAAGTTTGATTAGGTCCCATTTGCTTATTTTTGCTTTTATTTTTTGCATTGGGAGACTGACCTAAGAAAATATTGCTATGATTTATGTCAGAGAATGTTTTGCTTATGTTCTCTTCTACAAGCTTTATGGGGTCATATACGTAGGTGTTAAACTACTTTGAGTTTATTTTTGTATATGGTGTGAGAGAATATACTAATTTCATTGTTTTCATGTAGTTATCCAGCTTTCCCAACACCACTTGTTGAAGAGACTCTTTCCTCCATTGTATATTCTTGCCTCCTTTGTCATAGATTAATTGACCACAGGTGCTTGGGTTTATTTCTGGGCTCTCTACTCTGTTCCATTGATCTATATGTCTGTTTTAGTGCCAATACCACACTCTTTTGATTTCTGTAGCTTTGCAGTATAGTCTGCAGTCTGTACAGGTTATACCTCCAGCTTTGTTCTTTTTCCTCAGGATTCCCTTGGCAATTCTGGTTCTTTTACAGTTCTATAGAAATTTTAGGATTATTTGTTCTAGTTCTGTGAAAAATGGCACAGGAATTTTGATAGGGATTGCAGTACATCTGTAGACTGCTTTGGGAAGGATGGCCATTTTAACAATATTAATTCTTCCAATCCAAGAGCATGAGACAGTTTTCCATTTCTTTGAATCATCCTCAATATCCTTTACCAATCTTTTATAGTTTTCAGCATGTAGCAGTGGTCCCCAACCTTTCTGGCACCAGGGACTGGTTTCATGGAAGACAATTTTTCCACAGGTGGGGTGGGGGGAGTAATGGTTCAGGCGCTAATGCAAGCGATGGTTCAGTCAGTAATGCGAGCAATGGGGAGCAGCAGATGAAACTTTGTTCACTCACTCACCACTCACCCCCTGCTGTGCAGCTCGGTTCCTAACAGGCTAAAGCTCAATAACAGTCCATGGCCCGGGGCTTAGGGACTCCTGGCATATTGGTCTTTCACCTCTTTGGTTAAGTTTATTCCTAGGGGTTTTTTTTTTCTTTTTTAATGTGAGTTTTAAATGGGATTTTTTTTTTTTACTTTCTTTTTCTGATATTTCATTATCAGTGTAAAGAAATACAACAGATTTCTGTATATCAATCTTGTATCCTGCTACCTTCCTGAGTTCATTTATTAGTTCTAATAGTTTTCGGGTGGAGAATTTTGGGTTCCCTATATAGAGTATCATGTCACCTGCAAATAGTGAGTTCTACCTCTTCCCTTCCCATTTGGATCTTTTATTTCTTTTTCTGGTCTGACTGCTGTGGCTAAGACTTCCAGTACCATGCTGCATAGAAGTGGTGAGAGTGGGCATCCTTGTCTTGTTCCTGAATTTAAAGGGAAGGCTTTCAGCTTTTCACAGTTGAGTATTACTTTGGCTGTGTGTTTGTTGCAAATGGTATTTATTATGTTGAGATATGTTCCCTCTATACCCATTTTATTGAGATTTTTTAAAATCATGAATGGATGTTGAATTTTGTCAAATCCTTTTTCTGTCTATTGAGATGATCATGTAGTTTTTGTTTCCTTTTGTTAATGTGGTGTATCACACTGATTGACTTACATGTGTTGAAACAACCTTGTGACCCCAGAATGAATCTAACTCGATCATGGTGTATGATCCTTTTTATGTATTGTTGGATTTGGTTTGCTAATGTTTTGTTGAGGATTTCTGCATCTATATTCATCAAAGATATTGGCCTATAATTTTCCTTTTTGTAGCCTCTTTGGTTTTGGTATCAGGGTGATGGTAGCTTCATAGAATGAATTTGGGAATGTTCCCTCCTCTTCAAATTTTTTGAAATAGTTTGAGAAGGATAAGTATAAGTTCTTGCATATTTGGTAGAATTCTCCAGTGAAGCCATCCAATCCAGGACTTTTGTTTGCAGGGAATTTTTTTTATTATCATAGATTCTATTTCACTTCTAGTGATCAGTCTGTTCTGAATATCTGTTTCTTCTGGACTCAGTTTTGGCAGGCTATTTCTAGAAACTTGTCCATTTCTTCTAGGTTGCCCGATTTGTTGGCATATAACTGTTCATAGTATTCTCTCATGATTTTTTTGTACTGCTGCAGTATGGGTTGCTATTTCTCCTCTTTCATTTCTTTTTTGTTTATTTGGGGCCTATCTTTTTCTTCTTGGTGAGCCTGGCTAGAGACTTGTCAATTTTGTTTATCTTTTCAAAACACCAGCTCTTGGTTTCATTAACCTTTTCTATTGTGCTTTATTGCTATTTTATTTATTTCCTCTCTGATTTTTATTATTTCCATCCTTCTGCAGACTTTGGATTTTGTTTGTTCTTTTTTCTAATTCTTTTAGGTGGTAAGTTAGGTTCAAAATTTTTCGTGTTTCTTGAGGAAGGCCTGTGTTGTGATGAACTTCCCTCTAAGAACTGCTTTTGCCACATCCAATAGATTTTATAAAGTTGTGTTTTCATCTTTTTTATCTCAAGGTATTTTCTGATTTCATCGTTGACCCACTGGTTTTTCGGTAGCATGTTGTTTACTCTCCACATTTGCATTATTTTCCTGTTTTTCTTTTTGTGGTTGATTTCTACTTTCAGACCACTGTGATCACGAAAAATGCCTGAGATAATTTCTATCCTCTTAAATTTGTTGAGGCTTATTTTGTGACCTTATATGTAATCTACCCTAGAGAATGTTCCATGCACCCTTGAAAAGAATGTGTACTGTGGGGTTTTGGGGGGTTTTTTTGGAATGTAGTGTCCTTTAGATATCAATTACATCCAACTGGTCTACTGTGTCATTTATGACTTCTGTGGCCTTACTGATTTTCTGTCTGGATGATCTGTCCATTGATGTCAGTGGGTTGTTAAATTCTCCTATTATTTTATTATTGTCAATTTTTCCCTTTATGTCTATTAGTATTTGTTTTATATACTTAGGGGCTCCTATATTAGGTATGTATATGTTAACAAGTGTGACATCCTCTTTTTGTTTGCTTTATCATTATACAATGCCCTTCTTTGTCTTTCTTCATGGCCTCTGTTTTAAAGTCTATTTTGTCTGATATGAATATTGCTACCCCTGCTTTCTTGTCACTTCCATTTACATGAAATATCTTTCCATTCCCTCACCTTCAGTGTCTGTCTCTTCTGCTCTGCAGTGAGTCTGTTGTAGGCAGCATATTGGAGGTTCTTGTTTTTTTTAATTCATTCTGCTACTCCATGTCTTTTGATCAGAGCATTTAGTCTATTGACAAAGTAATTATTGATAGGTATGTACTTATTGCCAATTTAATACTTGTTTTCCAGTTGTTTTCATAGTTCTTGGTTCATTTCTTTTTTGTTTTTCCTTTTGTGGGTTGATGAATTCCTCTGTAGTATGCTTGAGTTCCTTTCATTTTGGTTTCTATGAATCTATTATACATTTTCAATTTGTGGTTACCATGGAGTTCAAGGATGTTGAACCATAACTATATCTAATTGCTTTAAATTGACATTTACATTCAAACACATTCTAAAGATCTACGTTTTTATACTCCCCTCCCCCATATTTTGTGAATCTGATGTCCTATTTTACATCTTCATCCTTATCCTTTTACTGTTTATTGTAGTTATAATCACTTTTATAATTTTTTAATTGGTTTTTAACCTACGTACTGGCTTATTTATATGATCTTCAATCCTGTTATATATTTGCCTTTCCTAATGTGATTTTCTCTTTCCTATAGATTCTTGCTTTTTTTCGATTTAGAGAAGACCCTACAATACTTCTTTTAGGGTAGGTTTAGTATTGCTTAATTCCTTTAGTTTATGTTTGTCTGAGCAATTCTTTCTCTCTCCTTCTATTCTAAATGATAAGCTTGCTGAGTAGAGTATCCTAGGTTGCAGGTTTTTCCCTTCCAGGAATTGGAATATATCATGCCACTCCTTCCTGGCTTGCAAAGTTTCTACATAACTTTATGGGGGTTCCCTTGAAACTGACTCTTTGTTTTTCTCTTTAACTTCTGCCCTTTTAATTATGATTTGTCTTGGTGTGGGTCTGTTTGGGTTCATCTTGCTTGGGACCCTCTGTGCTTCCTGTACATGGATATCTGTTTCCTTCTTTAAGTTTGGGAAGTTTTCAGCCATAATTTCTTCATATACATTTACTATCCCCTTCTTTCTCTCTTCTCCTTCTGGAACCCCTATTTTGCATAGGTTGGCATGTTTATATTATTCCATAGATCTTGTATGTTGCTTTCATTTTTTTTTTTTTTTCATTTGTCTTTCTGTCTGCTGTTCTGTTTGGGTGATTTCCATTAACTAGCTTTCAGATCACTTATTCATTCTTCTGTGTCATTTAGCCAGCTATTCATTGCTTGCAGATTGTTTTTTACCTCGGGAATTGAATTGTCTGTTTTTGGTTGGTTCATCTTTATAGTTTCTTATTCCTTGTTACAGTGAGCTGCATTTATATCGATAATCTTTCTTAATTCAGTTAGCATTTTTATTACCACCTTTTTGAACTCAAGGTCTAGTAGACTGATGAGCTCTGTTTCATTATTTGTTTTTTCAGGGGATTTCTCTTGTTTTTTAATTGGGAGTAGCTCCTCTGCCTTTTCATTTTACTTAACTTTCTCTGTCTCTATGAAGTTAGGAGAAACAGTTGCCTTCTGTGGTCTTGAAGGAATGTTTTTATGTGGGAGTGTCCCTCTGTAGACTGTGTATCCAATGTTTTTGGTGCAAGGGCTGGCTTTGGTATGGATGCTGGCCACATCTTTCCTCAGGGTATGCTGGCCATTATCTTCTTCAAAGAGGGTACGGTTGGTTTCATCAGAGTATCTAAAGCTTATGAAGGTGTGAGGTGTAATGTCCTCTCTGCTCTGTGGCTGTTGCCACTCTGTCAAGGGTGGGGTTTGCTGCCCAGTTGTTGGAGTAGAAGCCCTGAGGGTCAGGTTCAATCAAGCTCCATTGTCCTCGAGTGCATGCCCTGCCCCAAAGGTTGTGATTGCTGAAGCAAGTGAGGCTCATGTATTCCAGATTACCTGTGCATAGCCTGTGTAGGCAGCTGCAGCTCTGCTCAGAAGCAGCCCAAATTTACATCCCTTTCTCTGTTGTGTTCATCCCACATTTAGTGCAAGGCTGGGGTGTGGTGTGGGCTGGGGGTCAGGGCACTGTGGCTACAGAAACTCAGGTGGCTGCAAGAGATCTGGGCTGCCTCTGAGGCAGTCTTCTCCCATGACCTGTCTGTCCCAGATCTAGCACTACGCTGTGGTGTGGAGTGCGCAGAGACAGGGCGTTCTCACTGGGAGATGAACCACTGCATATTCCTGAACATACTGACAACAGCCACCACTGTCCTTCCCAGATCACACTTCAGGCCTCCCAGGCTGTCTACATAGCTAGATCAAGTCCTCTCCCAGGGCCTGTCTGCTTGAGGTTCAGCACTTTGCCATGGTGTATTCTTGTGGCACTGACCTGTGCAGGCCCTGACAGTGGCTGCAGCAGTCCTGCCTGCTGCCTCATGCATGTGCTGACAATGGCCGCCATCCCACCTAGATCACACACCAGGTCCCCCCTGGTCTGTCTCTATGTAGCAAGACTGAGTCTTTTCCCAGGGCTCAGTTGGCCATGCTGCAGTGTGGAGTGAACGAGGCTGGGGTGTTCTTCCAGTTCAGATGGGGAAGTGCATCAAAGTGGCAGCTATAAGTGCAAGACTTTCTCCACCATGACTGCTGGCAAGCCAACATGCACGCATTCCCTGGAATACAGTCTAGATTTCTCCAGCCCTTCTGTCTGTCCCAGTGTTTTTTTCCACAGGCAAGGGAGCCTGTCTCCTCCACACAGGATGCCAGGACTGGGATGCCCAGATTGTGCTTCAATCTGCTCACTCCTGAGGAAAGGGTCTGCCCATGTGGACCTTCTCTTTCTTTCAGATCCTTCCCAGGCATGCAGGTCCTGATCCAATGCCATTTTTTTCCATCCTACCTGGTTATGTGGTGATCTTTCCTGCAGCTTTGCTTGTTAGTTCTTCTGCCAGTTTCCAGTTAGTTTTCCGTGAGAATTGTTCCACATGTAGATGTATTTTTTATGTGTCTATGGAGGGGAGGGGAGCTCCACATCCTCCTACTCTGCCATCTTGATCCCACCTCCTGAATATTTTTAATATAACCTGATAAAAGATCTTTGATGCACGCCCACTATTTCCACTTTATAATATTTTTAGTCAACTTAAAGTTATTTATACTTTGCATTCAAAGATATGTAACTAAAGATTAGAATTTACTGAATTCACAGATGATGTAAGTATTCATAACACCTTGGGTTCTCAATACTTCCTAGAATATAACTTAAAACAGAAAGAATCATAGAAAATGTATAATAAAAAGTTTAGGCAACTGGGGTATTAACTGTAAAAGAACATGGGGAAACTTTCTATGGTGAGGGAAATGTTCTATACCTTGATTACAGTATTGATTACAAATATATATATACACACATATATATATATTTGTCAAAACTCATTCACCTTAAGGATGTGTACATTTTACTGTTTGTAATCATACCATCACACACACTGATACGTATATTCTTTTAAATTATAGGCAACTGGTCTTCAAAGGCTACTGAAAAGGCAAAAAAAAAGATACCTATTAGATACCATATAACAATTTAAATGAGGCAGTATAAGACCTAATCCATTGCTTGCCTCTTAACTCATCTCAGATTGTTTCATTACAGGAAAACTACAGGCGTACCTCATTTTATTGCACTTCACTTTATTGCAATTCAAAGATAATTGTGTTTTATATAAACTGAAGGTTTGTGGCAACTCTGTGTCAAGCAAGTCTATCAGTGCCATTTTCCCAACAACATTTACTCACTTCATGTCTCTGTGTCACACTTTGGTAATTCTCATAATATTTGAAACGTTTTCACTGTTATTATATTTGTTATGGTGATCTGTGATCAGCGATCTTTGATGTTATTATTCTAATTGTTTTGGGGTGCAATGAACTGTGCCCACATACGGCAGCAAACTTAATCAATAAATGTTGTGTGTATTCTAACTGCTCCACCAACCAGCTGTTCCCCTCTCTCCTTCTGTCTCCTTGCAACTCCATATTCCCTGAGACACAATATTGAAATTAGGCCAATTAATACCGTACAGTGACCTCTAAGTGTTCAAGTGACAGAGAGAATCACATGTCTCTCACTTTAAATCAAAAGCCAGAAATGATTAAGCTTAGTGAGGAATGCATGTGAAAAGCAAAGACAGGCCAAACACTAAGCACCTTGCACAAAACAGCCACATTATGAATGCACAGAAAAAGTTCTTGAAGGAAATGAAAAGTGCTACTCCAGTGAACACATGAATGATAAGAAAGTGAAACAGCCTTTTTGTTGATATTAAGAAAGTTTTAGTGATCTGGACAGAAGATCAAACAAGCCACAATAACTCCCTTAAGCCAAAGCCTAATCTAGAGCAAGGCCCTAACTCTCTTCAACTCTACAAAGGCTGAGAGAAGTGAGGAGGCTGCAGAATAAGAGTTTGAAGCTAGTAGAGTTGATTCATGAGGTTTAAGGAAAGAAGCCATCTCCATAACGTAAAAGTGCAAGGTGAAGCAGCAAGTGCCGACATACAGCAAGTTACCCAGATCTAGATAACTAATTAATAATGGTGGCTACACTGAACAACAGATTTTTAATGTAGACAAAACAGCTTTATACTGTAAGAAGATGCCATCTAGGACTTTCATGGCTAGAGAGGAGAAGTTAATGCCTGGCTTCAAAACTTCAAAGGACAGGCTGACTCTCTTAAGGGCTAATGCAGCTGGTAACTTAAGTAGAAGCCAATGCTCATTTACCATTCTGAAAACCCTAGGGTCCTTTAAAATGATGCTAAATCTACTCTACCTATGCTCTATAAATAGAATAACAAAGCCTGGATGACAGCACATCTGTTCACAACACAGTTGACTAAATATTTTAAGCCCACTGTTGAGACCTACCGCTCAGAAAAAAAAGATTCCTTTCGAAATATTACTGCTGGGCTTCCCTGGTGGCGCAGTGGTTGAGAGTCCGTCTGCCGATGCAGGGGACACGGGTTCATGCCCCGGTCTGGGAAGATCCCACATGCCACGGAGCAGCTAGGACCGTGAGCCATGGCTGCGGAGCCTGCGCATCCGGAGCCTGTGCTCCACAACAGGAGAGGCCAGAACAGTGAGAGGCCCATGTACCGCAAAAAAAAAAAAAAAAAAAAAAAAAAAAATTACTGCTCTTTGACAATGTACTTGTTAACCCAAGAGCTCTAATGGAGATGTACAATAAAATTAGTGTTGTTTTCATGTCTACTATCACAACATCCATTCTGCAGCACATAGATCAGAAGTCATTTCAATTGTCAAGTCTTACTATTTAAAATATATACTACATAAGGCTATAGCTGTCATAGATAGTGACTCCTCTGATGGATCTGGGCAAAGTAAATTGAAAACCTTCTGGAAAAGATTCACCATTCTGGATATCATTAAGAACATTCATGATTCATGTAAAGAGGTCAAAATATCAACATTAACAGGAATTCGGAAGTTGATTCTAACCCTCATGGATGACTTTTGTAAGGTTCAAGACTTCAGGGGAGGAAGTATCCACAGATGTGGTGGAAATAGCAAGAGAACTAGAATTACAGGTTGAAGATGTGACTGAACTGCTGCAGTATCATGAGAAAACTACCGGGATAAGGAGTTGCTTCTTATTCATAAGCAAAGAAAGTGGTTTCTTGAGATGGAATCTACTCCTGGTGAAGGTGCTATGAAGACTGTTGAAATGACAACAAAGGATTTAGAATACTACATAAACTTAGATGATAAAGCAGTGGCAGAGTATTTTTTTAATTAAGGTATGTACATTGTTTTTTTAGACATAACACTATTGCATGCTTAATAGATTACAGCATAGTGTAAATATAAATTTTACGTGCACTAGGAAACCAAAAAATTCATGTGACTTGCTTTATTATGATATCACTTTATTGCAATGGTCTGGAACTGAACCCACAATATCTCTGAGGTATGCTTATATAGTCCTAATTATGATAATTCATAATTCAATCTGTTCATCTATCTGATATACAATCTTAGCTCTAACTTGTCAAATTCCGTGAAACAAAGATATATAAAATGTCTATTTTACTGAAAAATCTCATCTTTAGAAGTTCCATAAAAGATGATTAAATTTGTAAGCTCTAATTATGGATTAGCTTTACTTAATTCACTAAATACATTAATGATTTTAAAGAAAAATTCTGCATCCCTTTAAAATAGTCTACACTACCTCCTAACAGATTATTCACCTACCCCCTAAAATGTAAGTTGAAATGAAAATAAATTTGAATTTAGTTGAGAATACACACTAACTAGAGAGACTAACTTAAAACCACTGACAAACTTTTTAGCTCATTATATTGGGGTAATGCTAGCAGTAACGTGTCAACATCCAAAAGAAAGACAGAGAGAGAGAGAATGCAAAGAACAGCACAGGTGGATTTTATGTACCAAGACTGTAAATAGCACTCATCACTTCCACCCTCATCTCTGTTGACAAGCCCAAGACATGAAAGGGGTACTGGGAAACGTATTCTTTGTCATTTGGCCACAACTCCAAGAAGGCAAAGGGAATACATAATTTTGGGGCAGATCTAGCCATCTCTATCTCTTATACTAGCATAGGAGAGGTCTATCAAAATCTTAATTCACAGGAGAACAACATATTTACAATGCAGGTTTACAAAACTAACCTTAAAAAAAAAAAACCAGAACATGCTTTAATGTGGAATACAGCAGTTCTAAAATTATGGTTAAAGATGAAAAGAACAAAAAACTATTTAATCAGCCACCTATAGAACAGTAAAAGGCCAAAAACTGCATTTCAGAAATGATATATCACTCTGGGAAAACTTTGTTTTTACAGGCGTTCCTTCGAAACTGTCAGGCAAACATTTTTATAAGCCAGCTTTTCTCATACACAGTCAGCTCATGATATATAGCATAAGTCAGAGACAGGCAAATAACGCAACAAACCTCCTCTTAGACCAACAGAAGGCAGAGTAAAAATTGTTTATTTCTTATAGGATTAAAAAAAAAAAAAAAAAGCCTACTTGCCTTATTTTTCATCTCCCTGGGAGATAAAAAGGTATAAGCAAGTACTTTGGAATCATACTTCAAAAAGTATGATTTTTGCTTGCTTTAAACAACAAAAACAACAAAGTGCTGTTTTAAAAGGGGGCCTAGCACATTTATCTTTACAAAGTTCTACTCCTAAAACCTGAGGTACATGCCAAAACAAGAAAAGCAATTTATCGTCAAAATGCTAAGACATTTTTGTTTCTGCATTAAAGGCTTTGTGCCTCTGGAGGTTAATTCACCTTTCACATTGGATGTCATGGCATTTTCTCCATGAATGAAAATAAAGACAATATGATTATTTTCTTTATTACTAAATTCCTGAGTGAACAACATGACTTGTGATCTAAAGAAATTTTAAATTTTAGTATAGCTTTTGAATCAACTAAAGATCATATTATCCAAAAAAAGTATTGACAATAACCTAAGAAAGCTATAATTATCAGCAATCCCACCATTTCTCTCAGGATTGAGGTTTACTATACCTATATTTTTAAAATGTATAGTAATGACATTTTTTATAATATCAAATAATATAAAAACAAAGATTCAAAGAAAATCTTTACAGTTTTCAAAATGTTATCTCTCCTCTGCTGCTCAAAAAGTACTAATACCATCTTCTTCACATAGCAGATGGGGAAATAAACATGTAAAACACATATGTACTTATTTAATAGTAGTGTTTTAAGACTTTGTGCCTATGACAGCTAATTACCAAATTAAGATTTTCAAAATCACTTTGATTCAATGTATGAGTTCTTTTATGATAAACCTTTCAAACACTGTACTAGAACTATGCCATCAGTGAAAAAAAGAAACAAAAAAAACCTCAACGTCCTAACTGATATCACTCAAATTAGTTTTAAATTTTCGTGAACTTTCAAAAGCAAACCCAACAAAAAAAGCAAAGGATGAAAATACCAACTTCCTAGGAAGCCTTCCTTGACACCCCCAGGCAGGCTTGCTTCTCCACTTAATTCCACTGGAATATCAGACTGGGTGATGGCCCCTTAACTACATTTCTTTTCATCATCATTTGTGAACTCTGTAAGGGTAGTGATCATGCACATTTATATTAGGCTCTTCAGTGCCTATCACAGGGCCTGGACCACGCTAAGTGCTTAATAAATGTCAACTAATTGAATGAATGAATACAGTTAATTAAAAGCTGAACAAAAGGTTGCAAGATGGAGGCAGCAAAGGGAAGAGAAAGAAGGGGGGAAAAGTACTAGAATGGAAATTAAAATGGTTACTTCCTGTATATGTCCATAGAGGGAAGCCATTTAGTACTCCTGTGCCTCAGTTTCTTCATTTAAAGAAGCTGAACAAGATTATCTCTAATATCGTTTCTAAAATTTTATTTTACAAATGAAATGGTCATCTTATGTATAAATATTCACATAGACTAAACACTCTCTTAATCAACCTTCACTGAACCAACTCACCAGATTAACAAGTTTTCCATCACCTCTGAAAAATGTATAGTCTGAGCAACGGTTTTTAAACTTTAGTGGACCTCAAATTGCCTAGAGGGTTTGTTAAAACACAGATTGCTGGGCCCCACCCCCTGAGTTTCTGATTCAGTATGTCTGGGATAAGACCCAAGAATTTACAATTCTAACAAATTCCAAGTAATGCTGATGCTGTTGGTCCAGAAATCACACTTTTGAGAAACATGGCCTTATAGTAAATGCCCATTCAACTCCATTCCTATCATTTGAGCTGTTTGATTATCAAAGGTCAGTTTCCCAAACCTGTATATTCCAGTTGAAATTGTTTATTATAGTTACATTAGCTGTTTAAATATCAGGTAAATATATAGAGAGTCATTTTCAAATTACCTTTGAATTAGGTGTGAGATTTCTGTAAAACACTAAGAAATTTTCATAAAAATCTAGGATTTTGCATTCTTTCCCAATTCAACTTCTTAGTCCAATTAAAAATTAAAAGTGAAAACAGTGGTGATAGAATTATTGGTGTTGAAAAAATCATGGGCACAAACAGACATGAGGAAACTTTTGGAGAGATATATGATTTTGATTGTGGTAGTGCAGTGATCATTTCTTGGGTGCAAATATACGTAAAACTTATCAAATTGTACACTATAAATTTACACAGTTATTGTATGTCAATTATACCTTAATAAAATATGTAAACAACACACAAACTTACACACATACACACACCCAACAAAAATTTAATAAGACTGACAAAACCAAATTTTGTGAGGTTATTGAGTAACCATAACTCTGATACATTGTTGATAGGAGTGAAAGAAAAGTGTTTCCAAAGTGTCAGTTTCATACAAAACTAAACACACATCACCTTATGACCAAGTAATTCCATTCCTAATTATTTACCCAAGAGAAAGGGATACACAAGAGACTGTTCAAGAAAGTTCTTAACAGTTTTATTTCTAACAGCTAAAAAATGGATATAGCTCAGGTGTCCATCAGCAGGAGAATGGATAAACAGAATGCAGCATCCATACAACTCAGCAATACTACTCAGCAGTAACAAGAAACAAACTACCCATGCACTCAATAACAAGATGAATCACAAAATATTATCTAAGTAAAAGAAGCCTTATATAAGAATACATCTGTATGATCCCATTTATATGAAAAGGCAAAACTAATCTATGATATAAAAAAGCAAAACAATGATGTCTCTTGGGGGTGGCAGGAAGGAACGTGAAGACATCTTCTGGAGTTATAACGCTCTATATCCTGAAAGAGCTTACACAGTTTAGCCGGATTACACAGAGACATGTATTTGTCAAAACTCATGGAATTGTGGGTACATTTAAGATTTCTGCATTTCATTGTAAATCTTACTTCAAAATGAAAAAAAGAATTATAATTAAATATTGAACCTTGGTAATGATATGCATGCTCAAGTGTTTGGGGATAAAACATACTAATGTATGCCACTTTAAAACTCAACAAAAGATGGTGGGATGGATGGATATGTGAATAAGCCATATATAATGAAATGTTAACAGAATCTAGGTGGTAGGTATGTGGGTATTCATTGTACAATTGTTCCAGCTCTTCTATGTGTTTGAAAAGCTTCATAACAAGATGTTGAGAAAAAATCAGTTTGTAAGGTAGTAGGGATTCCATTTTTTGCATATCTATGTATGTCTGTGTGTTCATCGACATGCACGTATGAAGCATATGCATGTATATATTTATGTATGTTGTATATGCAACTATTCCCTCTCAATTCACTTTAAACATACTCAACTTCCCCTATCCCCAAATGGTACAAAACAAACAAAAAAGAAATCCCATCCTCCTTCAGCTACTACTAGGTCATATAAAGAGATGAGCATACTTCTGGTGTCCATGTCTTCACCTACTCCATTCTGGCTTGTGCCCCCAATTCTCCAGCAAAATGGCTCTTACTCAAAGATTTCAATGATTTCCAAGTCAGTAGATCAAATGGATATTTTGAAATCCTCATCCCTTGAAGAATGTAAAATATTAAATTTACCCACTTTTCAATTCGGAATGAGGGAAGCAAACTTTTTTGGTATGTAAAACAAGCATTTTTAAAAAGAAGAGCTCAATTTCATACTACGGCCAAGTTAGAATATACGAGGGGAAAACTTAAGGGATGAGATCAGAAAAAAGGAAAACAAAATGAAGAAGTTACTACTATAGTTCAAAGAGTAATTGCCAATGGTCTATTTTCATAGAACATTTTCACCTAATTCTACTACATTTTGAAATTCTAGTGAACTCATTAACTATTGTTCACATTTCTTCAACTGGGTTAGTCATCCTATCTACAGAAGCTCTATCTTAAATGGATCTCCCCAAACTGCCTATTTATGTAGAAATTATTTTTCTGAGTTACAAGAATAATAACCAGAGAACTAGGTCCTCAAGGATCAGATAAATCCAGCTATGTATCAAAATTAGTACAAAAATTATTTCCTAATCTTGAGAAGGTAAGCCCTCAAAGATATTCATAGCAGCACTGTCATAGCATATAATACAACTCAAAGCCTTCCAATGATTTCAGGATGTCAGATAATATAAAACTGTGCAGTAAAATCACTTTTTAAATAATCTTATAAAATGTAAAATAAAGGGAATTTCTTTGTGACATGAGCTTCCAAGATGAAAGCTTAATATGAGCCTAAAATGTGCAGAAGAATTTGAATTGTATTTAGTAGGTTGAGGGTAGGGTTGCCCAAATTGCAGGTCACTTTTTGTAGCACCCTCATGTTTCTGATTTTGAAGATGAATAGGCATTGACTAGTCAAAGACATGTGGGAAAGAACATTCTAGCATGGGCAAAAACAGTAAAAAAGTATATGTAAAGACAGTCACAGAAGGGCTTTATTATTTATTCCCTTTAATATTCATCTGCATATCTTGGTCACAAATGGTAGTTTCCAAAAGGCTCCTATCTTTATTCTTGGAACCTGTTCTCCTGAGAAAGTAAATTCGTTTATTCCACAAGCAATTATTTAACACCTTCAATGTGCAAGCCTAGAACTATGTGCATTGCCCGAGATTAAAGGAAAATAGATTATGGCTAATAGAAACACACTATGATTACTGAGAGACTTAATTTTACCCTAGCTTTTTACACCAGAGCTTTATACATAGCTATTATTTGGCTATTTTCAAATGTTAAACTTAATTTTTCACTTACCTTTGAACTCCACTAACAATGGAGGTGTCTTAAAGAATAAAGTAGCTTAAATTCAATTGTAAAGATGGAAACACAGAAGGACTTAATCACACTAGACAAACATTCCTGAAAATCCAGAGTGATTGCTTAGTATAAAGTCTAGGTTCAGAACTCTAATCTTTTTGGATTATAAACCTTCGTGGTACACAGCTTCTGAGAAGGCTCCCAATAATCCCCACCTCTTGGTATCCACGACTTTATTTAATGTCTCCCCTTCAGCCCAGTATGGGCTGAACCTCACAACCTGCTTCTAATGATGTGAATATGGCAAAAATGAAGGCGGTCTCTTCTGTGATTAGGTTACAAAAGACCATGACTTCTGTCTCACTAGTAGTGCTCTCTCTTGTCCAATCACTTGTTCTCCCTGTTGAAGCATGCTTCCACACTGTGAGAAGCACCATGAAGAGGTCCATGTGGTAAGGAACCAAGGAAGGGCTTTGCCAATAGCTCACAAGAAACAGAGGCCTCAGTCTAAGAACCCACAAGGAACTGAATCCTGCAACAACCACACAAGCTGGGAACTGAATCTTCCCTAGTCCAACCTTGAAATAACTGCAGCCTTATGAAAGGCAGAGCCAGAAGACCCAGCTAAATGGTACCCAGATTCCTGACTCACAGAAACTTTAATATGATAAATGTGTATTGTTTTAAGATGCTACATTTTGGAATAATCTGTTATACAGCAATAGATAACTAACATAGAGCCTATCTGCAGAAAAGTATATACATATACAAATTCTGGCACACATTTTAGAGAAATAGGAGGCCTCTCTGAAGTCCACCAATAGAACTCCTAGTGGCCCAGAGATCCCAGGCTAAGAAATTTATGCTATGATAAACTCCAACAATATGCACAAAAGGCCTGCAGAAGTCAATTTAACCATGCTATGTAGCTTAACAAATGTCAGAATGCTTTCCTTCCATAAGGTATTACTAAGAAAGTTAAGTTACTCTAAATATAATTGATATCTTAGTACTAGTATTACCAAAGGTAAAAACAAGTCAAGTTATACTATAACATCGTTTTAAATAATGTACTTCATAGGTACTAAATGAATATTGAGGATAAAATAATGACTAAACACCATCTCCTTAAGTACTGTGTGAGACAAACACACACACACACACACACACACACACACGAAACAATTATAAGGTCTGCGATACAAACAGAAATTACCATATGGTATCCATTCATGTATGTAATATATATGATATAATATGTATGACTTTATTGAAGTAATTAAAATAAATACCTGTACTGTTTTTCCAAGTCCCATGTCATCACCAAGAATACACCCTCTTCCTTGGATGAAGTGTTCATAGAGAAACAGGGCTCCTTCCCTTTGGTAGTCTCTCAAATACCTATTAATAGTATAAGGAATAGAGTCTCCATTTTCAGATAATTGAAAAGCAACAGCAGATGATGGAAATTTTCTGTCTGGAAAATAAGGTTTTTCCAAATCTTCATCATCAAATATAAAATTCCTGGAGCAATCTTTAACAGATTTCACTTCTTGAAGTCTTTTAAGAGGTACTTTCCTTTCTTGAAAATCTGAATATAAGATGACTGCAAATGACTTCCCATTTTCATCCACTGTGATAGATTTTATGCTTGCTTCACAAAGTTTTTCATTATCTGGAAAAGGGGCGAGACATCTTTCTCCTGGATGCCATATAACTATAATAATAAAAGAGAAAATAAACTTGCCAAATCTAACTTATAAAGTAACACCTCATTTATCCACTGCTATGAGAAAAAAGTGTTCCTCACATAAATACCCTTTCCAAAATCTGAAACAAGATAAATTATACTTATAACATGTATAAATATTTTCCTAAAGTATATTTTCCTCAAGTACATTATCATAATAAAGGGTACATAATTTATTTCCAGTTTTTCTCACCTTGGCTGTGTGTCATAATCTTCCCATATATGCTTCATCTATTGATTCTGATTCAGTGGATATGGGCCATGGGCATCTGGTTTTATTATTGTGTTTGGTTTGTTACTGCTGAATTCAAAAGGTGACTCTGATGCACAGCCAGGATTGAGAACCACTTATTTCAATATTCATGATGACTCATGAACATTAGGTATAACGTTCATGATATGGTAGAGTAACACTGAATAGGACCTGGTAACAGGTAAGCTAAAATCCTCTGAACAGCAATATTTTTGTGATTCTTCTGTCTGCTTTTTTAGTTACTCCATCTCCTTTATCTGTAGACAGCTGTTTCTTCTCACGGTCAATACTGCTGCTTCTAAAATGTTGCTTGAATCTGTATACAACTAATCAAGGGAATCTCCAACTCAACTAGAGTGATATGTACCAGCTTTGTCACAGCTTTTTCCCTTCTAGGTTTGGAAGAGCCAAGGTTCTTAAAAAAGAGATGAATTCTAAGATCTCTTTCTGCTAAGATCCTATTATTCTTTGAAGAGTCTGACTTGTCTCTATGTACAAATTTATTTTGTGCTTAACTGTAGAGCTATTTTATTTTCTATTCAGAAAATATAGCGCTGTGAATGAGGAAGGGGGCCTCTACAGAGTATACTGTTGGTACAATTAAAAGGTACCAAAAGAGGAAATTAAGTAAAAATAATTTCCCAAATGGAATTTCTTATAGTAAGAATCCCAGAGGAATTGTATACCTACAATTGTAAGGATACTAGGAATTATTTTTCTCACATATTTCTCATTGAGATCATATATCATTGGTAGTTTCCCAGGAACTTCCTATTGATGCTGAATTAGGCTTTTATAACATTCATGATTATAACTAGTATATCTATATTCTCTTCAGCAAGAAGAGCTCATTATACTATTCCTCATCAGTTGTTCCTCAAAAGTAAAACCATTATTCTAATTTTGATAAGGTTGTTTTTATATAACAATCAGCAAAAAAAATCTGTTCTCCCACTCTAACCTTTGCATCCAAACTGTTTGAGAATTGTTACATTATTCTAAAAGACAAGAGTTTTAATGTGAAAATAAAACATTTATTCACTATACAGGGATAAAATATAGGTTGATGGGCCCTATTTTCATAACAGTACTGTTTGAGCCTTAAAACCTACATTAAGCCTTGCAACAATTCTTAATACATTATTTGTTTCACATGCTTTGTCTACCTATCCAGCAAACGCCTTCTAATTTTTAAAGACTTAATTCATTAATTTATTTATTATTCAACATATATGATTTAACACCAATTATTTGCTAGAACTGTACCACACAGTTAAAATGAAGAAAACCAATGTCAAAAATGATAGTGATTAAACCTTGCTTAGAACTAGTCTTTTCAAATCTCATTAAAAGGCCATCATTGGGCTTCCCTGGTGGCGCAGTGGTTGAGAGTCCGCCTGCCGATACGAGGGACGCGGGTTCGTGCCCCGGTCCGGGAAGATCCCACATGCCGCGGAGTGGCTGGGCCCGTGAGTCATGGCCGCTGAGCCTGCGCATCCGGAGCCTGTGCTCCGCAACGGGAGAGACCACAACAGCGAGAGGCCCGCGTACAGCAAAAAAAAAAAAAAGGCCATCATTGTCTAACCAACTTTTCAAGGTAGAAAACCTTTAGTCAGCCCTTATTCCTCTTTTTATATTAGTCCCTACATCCTCTCCATCAGAATGTCCTGCTGGCTCTACCTAAAAAAGAAAAATAAACGGCATCACTTTCCTCCATGCCACCATCACTTTAAAACAACTGTTGGTAAACTTTTTCTGTAGAGTCAGATTTTAGCTACTTGTTATTTTACATCTTGCAGGCTATACTGTCTCTTGCCCTTGTAACACAAAAGTAGCCACAGACACATAAACAAATGGGTATGACTGTGCTCCAGTAAAACTTTATCTACAAAAAAACAAGTGTCAGGCTGAATTCGGCCTTGACTGTAATTTGCCAAACTTGGCTTTCTCCTAAATTACTGCCACAGACTCCATTCTCTATTCTCCATTCTCTAACCATTCTCTCTGCTGACACTATTTCCCTCTACAATCCATTTTCCACATAGCAGCAATAGTGACTATTTAAGAATATAAATTATTAGGAAATCTTTAATTTAAAATCTTTTAATAATGACCCACTGTACAAAGAATGAAGTCCAAGCTCCTTACTATGGCCTATAAGACTGTATGATCTTCCCCTACTTACCTCTCCAACTTAATCTATCAATTTTTCCCTTGACTCAAGCATATTAAGCAGGTTTTTTCTCAGGTGTTTTTATGTCATCGCCTCAGAGATTTTATCTCAGACCACCTTATTTAAAGTAGGGAACCCCACTATTCTGTACTATTTTATTGCCTCTATAGCACATATCACAATGTTTAATTATCATGTTTACTTTTTTTATCTGCCTCTCTCACTAGAGAATAATATCTTTTCCAAGAAAATGTCTGTATTCTTCAAAATTTTATCCCCAGGACCAGCACACAGTAGGCATTCAATAAATGAGCTGAATTTATTAACAAAACCACATCCTTGATCTCATAGAACCTTGACATCTAATGAGAAAGACAAATACTCAAAAGTTCACACACATGAACTTGCTATAAGTGCTTTGGCAGAACAGAGTGCTGTAAGAAAGAGGTACTGAGGAAACAGTTTAAAAAGTAAGGAGATCTAGGGGCTTCCCTGGTGGCACAGTGGTTGAGAGTCCGCCTGCCGATGCAGGGGACACGGGTTTGTGCCCCGGTCCGGGAAGATCCCACATGCCGCGGAGCAGCTGGGCACGTGAGCCATGGCCGCTGAGCCTGTGTGTCCAGAGGCTATGCTCCGCAATGGGAGAGGCCACGGCAGTGAGAGGCCCACGTACCGCAAAAAATTAATTAATTAATTGATTAATTAAATAAAGTAAGGAAATCTAAGAAGAGAATGTCAGTCAGAGGGCACATACAGCATGTGCAAAATCCTCATGGGCTTCACACAACAACTTACAGAAGTCTATTTGGTTCCTGAGTTTGGGTAATTTCTAAAACTAAATATTAATAGATTGAGTTAAGTTTGAGCACGGCGGTTATCTCTCAGTATTCAAACTCCAGAACAAATAGCTTAAACTAGGATGATTTCCTTTTGGACTGAATAGGGGTAAGGCTCCTTTTGATCTGGTCCCTGAGTTCCTCTTTAACTTCATTTCCTCCCTCTCTCCTGATTTCATTCCAAACTGGCCTCCTTGCTATTCTTCAATCATGGTAAGCATACTCCCACCTTAGTCCCCTGAGATTTCTGTTGCTTCTGCCAACGCTCCTCCTAAATACAAAAGTGACTGATTCTTTCACTTCATTCAGGGTTCTGTTCAAATGGCATCTCCTCAGAGGTATCTTCTCTGACCACCCAATCTAACATAGCACTCCCCGCCACTCTCTCTTCCTTCACCCTGCTTGATACCATTTTCAGAGAAAAATATGAACTGTCTGTTATTGTTTATCTCAACTTAAATATAAGTTCCCCAGAGCAGGGACTTGTGTTCACTGCCATATTCTGGGCACCTAGGACAATGTTTGAAACTCAAATACTTGTCAAATTAACAAATATTTACATATAGCTAACATTTTGAGGGCATATGTGTGCCAGGCATGCAATTTAGATGTAGCAGTTCATTTAAACCTCACAGCAACCTTTCATGTAAGTAATATTATTAGTTCCATTTTACAAATGGTGAAACAGATAAAGGTTAACCATGGTCACACAGCTAGAAAGTGGCAGAGCCTGGATTTGAACCAAGCTATCTGAACTTGTAACTACAATGCTGCACCAGTTCACATGTGAATGAACAATTCCTTGGAACTGAGTAGCCCTGCCCCTTTTAAATGAGGTATGAGCATTCCAGTTACTATAATCTCCACTCAGCAGCTTCATCCATTTATTTCACCTGCCAGGTTTCTACAGGTATTTATATTTGTGGTCCCTGAGTTATAGTGTCATCAATTCCTAGCTGTCAGAGCTGAGGCTTGTTACTTAAACGTCTCTGAACTTTAGTTCTGAATCCCTCGTCTATTTAATGAGATCAATATCTTCCTCAAAGGAAAACATGTACATAAACAATTAGCATATTTCTGGGCACAGAACAAGCACTCAATATCTGGTAGCTTTTGTTATGTCACTATTAATAATGAAAGCTATTAATTTAGGGTCAAGAAGCCATCCCAGATGACTTATGGCAGATAACCATACCCTCCTTAAACCCTCTCTTGGTGACCCATTAAAGGTGATCCTGACTCAGTACATCATATATTAAGCTCTTTGTGTAATAAACTGAACGAAATATCTCAACCTTTATTCACCTACTTAATAACAAATCTACCATTCACTAAGAACTGAGGCATACAAGAACAGAGAATAAAAATACCAAACATTTACTTAGGGTTGCTTTGCTTAACACCATCTCATTTAATAATCACAAGAACTCACTCAGCAAAGATCGCAGTTTTACAGACGAGGAAACCACCCAAAGTTGCTCAGCAAATGACTGTCAGAGCAGAGCCAGCACTAGACCCCAGGGCAGTCTGACTTCAGAGTGCAGGTTCTTAACTCTGAATCACAAAGAACTGTCCCTGCCCTAGAGGTGGTTCACAATCTCCAGCTGTCACTCACAGTAGCCACAGGGTAAAACCGCAACCCCAAGGGAACTGGCAGGAAAAGGTCCAACCCTACGCAGTAAAGACAGCTGTCTGGGGAGAGAGGGGAGCTCGAAGCTTATACCTTTGCTGTTGGTTTCCGCGCGGGGCTTCGGGACAGAGAGATCCATCTGGCCAGGGGGAAGGGCCTGGCAGCCTGGTTGCATTTAACACCTGACAGGCGGCGGAGGACCGCCAGGAGGAGGCTGGCGGGCGGACGGCGGCCAACTCCACCTGCCGCCGCCCTCTGTACATCGCCCCCCGCCCCCGAAGCCCGACGTCACGGGACGAGAGGGAGCAGAGGTGGAGCCTGACGGGGTCCAGGGAGAAGGGCCGGTGGCGTTCGAGACAGCGGCAGAGCCGGAGGGCGCTGTGGAAGCTGGCAAGGCGGCGCTGACCTAATCGTCTGGGGCTCCGCCGCCGGGGGAGGACAACAAGCAGGCAGGTCAACCCCCTAACCTCCCTCTCAGTAATAGGCCTCCCTCTGGGACCCACCACAACTTCCAGCCCTGACTCGGAAAATCCCGCGAGAACTGGCTCCCGAGCTGTTTTCGGTATCTCACGAGAACAAAATATTGGTTGACATGGGCGGAGCGATCTTCCGGCCGTCTTTCCTCTAGGAACCCGGTAACACAAAGAACCGCGATAGTTGCAAGTATCGCGAAGTTTCATATCGCCTGCTAGCCTGCTGCGGCTCTTGTGGTTTCCGAGAGAGGCAGAAAGATGCTCGTGGGCGTGGACATGCAGTGGGTCTTTTAAGGACCGGTAAGGAGGGTGACGGCCTGGCAGGAGACTGTCGTCCCCGCGATCGTATCTTGTGGCTTATATTAGGCGCTTGGTTCCTTCGTCGAGTTGCCGGACGCTCAGGGACTTTAGGAGGCGAGCGGTTCCCGCTTGGAGTGCCGCCTCAGCCGTGTGGACACCGACGACTCAGGACACCCAGAGGAGTCATATTTTCTTAGGTCATATACTAAAATGTAGTAAGTTATAAATAACTTCCCTGAGTACAAAACCTGAAACACATGCCCTAAGTAGAAGGCAAAGGTAAAGATACTATGAAAACTTGAAAGTGTTTTTCCGTGTACCATCCCAAGTTACCAGTGGTTTGTATAACACATTATGGGTAAACACTAAGCAAACCATCAGGCTGTTTTGGTAAGCATCTTCAGGGCAGCATACCACTCAGGAATTAATGAATACTGCTCATCTAATACTTTTCCAGACGTTGTATGTAGATTAATCCAAAAATGCTTCCCCACAAGTTAAAATGTTTTTTGTATGCTGTAGGATATTTCATTGAAGTAGATTAGCCCGCATGGGCCTGTATTAGTTTCCTATGGCTGCTGTAACAAATTACCAAAAACTTAATGGCTTAAAACAGCATAAAAGTGTTATAGTTCTGTAAGTCAGAAGCCCTACATTGGTCTCATTAGGCTAAAGTCAAAGTATCAGCTGGGTTGCCTTCTTTTCCGGAGGCTCTGCAGAGTATGTTTCCTCGCCTTTTCCAGCTTCTAGAGGCTATACACATTGCTTGGCTCATGGACACCCTTCTGTCTTCAAAGCCAGCAGTGTTGCATCCCTCTGACCTTTCCATAGTCACATCTCCCTTTAATTGCAGCAGGGAAAGACTATTTGATTTTAAGGGCTCACATAAGATTGGGTCCACCAATAATCCAGGATAATCCTCCCATATCAAGGTCTATACCCTTTTTCACATCAACAAAGTCCCTTTGCCATATAAAGTAACATATTCATGGGTTCCAAGGATTAGGATGTGAATATCTTTGGTGGATCATTATTCTGCCTACCACAGGGTCTTAATGAGAAAAACTATATGGCTATTTGCTCTGTAAATAGGTATCCATTCTTTGACAGATACTAAAAATGAGCGTGTTTTCGTAAAATGCTTCATCTAGAATAGCACTTGTTTCTGTTTACCAGCAGGTAAAAATTTTGTATGGAAGAGAAACATCTAGTTCATCCATTATATTGGTCCTCACACATGGTTAAGAGGTTAAGTCATTTAACCCCACTGCTTCAGTGTCCTCACCCATGACATTAATAATAGCGTTATTGTAAAAATTAAATGAAATAAATAAAACACCTAAAACAATACGTAGTCACAGTAAGGATTTAGTATTGCAATATACTATTGTTATCAATAGAATGCATCCACTTGAAAGTTGAATTCTGCATAGCCATTTCTTCAATTTAATATTTTGGCTAATAGTTGATAGTACATTATTAATTAGATTAGAATTTTAGACTAGATTCTTACTTAAACACCATGGATTATAAGGCATATTTTCTAGGTGCAGCTGAAAAAAACTCATTGTAATTGTTACTCTTGATTTTAACATGCATCTTGATATTGGAAATTCTAAAATGTAGGGA
>NW_006773367.1:2692519-2694598 GCF_000442215.2 Lipotes vexillifer | reverse complement strand
GTAGGGAAAAATCTTCTTGGAATTGGAATTGATGAAATATATCTGTTTTACTTAAATTCTCTTCACATTGTCCCTAAAATCAATAGCAATTGGAAATTTCAATCAAGCTTACTTTTTTTTTCTGCAACTATCAGAGAAGAAATTTGATATTTTTCTCCTATTGAAATGACTAGTTGTGTAATGTTGTCTCATTTTTTAATGTTGTCTAATTTTTCCAGAGGTCCACTGATTTAAGATGTTCATTTCTAAAGAGCTGACCTCTAAATAGGAGTGATTAGACATATCACGTAGAAGTAAATATTGATTTAAATGAAAGAGATCATCTGGGTAATGGAATACTCTTGTGACTAACAGAAGTGAAGGGGGCCTCAATTTCTGAGTGTTTCTTATTTAATCTCACCACCATGGTTATGATACATGGTGAAGCGAAATAATCATGACATAAAATATGTTTTAGTGACTTACATGCCTCACAAAATTAGACATCCTGAAACATTCCTTCCCCCATTTAACAGTAGCCTTTGTCTGAGCCCATTAGAGTGACATCCTTGTCTAGGTGCTGATATTGTAAGCATCCAACACTGTAAAACTGCACTGCAAAGTGAAATTGAAAGCCTTGCAAAATATTCAGGAATTACCAGAAGTCAATAAAAATGATATTGGATAACTAAGTCGGATGCAAAAACATTGGCAAAGTATGATCTAGTAAAATTAAGCCTGTAAAATCTACAAAAAGAGAAAAAACACAGATGGTGATAGCATGGGCATTTCAAAAGAGTATTACTTGATTATCAAAGAGGCCCTTGAGAAAGAGGATTAAACCTTTTAATATTATACAAAAAAGTAGTCTTTATATTCACACTCCAGAAGTCAAATATGAATCTATCTGTGGTTCATAGACCTCCAAAATTGTGAGTTAATCCAGCAAAAAGGCTCAAGAAAATAATAAGTATGTGTCTTAGTCCATTTCGGTTGCTATGACAAAATTCCACAGACTGGGTAGCTGTAGATAAACAGCAGAAATTTATTTCTCACAGTTCTGGAGGCTGGGAAGTCCAAGATCAATGTGTCAGCATGGTAGCATTCTGGTGAAGGCCTTCATCCAGTTCATAGCTGGCCCTTTCTTGCTGTGTCCTCACATGGTGGAATGGGCTAGAGAGCTCTGTGGTATCTCTTTTTTAAGAGCATTAATCCTGTTAATGAGGGCTCCATCTCATGAACTAATCAACTCCCAAAGACCTCACCTTCTAAAACCATCACAATGGGCATTAGAATTTCAACATATGAGTTTTGAGGGGACACAAACATT
The DNA here is from genome assembly GCF_000442215.2 of Lipotes vexillifer. NCBI lineage: Eukaryota > Metazoa > Chordata > Mammalia > Artiodactyla > Lipotidae > Lipotes > Lipotes vexillifer. The sequence continues at coordinate 2,693,289 of NW_006773367.1, read as the reverse complement.
CAGACCATAGAAGTATGAAAACATAAGACAACATAAGAAATTGAGTCTCAGAGTTTTAGTTAGCTGATTTTAGGTTGTAGCATTTCTCCCCTGATACAGTTTTCCAGCCATTGTATCAAGGGGAAGAAAGGAAGAACAGATGAGGGCAGGGTAGAGGTGATAGAAATAGATGTGTCCTTGTTTGCCAATAAGTAGCCTAAACCTTAAAGTTTAAAAGTCAATGTTATGCAATAGTGTGAATGTACTTAATACTACTGAACCGTGGACTTTAAAATGGTGAAGAAGGGCTTCCCTGGTGGTGCAGTGGTTGAAAGTCCGCCTGCCGATGCCGGGGACACGGGTTCGTGCCCCGGTCCGGGAAGATCCCACATGCCGCGGAGCGGCTGGGCCTGTGAGCCATGGCCGCTGAGCCTGCGCGTCCGGAGCCTGTGCTCCACAACGGGAGAGGCCACAGCAGTGACAGGCCCACGTACCGCAAAAAAAAAACAAACAAACAAAAAAAAAAACAAATAAAATGGTGAAGAAGGTAAATTTCATGTAATATATATTCTTTTACTCTCATTAAAAAACAAAACAAGGGCTCCCCTGGTGGCGCAGTGGTTGAGAGTCCGCCTGCCAATGCAGGGGACATGGGTTCATGCCCCAGTCCAGGAATATCCCACATGCTGCGGAGCAGCTGGGCATGTGAGCCATGGCCGCTGAGCCTGCGCATCCGGAGCCTGTGCTCTGCAATGGGAGAGGCCACAACAGTGAGAGGCCCACGTACCGCA
>NW_006773367.1:2657889-2692509 GCF_000442215.2 Lipotes vexillifer | reverse complement strand
AAAAAAAAAAAAAAAAAAAAAAAAAAAAAAAACTTGGGTCAACAAAAGGACAATTTGATTCTTGAGTCAGGTGTAGTGAAAGTTATATAGTGAATGGCAGGTTAGTGTTAGGAATGTGATGAGCATTATTACCTCTTGAACCTTCACCAATGCTGTTTTTACTTCATAGACTCATTATATATTAGAACTTGAAGAAATTTAAGGGATTCCTTTATCCTGTGCTTTAATTTAAAGACAAGAAAATAGTTTTGAGAAATGTTAGGTTATTTGCCACTGGTCACAAATAGCAAATAAAATCAGGACTAGAACATGATTCCTGATACTCATTGCAATATGATAGGTATACAAAAATATTTCACAGAAGATACTTTTAGATTTGAAAAATTAAATCCTGTGATTCAATTTCATGTAATATTTCATATCACATGTCACATAGTAAGCCTAACAAATCAGCAGCAAAACACGAGGAACTGCAGGTTGAAATAATTTTATAAAAATACTCAATATGCATAGCAGACCTCGCAAAAAAAAGTGTGTAAAATACTCATAGGCCAAAAGTAAGGAGGGAGGGCTTCCCTGGTGGTGCAGTGGTTGAGAGTCCGCCTGGCGATGCAGGGGACACGGGTTTGTGCCCCGGTCCGGGAAGATCCCACATGCTGTGGAGCAACTAGGCGCGTGAGCCATGGCTGCTGAGCCTGCGCGTCCGGAGCCTGTGCTCCGCAACCGGAGAGGCCACGACAGTGAGAGGCCCGCATACCAAAACAAAAACAAAAAAAGGAGGGAGGTGAAAGCTAGGTTATTTAGCTGGCACTTATGCCACTGCTGTCCTGGAAGCATTTGCCCATCTCAGTTACCAAAAGGTCTGAGTATTAACAGTTTTGTGGGGACAGAAGACATGGTCTTAAGCTCTCATAAGGTCCCAAATTGGAACTGAGGCTCTCATTTGAAATCAGAAACCTTGAAAGGTAACATCCTCAGTGAAACAGTGGGCTAGAAGAAAACTTTGGAGAGCAGAAAACAGGGAGGATGAAGAAGAGAGACTTGTTTTTCTTGGCATGGGCTCTTTGGACGGGGTGTGTGTGTGTGCGCGCGCGTGTGTGTATTTCCTCTGACATTTTGAAACCACAGCCATGCCCCCAAATGGATTACAATTTGAATTCACATAATCTGCATGATCTAGGAAACCCCAAGCCATGATAATAGCATAATGTAGTGCCAGTTTAATTACATCCAGGTTGGGAGAAAGAAAATGGCATATCCTTTCTAAAAGAAAACATGTTAAAACAAAGACCCCTCAAAATTCTCAGAGATAAAGCCCTGTAAAACAGTTCACAGTCCCCAAACTGCAAAACACAAAAATGAGCCACCATGAACAAAAGCCAGTAGGAAAAACATGCAACAAAGATGGACCCTTAGTAGTTTCAGTTATTAGAAGTATTAGATAAAAGTTTGTGTGTGTGTGTGTGTGTATAGATAAAATACGTTTTGGTATTTTAAAAAATGAAACTGAGAACATGAGAAAGAGAAAAGACACAGTCAAAAAACAGCAAACAGATTTTTTTAAAAGGACTAGAACTTTTGGAAATGACAATTTTAATTATTGAAATTAAAAATTCAATAGTAAGTTAAATGGCAGATTAAAGACACCATAATATACCATATAACACAGGGAACTATATTCAGTATCTTGTAATAACCTATAATAGAAAAGAATCTGAACTGACTTTGCTGTACACCTGAAACACTGTAAATCAACTATAGTTCAAAAAAAATAAAAATTAAAAAATATAAAATTAAAAAAATAAAAGCAGAATGGACATATCCCCCCTCCCAAATAAAAGAAAGAAAAGAAAAGAAAAAACCCTAATAGAGAATTCATGACCTGAAAGATCTAAAGAAATGACCCCAAATGCAGGACAAAATGTCAAGTAGAGGGAAAGTACAAAAGAAAGGTTAAGAAAAATGGAGGCTAGAATTGGATTTCCAGAAGTAATAAATAGAGAGAATGAGGGAAGAAAATTTTCAAAGAAATGATAGCTGAAATCCTCAGATTCAGGAAGCGCAATAAATTGGGTGCAATATTAAAAAAATATATATGCCAGTAGTTGCACACATTGAAGTAAAATTACAAAAGAAAGTAACAAAGAGTCTTGAAAGCAGCCATTAGAAAAGACAGATTACCTATAGAATAGAATGACAATTTAACTGATAACACTAGACTTCTCAATATTAGAAAGGAAGCCAGGAGACAGTGGGATAGTAACTTCAAAGTGCAAAAAGAAAATAACTGTCAACCTAGAACTTCATAGTCTGCTACACTATAGTGAGTGCAAAATAAGAATATTTTCAGACAAAATCAAAAGCATAAAACCAGTGGACTCTCACTACAAGATCTTTTTAAGGATTTTGAACTCAGAAAACAGATCTGAAATGTAAGAAGAATAATTAGCCTTAAAAAATTGGCAAACAACCATTAACTGTGTAAAATTATAGTAATGATGTAATTTAAATATATAAAAGTAAAGGAAAATTAAAATGCTGGACAAAAAACTTGAAAATTTGATAACAGTGAAAGAATCTAATGTGTTTAAGATGTTTCTGTTGGAAAAGAGAGTAGAGATACTGATGATTTTTTGTTTTTTTTGTTTTGTTTTGTTGCGGTATGTGGGCCTCTCACTGCTGTGGCCTCTCCCGTTGCAGAGCACAGGCTCTGGACGTGCAGGCTCAGGGGCCACAGCTCACCTGATGATTTTTACTAAGTGAAATATTCACATTAAATGTCAGGGTATATGTAATGAAATATTAAAGGAACATATAAGTTCTTAATAAAAAAGTGGATAATAATCCAATATAAAGCAGGAAAGGAGAAAAATAAAGCAAAAGCATGATTAATAGCTCAAAATAATAAAAATTGATCCATATATTTTAGTAAAAGCAATAAATGTATTTAAAAGATTAATTTTCCTGGTAAAAGGTACTTTCTGATTGGATAAAAACTAAATCCAACTGTATGTCAGTTACAATACATACTCTTAAAAAAAGTAAAGACAAGGCTGAAAGTAAAGTAAAAAGATATAATAGAGAAATAGTGGAGGGAAAAAACAATTAGAGTAGCTCAGAATATTAATATCAGACAATACAAGCTTTAATGTGAAAAGCCTTAAGGACAAAGAAATTAGCCACAGAAATTATAAAAGGCACAGTTTACCAAGGAGATAAAAAAAGGATCTCTACTTATAACCACCTACCAATAGTCTCAAATATAAAAAAGTTGTCAGAATTTCAAGGAGTAACTGGTAAGGCCATAAACATTGTAGAAATTTTTAATGTTCTTCACAGTAATTGTCAGATTCAAAAGAAAGTAGAATCAGGGCTTCCCTGGTGGCGCAGTGGTTGAGAGTCCACCTGCCAATGTAGGGGACACGGGTTCGTGCCTGGTCCGGGAGGATCCCATGTGCCACGGAGTGGCTGGGCCCGTGAGCCATGGCTGCTGGGCCTGCGCGTCTGGAGCCTGTGCTCCGCAATGGGAGAGGCCACAGCAGGGAGAGGCCCGCGGACCACAAAAAAAAAAAAAAAAAAGAAAGTAAAATCAAGTCACACAATTAACTGTCTTGATCTAATGGACATATATAGAGTACTCTGTTTTATTATTAGAGAATAAACATCTTCACAAGCACAAAGGGAACATTTATAAAAATTGACTATAAACTATGTCATAAAACAAGTCTCAACAGCTTTCCAGCAGTCTGCTTCAGACAGATCATGTTCTCTAGTCCTATGACTTAAGTCAGAAATTAATATTTCAAAAATATTTTTAAAAGATATATTTGGAAATTTAAAAACACTTCTAAACTTATGGGTCAGAGAAAAAAATCATGATGGAAATTAGATAATAAATATATAATAATTAAAAGGAACAAGTTATAAGACTTCTTCAGCTGAGGCCCTAAAATGACAAACCTCACATTTAATGTGAGATAGTCTTCCATATAAGATTTCCAAAGGAGGTCAACAACAGATTTTTTGATCCTAATTCCTCATCTGCATTGAGTATATGAAAGTGTTGGATGGAAGGGATTAGAGGATGGGGATGGGAGGTTAGAGGAAGAGAAGAAAATGTTTTTGATAGAGCTATTGCAGAGCTAAGTTCCACACCTCAAGACGAGCAAAAGGAGCTTCAGAGGAATCACTTGGAATATTTAATATGCATCCCTTGGAATTTTTGGAACATGGTGGACTATTTGACTGAAACCTTAAGAATCTGAAGGGCAAGTGCTGGGGCTGGCTAACTGCTCTGAAGTTGAATAAGAAAATTTAATGTGTTTGGGGCCACCTTACTCCCAGAGTTTATTGTGACAAAGGGATGAACATTTTCTCAAGATGTGGGTCTTAGGTGAGAGAAAGCCAGCAGAGACTTCAAGATGACCCCAAAAGGGAACCTGGGACAGCTGGATACATAGGGATTAAACAGTGACCCTGAAGAATACAGGAAAACACCCTATGAAAGACATCCAAGGAAGGCCTCTGCACTCTCATGGCAGTACTGGTTTAAAAAACCTTTCCTGTTTCTTAATTTTTCTCCTTTTCCCAAACAATTCTGGAAAAGTCAGGAGCAGCCTAGTAAGTATGAGAGAAAGGCAGAAACATATATAAAAGTAGTAATCACCCCTACTTTTTCCACTGCAACAACTCACATTAAGCATGTGTAAGCTCTGCTAGCAGAAGAACTTTAAGTTTTAAATGAGTATTGAATTCTGAAATTTAATATTACAGTGGACCTATTAACTATCAAACCAAGACTTTTTGCTTATTTGTCTAGTGGCTAGAAGTGACCACAGGATTTTTAATTGCTGAGAGAGATCAGAAGATTCCTGTGATTTCTCTGTACCCTTCCTTTCAAGGGTATGGAGAAAAACTAGCCCTCATAATGGGTTTGAGTGAGCAGTGTAACAAATAAGTGAAATTATATTCTGATTTCCTCTCAGGAGTCTTGCTGTTTCAGTATCCATTAAAACTCAATAATAATAGATATACTGCATATCAAAGCTTATGAGAAATTCATACTTAGGGGGACACCAACAAGAAGACCAACATACACACTTGTGGGAGTCCCAGAGGAGAGAGAGAGAAAGAGACAGAATATTTGAAGAAATAATGGCTGAAAATGTTCCAAATTTTGTGAAAGACATGAATAGAAACACCCAGGAAGCTCAACAAACTCCAAATAAGATGAATGCAAAGAGGCTCATACCAAGACACATTATAATTAAACTTTCAAAAGCCAGTGCCAAAGAGAGAATCTTGAAAGCAACAAGAGAGAAGCAAATCATCACATACAAAGGATGCTCAAAATTATCAGTATATTTCTCATCAGAAACTTTGGAGGCCAGAAGAGAATTGGCTGACATATTCAAAGTGCTAAAAGGAAAAACTGTCAACCAAAGAGCCTATATCTGCCAAAACTGCCCTTCAGAAGTGAAGGGAGAAGTTAAGACAATGCCAGAGAAACAAAAGCTAAGTGAGTTTGTGACCACTAGACCTGCCCTGCATTAAGTGCTCAAGGGATTCCTGTATAGTGAAATGAAAGGACACTAGACAGCAACTTGAAGCTGTATAGAAAAATATACACTGAAAACTACAGAACATTCCTGAAAAAAAATTAAAGAAGAAAAAATAAATGGAAACACATCCCAAGTTCATGGCTTAGAAAATTTAATATTGTTAAGATTTAGTACTACCCAAAGCAATCTACAGATTCAATGTAACCCTTAGAAGAGTCCCAATGATTTATTTTGCAGAAATAGATAAACCCATCCTAAAATTCAGATGAAATCTCAAGCACCCAGAATATCCAAAAATAATCTGGAAAAAGGAGAAGAAACCTGGAGGACTCACACTTCCTGATTTCAAAACTTATTACAAAGCTACAGTAATCAAAACTGTTTTGTACTAGCACAAAGACAGACATAGATCAATGGAGTAGAATAGAGAGCCCAGAAATATGCCCTCACATATATGGTCAAATGATTTTCAACAAGAGTGCCAAGACCATTCAATGGGGAAAAGACAGTCTTTTCAACAAACAGTGCTGGGAAACTGGATATTCACATGCAAAGAATGAAATTGGACCCTTACCAAACACCAAAATGGATCAAGGACCCAAATGTAATACCTAATATAATAAAATTCTTAGAAGAAAACAGAACAAAACTTCACAACATTGGACTTGGCAGTAATTTCTTGGATATGAAAGATGTATGAATGGCCAATAAGCACATTAAAAAGATGCTCAACATCACTAATCATTAGGGAAATGCAAATCAAAACTAAAATAGGTACCGCATCACAACTATTAGGAACACTTATATCAAAAAAATAACTTGTTGGAGAGGATGTGGATAAATGTCACCCTTGAGCACTGTTGGTGGGAATGTAAAATGATACAGTCACTGTGGAAAACAGTATGACAGTTCCTCAGAAAATTTTAAATGATCCAGCAATTTGATCCATTTGATCCAGCGATTCCACTTCTGGGTATATACCCAAAAGAATTGAGAGTAGGATCTCAAAGAAATATTTGTACACCCAAGTTCATGGCAACAGAGTGGACAATAGCTAAAATGTGGAAGTAGTCCAAGTGTCCGTTGATCAATGAATGGATAAGCAAAATGTGGTATGTACAAATATTGAAATATTCCACCTTAAAAAAGAAGGAAATTCTGCAATATGCTACAACATTGATGCACTTGAGGACATTATGCTAAGTGAAATAAGACAGTTACAAAAAGACAAATACTATATGATTCCACTTATATGAAGTACTTAGTGTAGTCAAAATCATAAAGACAGAAAGTGTTAATGATGGTTGCCAGGGGCTGGGTGGAGGGGAGAATGGGGAGTTATTGTTTAATAGATACAGAGTTTCAGTTTTATAAGATGAAAAGAATTATGGGGATGGATAGTGGTGATGCTTGCACAACAATAGGAATGTATTTAATACCACTGAACTGTACACTTTAAATGGTTAAGGTGATAAATTTTATGTGTATTTTACCACATTAAGATAAAAAAACTATTATTCAAAACAATATGAGAATTCACATAAAAATAAGGGAATATGCAATAATATTTTAGAATAAGAGAATTGAAATACAAGTGCAGTTTATAAAAATCAACTGCATTCCTATACACTAGCAACACAAAATAGGAAACATAATTTTTAAATTATACTATTTATAGTATCAACTAAAAATATATAAGAACAGTTAATAATTATCTTTTAAAATGTATGCAAGATAGTTGAGAAGGAATAATAAACTTTATTGGAAACGTACATGGAAAAGAGATACACTATGTTCATGGTATAAAAATATAATATGATAAAGATGTCAGCTTTCCCCAAAATTAATCTATAGATTCAATGAAATTCACTATCAAATTACTGGCAGAGCTTTTTCCTGTGGAACTTGACAAGGGGATTATAAAGAAAAAGTATAAAGTGCCAAGAATATCAAGAAAGTTTTGACAAGATACCAAAAGGAAAGGAGGAACAGTTCAATAAGTAATTGTTCAAAACTGGAACAATTGAGTTTTCACAGGGGAGAGAAGTGGAGTTGAATTTGTGTCCAACATTATACATAAAATTAAATTAAATTCCAAGTAAATGAAAAACCAAATGTAAAATGAAAAACTTTAAAATTTTTAGGAAGTTTTAAATTTAGAAAGAGAGAAAAGGAAAAAAAAAACCCACCAACCCAACAAATTCTTTTCACATATTCAAAATTTCTGGTCAGCCCAGCACAGCTATCAAACACCAAATGAGTGGTAAAGTAATAGAAAGATAAACGAAGTGGTATACCATTTGTACAACTATGTACAAGGCAGTTGCCTTACTAGACATGTCTTTATTCTAACTCTTCAGACAACTAGAACAGTATTTTATTGTTTACATGTCAAAATTTGCATATTAATGATGCATATATAGTTATGTTTGAAGTATTTCTTTTAGCATACTTTTTTTAAAGAAGATGTTGGGGGTAGGAGTTTATTAATTAATTTATTTATTTTTGTTGTATTGCATCTTTGTTTCTGTGCGAGGGCTTTCTCTAGTTGTGGCAAGTGGGGGCCACTCTTCATCGCGGTGTGTGGGCCTCTCACTATGGTGGCCTCTCTTGTTGCAGAGCACAGGCTCCAGACGCGCAGGCTCAGTAGTTGTGGCTCATGGGCCTAGTTGCTCTGCGGCATGTGGGATCCTCCCAGACCAGGGCTCAAACCTGTGTCCCCTGCACTAGCAGGCAGATTCTCAACCACTGCGCCACCAGGGAAGCCCCTAGCTTACTTTTATTTAACATAAAATTTTAATTATATCATATATGATTAGCTTATTCTGAAAACAATCAGCATAAAACTAGTATATCCATGTAAGAACATGCTACTCAACTTTATCATTAAAAAAACAAAATAAGTTGTTTAAAACTTAAATGTAAATTGATAGGCTAGTATTGCTTTAAATAAATACAACAATTACAGGCTTAATTGCAATGATATTGCAAAACTAACTTTTAAAAACTAAATTGAAAATTGAATACAATTTTAGATAAAATATTGAAAAACAATACTTGGACTTAATCCATATGTTACTTCCCTCATATTTATCCAAAAGTGTGGTAGCATAAAAAATTAACTAATATAAGTATCATAGAAAGACTTTTTGCCCAACTAAAAAACTACTAATGAAGATGTATTTTTCCAAGGAATTAAGTAAACTCCAAAAATTCATTACATATTCATAATGCGATTCTCTTTTCCACAAAAGATTCTAGTCAACGTAATGGGAATTACATTTAAATAACATTTAGGTAGTGCAAAAAATGTAGATTTGCCTTTGCTAAGCAGGATAGAAACATTAAATATCTGAATCACTTAAAAATTTTAGGGTGAAAGATGTTTTCAATCCTTACCATGGACTCCCCAAATGGTTTTCAGATTACATGATCTGTAGTGTGCATTTCAAGTCTAAAATTCTGTGTATCTTCTGTTAAAGGTAACTTTTCCTCAAGTTATTTTAGCCCACATGGCCTCATTGTTGGTGACTTTACCTGCATTTTCATTGCTTAAATTCTTCAAACAAGGCAACTGTTTCAAAAGGGAAGATATATAGACATGGTTTAAAATGTTAAAGTCCAGATTTTAAAGTATGCCTATATACTTTGTAAAGATGGTTGCCAAAGTTTTAATTTTCAAATATGTTCCCAAATGGAATGATACCTTAGGAACCATGAAACAACAGTAAAGGGGAATTCTGTGGTCATTACAGGATGTGCAGACTTGAATAGAGGTTTATTCTGAAAGCAATATTATACTTCCTTTATGAGAATCATTTTTATCACCTTGCTCTACATTCATCAATATATTCTAATGGAATAGCATGGGCTAGGAATAACTTGAGGAACTAGTTAAGACAGGGAAATATGAAAAGCATGTAAAAGTTAAATGAGTTTATTTTGAAACTGATTACTATTATTTAAAATATAAGGCAACTCTGCTCTGTCCAATTTATGCATATATTATTTGACATACTGGTTGAAATATCACATACCACTTTTGTACCTACTGTGCAAAATCCAAATAATTCATATTTTCAAGTCTGTTAAAACCTTCTCAAATTTCTGTAATTCATTCAAGTTCTGTAGAAAAACATAGGCTTTTTTTTTTTTACTGTTATTTATACAGTTCAGTGTTACAGATTCTAAATATCTAAAACCCTGCAAGAATTCCACCATCCAAAGCATATTCTTAAGACCTTTTTGCATTTACCACTGTTGTCACAATAATGTCTTTTGTGGCTGTGAATTATCATTAGACTTTCTATATTCACAACCATGAGAATACCTGTCTTTTCTTTTTCTATCAACTTTTTATTATTTTTCTTCAGGAAAGATTATATCTATTTCTAAATCTGTGACAACTTTCAAATGTATAGGACTGTTAAAAGTGGACATTACTGATATTATTTTATTTTTATTTATTTTTTAACATCTTTATTGGAGTATAATTGGTTTACAACGGTGTGTTAGTTTCTGCTTTATAACAAAGTGAATCAGCTATATGTATACCTATATCCCCATATCCCCTCCCTCTTGTGCCTCCCTCCCTCCCTCCTTATCCCACCCCTCCAGGCGGTCACAAAGCACCGAGCTGATCTCCCTGTGCTATGCAGCTGCTTCCCACTAGCTATCTATTTTACATTTGGTAGTGTATATATGTCAATGCCACTCTCTTACTTTGTCCCAGCTTACCCTTCCCCCTCCCTGTGTCCTCAAGTCCATTCTCTACCTCTGCATACTACTGCTATTATTTTAGATGGTAGTTAAGAGAAGCAGAGAATATGATGGTGGGGGCTCACACATGGTTGTTATCATTAGAAAAAAATCATACCACTAAGCATAATAAGCTTAGAACCATAGCAAAGGTGATTTAAGAAAGAATGTCCCCCCATTCTCTCTTCCATTCTTTTTTTTTTAACTTAGCATTCATTGATATAAGTGGATATTCTTTTTTTATTTATTGAGATGTAATTGACATATAACATTATATTAGTTTCATGTGTATGAAAAAATAAATTGATATTTGTACATATTGAGAAACAATCACCACAGTAAGTCCAGATAACATCCATCACCATATAAAGTTACACAATTTTTTTCTTGTGATAAGAACTTTTAAGGTCTATTCTCTTAGCAACTTCTAAATATATACAATGGTATTATCAACTATAGCTACCATGCTGTACATTAAATCCTAAGTGGATATTCTTGAGGGAAAAAAAGAAAACTACCACTTCTTTCCACTTTTAAGTATTTAAATTATTATAAAGTGGTACATATCACTAGTCTAAAGAAGTGCAGTACAAATCTTGTCATATACAGTATTCCTTCAAAAACAGGTTGTCCCTCCAAGTTGGTCACAGTTTAGTAGGGGAGGAAGGGCTGTAGACCAAGTACAGTGTGATAAGTGACATGTACAAAGGGCTGCTGCATTTATGACTGAGACTTCTATCTTTCAGACTCCAGATTTGTGTAGAAGCCAGTCATAATTTGCATGGTCCTTTTCCTGACTATGTATTTCTTATATTTCATATAATCCATAGATCATTTAATGGAACTAATTCAGTTTACTGTTAAATTCTATTAAATGTCTATTTCTTACATTTCTGCCATAAAAATTCCCTAGCAATTGAGATAAATTACAGAAGAAATATTAATAAATTGTATAGAATCTTAGGAAAATTGGCAGTTCCCTTAGTATCTATTCATTTAGTCATTCATTCATTCAACAAATGTTTATTTAGCACACCTGTCATATGCCAGGAACCCTGCTTGGCACTGAAGATAAAGCCAAGAACCAGAAAGACATGACCCCTGCCCTCATAAAACTAAAAGTCAATAACATTCCCCAAATTAATACTTTAAAACATGGAGATTACATAGACTGTCACACAGTTAAATAAGACAGATTGCTGTTATTTGGACAGTTTTTGTACTTTGCCTCATTTTAGTAAAATTTAAGAATATCAAAAATAAAGAAAAACTTCCAGAGTGAAAGAACAGATCACTCACATATGACCAGGTAATATACTCATTTTAGACATTTCAAATACTTCTTTAAAAAGATAACTGAGTTATACTTTTTAGTATTGTAGGGGAGACAAATTTCTGAAGCTACAATTTTGCACTTATCCAGATCATCATTTAAATATGAGAGTACAATAAAAAATCATCTCAGCCATTTAAGGCCTCAGAAACATTGCCACACACAGACTCTTAAAAAAAAAAAAGCTCTTTGCTACAATAATAGTAGAGGACTTTAATAGCCCACTTTCAATAATGGATAGAACTAGACAAAAGATCAGTTAAGAAAGCATGGACTTGAATAACACTATAGACAAATTGAACCTAACAAACATATACAGCACTCTCCTTACAGCATAATATACATTTTTCTGAAATGCAGAAGGACCATTCTCCAGGATAGACCATATGTTAAGGCCACAAAACAGTCTTAATAAAGTTTAAATGATTGAAAACATACCAAGTGTCTTTTCTAATCACAGTGGAATGAGACTAGAAATCAACTGTGCAAGGTAAACTAGAAAACTCATAAATATATAAATATTAAACAACACACCAATATGTCAAAGAAGAAATCACAAGGGAAATTAAAAATGTCTTGAGAAAAATAAAATTGAAAACACAGCATATTTAAACTTACATGATGCGGCAAAAGTAATGCCAAGTGGAAAGTTTATAATTGTAAAGACTTACATTAGAGAATATAGGTCTCAAATCAACAACCTAACTTTACAACTTAAGGAACTAGAAAAAGAAGGACAAACAAATCCAAAGCCAGCAGCAGGAAATAAATATTAGAGCAAAAATAAATAGAGAATATAAAAATGATAGAGAAAATGAAACCAAGAGTTCTTCAAAAAGATCAACAAAAATAACAAACCTTTAGTTATATTGACCAAGAAAAAGAGAGAATACTGAAATAACTAAGAAAGGGGGCATTACTATTGATTTATAGAAATAAATAGAATTATAAAAGTGTATCAATAATTGTATGCCAACAAATTGGATAACCTAGATGAAATGGGCAAATTCATAGAAACATACAACCTAGCAAGACTGAATCATGAAGAAGTAGAACATCTGAATAAACCTATAACCACTAAGGAGATTGACTCAGTAATTAAAAATGTCAATAAACAAAAGTCTGGACAAGATGGCTTCACTGGTGAATTCTACCAAATATTTAAAGAAGAATTAAATCCTTCTGAAATACTTCCAAAAACTTGAAGAGAAAGGAACACTTCCTAGCTCATTTTAGGCCTGCATTATCCTGATATCAAACTCAGACAAAAAAACTACCAACATTGTTCCTTATGAATATGAATGTGAAAGTCCTCAACCAGATATTAGCAAACAGAAGTCAGCAACATAGTAAAATGATTATACACCATGACTAAGTGGGATTTATTCCTGGAATTCAAGGATGGTTCAACATACAAAAATCAATCAGTGTAATACACCACATTAAGAGAATGAAAGACAGACCGAAAACATTTGACAAAATTCAACACACTTTCATGATAAAAACAATAAACTAGGGATAGAAGGAAATTACTTCAGCATAATAAAGCCAATTTATGGAAAACCCGCAGCTAACATCATACTCAATGATGGAAGCCTGAACATTCTTCCTCTAAGTTCAGGAACAAGGCTAAGAATCCTGCTTTCACCACTTCTATTCAACATAGTTCTGGAAGTCTTAGAGCAATAAGGCAAGAAAAAGAAATAAAAGGCATCCAAATTGAAAAAGAAGAAGTAAAATTATCTCTGTTTGCAGATGATATGATCTTGTATGTAAAAAACCCTAATGACTACACACACACAAACTGTTAGAACTAATAAATGAATTCATCAAAGTAGCAAGATACAAGTCAACATGCAAAAATCAGTTGCATTTCCACACACTAGCAATGAACAATCTGAAAACAGTCCATTTCGAAAATGGGCAAAAGACCTGAATAGATGTTTCTCCAAAGACAATATGTGAATGGCCAATAATCACATGAAAAGATGCTCAATGTCACACATCATAGGGAAATGCAAGTCAAAACCTCACTTTACACCCATTAGGATGGCTATTGTAAACAAAAAACAGGCAAAAAAAAAAAAAACAACACACACACACACACACGCACAGAAAGCATCAAGTGTTAGTGAGAATGTGAAGAATTTGGAAGCCTTGTGCATTGGTAGGAAGAATGTTGATGTAAAATGGTGCAGCTGCTATGTAAAATGGTATGTCAGTTACTCAAAAAGTTAAATGTAGAATTATCACATGATTATAGAATTAGCATAGATCCAGCAATTCTACTTCCAGTTATACACCCAAAATAATTGAAAGCAAGGACTTGAACAGATATTTGTACACTCATGTTCATAGCGACATTATTCAAATAATGAAAGATGGAAGCCACCCAAGTGTCCATCAATGGATAAACAAAGTGTGGTATATGCATACAATTGAATACCATTCAGCCTTAAAAAGGAAGGAAATTCTGACACATGCTACAACATGGATGAACTTTGAAGGCATTATGCTAAGTGAAATAAGCCAAACACAAAAGGACAAATACTATATGATTTCACTCATATGAGGTACCTAGAGTAACCAAATCCATAAAGACAGAAAGTAGAATGGCCATTGCCAGGGGTTAGAGAGAGGAGGGAATGGAGACTTACTTTTAATGGGTACAGAGTTTCAGTTTGGGAAGATGAAACAAGTTCCTGAGACAGAGAGTTGTGATGGTTGCACAACAATGTGAGTGTGCTTACACCACTGCACTGTACACTTAAAAATGGTTACAATGGTAAGTTTTATGTTACGTGTATTTTACCACAATTTAAAATAGTTAAAACTGTAAATTTTATGCCTTGTATATTTTACCACAATTAAAAAATACATGAAAACTTCTAGAACTCTATTAGAAATAAATTCAGTATGATATTATAGGAATAGGGGAAGAAGGAGTGGGCAAAAAACTTTTAAAAATTATTGTTGTCTAAAAATGTGAGGACAAAAAATAAAGAATAATAAGGGGAAAATGACAGAAAATGGAGGGAAACACATTTACAATTGAATTTCCAAAACTGAAATTCTAGATGATGTGAACCAAAACACTTCAGGGAGAAACTAAAAAGATGAGAGAATTCTAACTCATTTGTATTGTTTGAGGAAAGATATTGATAAACTTGGGAAATAGAAAAATATGAAAAGTGTAACAGTCAGTCTTAATAAGTTAGGGATAACCCATTAAAAGAATAAAACTGGAATGTAAATCTCAATTTTTGATATTTGAAGAAATTTGATATTTGAACAAATTTTTATCTATGTGAAAGAAAGAACAGGAAGAAGAAAAAGCAGCAGCATAGCAAAGGGAAATATGAAATGCAGAAATAAATCTGATATAACGGTAATTACAGTAAATGTAAATGTTACTCATATTGGATAACAAAACAATATACTAAATATAAAAAGAGATTTAAAACAAAAAGATACAGAAAGATGGAAATTTAAATCATTAATAAAACATACTAAAATATAAACAACAGTAAAAAGGGCTAGAGTACCAATCTTAATATCTATCAAAAGAGAATTCAAGGAAAAATATTATAAAAGCCAAAGAGCAATATTATATATGGATATTATAACAACTCAAGAAGGTAAAACAAATCAGGAAGTTCAGCAAAGATGCTGGGTATGAGATCAGTTTTTAAAAGTCAGTTAACATTTCTCTATACCAGCAATGATTATCTAGAACAGGGGTCCCCAACCCCCAGGCCTTGGACCAGTATCATTGCTCGGCCTGTTGGGAACCGGGCTGCACAGCAGGAGGTGAGTGGCAGGCAAGCGAGCAAAGCTTCATCTGCTGCTCCCCATCACTCCCCATGGCTTGCATTACCACCTGAACCATCCCCACCCCCCATAGAAAAATTGTCTTCCACAAAACCAGTCCCTAGTGCCAAAAAGTTTGGGGACCACTGATCTAGAAAACACAATAGGAAATACAGAGCAGTAGAAAAACTATGAAGTGCCTAGTAATAAACTTTTAAAATAATATGCAAGACATCTATGGAGAAAGTTTTAAAACCCAATTACGGGACATAAAGATCTAAATAATTAGAGAAATAGATTATCCTCATGGATAAGATAATTTAACATTCTGAAATATATTGAATATATTAAACGCCTGTATTCATGGGATCATTTTAAAGAATATTCAACTTGTAGCAAGTGAGGACATAGGCAGTCTAGGGTTCTTATGGCCATTTTTTTCTAGTCTAGTCTTTTAAAATAAATGTTTATTAAGGAATTTGTCTTTAAGTTCTTTGTATTTGCTGTTCCTTCAGCTTGTACTATTATTTCCCTAGATATTCTCATGACTCATTCATCCAAAGTAGGGACCATGGATCCATATATGACTTTATGAGAATTACTCCTTTTCTTGGCTACTTGCCAGGGGGTGGATACCAGATCTAGACCACTGAGATCTACTAAGGAAAGAAAGGGAGAGGAGGTACAGTTGGGACTTTATAGCACTTATCATTACCAGATGTCACACTTTATGTATTTTATGTGTTCATTATTCACCTCCCTTAAGCACAGTGAGGGCAGTGACTTTTTGTTATTGATGCTCTCTGTTATGGGCACAACATTAAAAAAAAAATTCCTGGACATAGTAGGCACTCAATAAGTACTTGTTAAATGAATTAATTGAATACAAGAATAATTTGTTCCTAGTGGGCAAATATATTCAAGAAGACTATCAGCTAAAATTAAGATTGGAAAATTGGTAAATTAACTTTTAATAAATTTTCAGAACATTAGCCTCCTCTTCCAGATACCATACCTCAAGGGCTTACCAGCTCTCTAATTCTCAACTTAAATGACTAATTAAATGGATGAAAAATCTCCTTTTCTGGCTTTAATTCTTTTCTGTATTATACATAATGATTCTCTGATGCAAGGTGCTGTACATTTTACTGTGTCTTTTTGGAACTGAATTTGTGCCCTCTGGGCCAGAAATATGTCTGCTATTTATAAAAGTTTAATTTCTCCCCAATATCTAGTTAAAAGGTGAATCTTAGAAAGACTAAAATGTTGTGCTAAAACAAATACTGTGCATAGTCAAATCAAACATAAATAAACATTCCACTTTTATGTTCTTTTGAGAAGAGCTTAAAGAACTAACTTATAAATTGTAATAGATTTGTAATTAGTTTAATTTGCAGTCACTGAAACATTCAGACATTGGTTTTCCAGATAATCATAGTTTGGATTAAAAATTTCACAATTTTTTATAGACTATTTTACTTCATGATACTCATTACACGTTATAGAAATAGCATACAGATTTCCCTCACACTTCATTGATACACTAAACAATTTAGTTTTTATAAAATGCATTCATTCTAATATATTCATGATATATATTATTATTCTAGAAGCAGATAACCAGTTGTTTAGATAGTTCTAAGATTTTAACTGCATATTAATACAGGAGAGTATATTAAATTAAAATCAAAAAACAGATAATACTAAGAAAAAATGATGACACACTGACAGGAAAAGAATAATTTTTAGTGTAGTATACTACATTCTAAATGAAAATGTTTGGATGAGAATACAAAGAGGTTGAATATGAATAGTATGATTCAACTGGTAAATGTACAGTGTATGTTTTGCTAAGAAATCATAAAGCACAGGAGAGTGGTCTCACTAAATGGTATTACATTTTATGAAATTAGAAAGACTTTAGTTTATTGGATAAGACCAAGTCTTATGTACATGTGATGATAAAAAAGATCAACATAAGTGAGTGTAGCTATATCAAATGTTTAAGATGGACTTAAAGGACTCAACTGAGCTCACAAGAAATACACAGGAGAGACGAACAAGTTAAACGGCACTATGAAAAAATAAACAGATTTGGAACGTAGAACATTATACAAAAAAACTGGCCTGAACACTTTAAAAGTCCAATGCCAAAGAAAAGAAAATGTGCGTGTTTTGAGGGCGGGGAGTGCTGGGGAGAGCACTGTTCTAATTAAAAGAGACTAAGGAGACACACACAAACCAGCTATACAATATATGACATAATGTATTTGCGGAACAAATGAAGAAAATTGCATGTGGTCTGGGTATTAGATAATATTACAGAATTAATGTTAATTTTCTTGGGGGTGTTAATGATGTGATTCTGTAGTGGAATGCTGTTTTAAGGGGATGCAGCTAAAATCTTTAGGGAGGAATATCATCAGGTCTGCACTTTGAAACGGATTCAGCAAACACACACATACACACAGGCACGCACACAAGCTTATATGGAAAAATATTAACAATTGTTGAATCTAGATGGTACGTGTATGAGTGATATGAGTGTTTGTTGTATTTTTCTTCCAAATTTTCTATATGCTTGAAAAATATTCATAGTAAAAAGTTGGAAAAACAAAAATTATTTAAGCATTTATAATAAAAGACAGACTTTTTAGAATTTTTTTAAAAGAATCCAAAGGAATTCTCTATTAAAGATACAGAGCTAAGCTCAAAAATGAACTAGCACTCTTTACAAAGAATGCCATTAACCTGTTACTAAATAAGTGCCAAGAAAATAATGGTAATCATCCTTAAGACAGAGGCAGCTGGCATCACAGTACCAGTTATCTGCATTTCTAAATATGTATTCTCTCAGGATAAATATGGATGCTAATGGCCTAGAGCACTGCACAACTTGAAGCTCATAGAGATCAGTATATTTTTAATTATTTTCAGTATCACAGACATCCACCTTTACATAAGTTTTAGATAGGCATTTGATGAAATTCTGACCTAATGTAAAATCTAACAATTTTTGTAAGTAGAATGACTGAGTAAATAGTTTGCCATTTAGCTAACATAGCACAAGAATTAGCTGAATTTACCTGAGTAAGTATGGATCTCACTGAAGTTGTGTCTTGGCATCTCTGTAATACTGCATTAATTGCAAAGCTTCCCAGAAGATGCTGCTCTTTTACAGCCCAGGCTGAAGAAACAAATTGGTTTATCTGTTAAATATAAAAGTGAAATATTGAGCTGAAGAAATATCTGTTAGTGTTGTGCAATGGTAATAAAAATTACTCCCTTAATATCTGGCATTGACGTTTGTTTATACAATAGTAAGCAGTGTGATCAAGGATATGTTCTTACTAATTCAGGGGCTTTTGACAAAATCTAAAGATAATCATATTAATTTAAAATACGGTTTATGCATCAATTATGTCATATTCTATGACCTAAATTAACATGAAAAAGCTAAAATTAAATAAAGTTAAATAATTTTAATTATCCTTGCTATCACTCTGCAATTAATACTCAATTATTCTTTTTTTTTCCATTTATCTTGCTTGTATTCTACTACCCACGATACCTTTCTCTTCCCCTCACTTTTCCCCTTCACTTTAATACATGTGTTGAAAATCTGTCATGATATCCTGTGATTTCCAACAAGCCCTGGGAACACCAAGTACTAAATTATGGTCCCTCCATCATATTCTCAAACCCAGTCCATCACTGAAGCTTCATCTTATACTAGAGCTCCCATAACTGTCAACCCCTTCTTAAATGCCTTGATGATCCAAGTTTGCTCTGAAATCCACTATGAATAATATACAAGGTTCTTCAGGGTGGTTAGGAAGGTAGGATCTTAAAGCTAATATTAAATATTATAGCTTTCTAGTTACCTTCAACTGAATGTAGATTTCCACCTGGCAGGCAAAACCCCACCTTTCAGTCTGGTACATTCAGATGACAGCTTCTTAGGAGGAATGCTCTTATTTTTTCTGAAAATCTGAAACAGGAAAAAGTTTTATTCTTGGATGCCAAGTAAAAAATTCTTTTAAAAATCCCTACAGTAACAGAAAATTGTTTTCTTCTACCATTTTGAGAGGTAGAACTTGGCAGCAGTAAGCACTTTACATTAATAAGACATTCTGATCTCTCGAAGAGAAAGTTTTGCATTATAGAATTGATCAGTTGTTAGTTGTTGAGGTAAAGGCCCCCTGGAAGGAAACTCCTACACAGTAACTCATTTCTTCTACTGGAAGATGTCAAAAGTAGAAGCTGGTTAGTCATAGTGAGATTGCTTATTGCCAGTGAACATGTCAATTGAGTCATAAAAGGAACATCTAAAATGGACTTTTGAGAAGTTGAAAGTGTCCTTTACTTGATCAGTAGTGCAGGGAAGGGAGAAATAGGCATTCAGTGACTAACGGGTAAATACCCCTTCCCATAGACTCAGGACAGCTGAAGAAGCCCATGAATGAATAAATCAGGGAGAAAACAAAAAACAAAAAAAACAGTGCCAGTATAGAAGGTAATTACCTCTTCTTGTTTCTACGAAGAATGTCTGTCTGCTGTTCCTTATCACTGCAACAATCCAGAGAATAGAGGAAGTTACACAAAAGATTAAAGCAAAACTTTAAGAATTGCCTTAAGTGTATAATAATATTTTTATAAATTTTCTATCTCAATTTGCTAGAAATTTAGACCCAAGTCCTTTGCAAAATTTTGAAACAGGGGAAGTTTGTAACAACCTTTCTTTCTTCCTTGTGGTTGCTCTTGTAGACCCTGTCCCTCCCTCACTGGTGTCCCTTCTGGTCATTTCCCCTGTGATTCCTTCACCAGAACATCTGTGTTCTCTCAAGGATGCACTAAGTGGTTTGATAATCTACCCCACAGAGGATCTGAAACCCTCCATTTGTATTTCATGGCATGGTTGCTTATGGACTACATGAATTTTGGTTTGAAATAAAAACAGCAAAGCATATCTTTCAAGTGAATTCTATTTTGTGATGTGATTGTTGACTATCATTATAAAGAGATATATTTTCCTGGAAGTAATTTAATATCTGGATAAAGCTCTTAATACAACAGCTGTTAAAATCACATATTTAAATAAACTATTATAGGTAAAAATATGAATGGTTCTCAAAAATATTAATAAGTTCTAAAACATTAGGAAAATATCATCCAGTAATAACTGGAAATAAGATGTCCCAAGTGCAATATTTGTCAAGTACCTAAAGTTTGGTACTTTTCACACATTGTTCACATGATTGTGGCAATTCTTTATCTTTGCCTTTAAAACTTGATAGCAATTTAATTCACTTTCTCCCAGCTTGAAGTGACCTTAAGCTTTTTTTTTTTTTTTTTTGACCTTAAGCTTTTAAGCTTATTTTCTGTGTGAAAGCATGTGCCTTTTTGAGCACACTGAGATTCTTCCCTGCTTTATAACTGGAGCCCTGCCCCAGAAGATCTGAACAGCATCCTGATCCCATTTTAGATGAGAGAGAGGTTGGGTTTGACCCCTTTCTTGGGGATCTAGCTGTCCACATGAAAGACTCCTGAGTATGCATTTTCTCCTCCTACACAGGCCTACCTTATAGAAAGAAGGAATACTCTCTTTACACTCATCTTGGGGCAACAGGCACCTAGAACTGTAAAAATTACATTCTGATCCAAATATGAGCCTGCCTTATTTTCTTCTCATAAATAGACAAAAAAACATCATCTTTCTCCTGTTGTCTCCTCATACACTCTCAGGACCCTGACATAATATGATGACCACCACATGTCATTACAGAATGTCCTACATTCAGGATGTGCCTTTTTTTGCAAAGCCATGCCATTATCCGACTAAAAACAGACCATAGTGATAGTGACAATTCCCTGTCTGCTCTGTGGGAACTCAAGATTCTCATATTCCTGCCAGATATTTGGGGCAGCTGTTGGAAGACACTCATTCCCCACTCCTGAGGCTTCCGGGTAGAGAGCAGTGCTCCTGCTCTGAACCGTAGCACCTCATCTGGGTAGGGAGCTTCAGATGATGAACTGGGCACTTACAGCTTGGCTCCTTCCTCTTTCTTTATTACTGGTGTATGCGTGCCTGCAAAAGGCATGTGTTTTAGGCTGCTCTGGATCATGAGGTAAATGATAAAGGCTTTGTCATTGCAGGGGAGCAGGGGCCTGTGGTTTCCCAGCACTGCCTCTAATTCTGAGGTTAAGTATTGGGAATCTAATTCTTCTCATGTTTCTATACCTTCTTCTCCCATTGATCTATTAATAATGAGGCTGACGTTTGCATTCCATCTGTCTGGTTCCACTTTCTATCTCAAATTGTTCAGAACTCTAGTGTAAAAGGGCATAAATGCATTGACCTCCTTGTGTGACAGCGGTCTTCAGAAGGAGTGGTCTCCATGAAGTGGTTCTCTTGGACCCCACAAAGTAGCCTCCATTTTTCTCCTCCACCTCAGTGGTGAAATCTCTAGTGCCTGTAAATATCAAAAACAGCTGTGATTCCCCCAATGTCACAAGAGCTTTAACTAATGGTGCTGCTCCTGCCATTGATGTGGGAATCCAAGCTGCAAATGCCTGAAGGTGAGGACACTACTGTCTATACAGAGGACCCTTTACATGGCTGCTGGTTGTGCTACCTCCTGTTATTACCAAAGCTGCTGACACCTTGGGATCTCAATGTCCCATAGGACTTCAGCTGATGAGCTCCATCCTGGGACCCAGGCCAAAGTATATGAGAACCAGGCTGAAGGACACTCTGAAGAAAAGATTCCATGCTGTATAGTGAAGTGCACATATCTCAAGTGTACAGCTCAATGAATTTTATATATGAATACACCTGTATAAATACCACCCACATCAAAATATAGAACATTTTCAGCACTCCAGAAGATTCTCTCATGCTTCCTCTTAGCTCAACTTCCCCCCAACCAAAGGTAATCATGATACTGACTTCTATCATGTTCTTAAACTTGATGTAACTGGAATAACAAAATATATACTCTCGGGTCTTTTATGTGCGATTCGTCTATGTTGCATGCAGCTATAGTCTGTTCTTTTTCATATTGATATTAGTATTGCATTGTGTGCAGATGCCACCATTCATACTATATTTCTATTCTGCCGCTTCGATTGTTACAAAATATGTCTTTTGATGAGCATATGTACATTATTTGTTTTGTTTTATTAGACTTTATTTTTTTAGAGCAGCTTTAGATTCACAGCAAAATTGAGCAGAGGGTATAGAGATTTCCCATATATCTCCTGCCCCACCATACACACAGCCTTTCCACTGTCAACATCCTCTACTAGAGTTGTACAATTTTAAAACTGATGAACCTATAATGACACATCATTATCACCCAAAGTCCATAGTTTACACTAAGGTTTACTCTTGGTGGTGTACATTCTGTGGGTTTTAACACATGTATAATGACAGGTATCTACCATTACAATATCATACAGAATAGTTTCACTGTCCTAAAAATCCTACATTCTCTGCTTATTTTTTTTTATTATTACTTTTTTTTGCGGTACGCGGGCCTCTCACGGTTGTGGCCCCTCCCATTGCGGAGCACAGGCTCCGGATGCGCAGGCTCAGTGGCCGTGGCTCACGGGCCCAGCCACTCCGTGGCATGTGGGATCTTCCCGGACCGGGGCACGAACCCGTGTCCCCTGCATCGGCAGGCGGACTCTCAACCACTGCGCCACCAGGGAAGCCCCTATTCTCTGCTTATTCATCTCTCCTTCCTCCCTAATCCTTGGCAACCCCTGATTGTTTTATTGTCTTCTAACTTTTGCCTTTTCCAGAATGTCATATGGTTGGAATCATATAGCATGTAACCTTTTCCAATTACCTTTTTTTACTTGGTAATATGCATTTATTTCCTCCATATTTTTTCATGGCTTGTGCCTATTTTCTTTTTAACACTGCATAATATCCTATTGTCTGGATGTACCACAGTTTATTTATCCATTCACCTACTGAAGGATATCTTGGTTACTGCTAAGTTTTGGCAATTATGAACAAAGCTGCTATAAACATCTTTGTGCAGGTTTTTGTGTGGACATAAGTTTTCAACTTCTTTTGGTACACACTAAGAAGTACAATAGCTGGATTATGTGGTAAGAGTATATTTAGTTTTGTAAGAGATTACCAATTGTCTTCCAAAATGACTGTACAATTTTGCATCCCCACCAGCAACGAATAAGAGTTCCTGTTGCCCCACATCCTCACCAACATTTGGTGCTGTCAGCGTTTGAAATTTTGGCCATTCTAATAGGTGTGCAGTGGTATGTCATTGTTGTCTTAATTTGCATTTTCCTAATGGCTCATGGTGTAGAGTACCTTTTCATATGCTTATTTGTCATCTGTATATCTTCTTTGGGAAGATGGCTGTTTAGGTCTTTGGCCCATTTTTTAACCTGGATGTTTGTTTTCTTATTGTTGAGTTTTGAGAATTCTTTCTTTGTATGTTTTGGATAACAGTCCTTTATGAGATGTTTTGCAAATAATTTTTCACAATCTGTGGCTTATCTCCTCATTCTCTTGAGTGACTTTTGCAGAACAGAAGTTTTTTAATTTTTATGAAGTCCATCTTATCAGTTCTTTCATAGATTGTGACTTCGGTGTTGTACGTAAAGTCATTGCTGAACCCAAGGTCACCTAGATTTTCTCCTACCTTATCTTTCAGGAATTTTATAGTTTTGCTCTATGATGCACTTTGAGTTAATTTTTGTAAATGTTGTAAAGTCTGTGTCTGGATTCATTTATTTACATGTGGATGTCTAGTTGTTCTAGCATCATTTGTTTAAAAGACTATATTTTCTCCATTGCATTGATTTTGCTCCTTTGTCAAATATCAGTTGACTATATTTGTGTGGGACTATCTCTGGGGTTTCTGTTCTGTTCTATTAATCTATTTGTCTATTAAGTTTTTCTATTCACCAAGACCATGCTTGATTACTAGAGCTTTATAGTAAGTCTTAAAGTCAGGTAGGGTCAGTCCTATAAATTTCTTCTTCACCTTCAACACCGTGCTGGCTATTCTGGGTGTTTTGCCTCTCATAAAAGCTTTCGAATCTGTTTGTGGATATCCACAAAATAATTTGCTAGGACTTTGATTGGGGTTGAATCTATAGCTTGAGTTGGAAAGAACTGACATCTTAATGATACCGAATCTTCCTGTGCATGAACATGGACGATCTCTCCATTTATTTAGTTCTTCTTTGATTTCCTTCATCAGAGTTTTGTAGTTCTCCTCATATATATTTGGACATATTTATCAGATTTATACTTAAGTATTTCTTCTTAAGTGTTCTAATGTGAATGATATTGTGTTTTAAATTTCAAATTCTACTTGTTTATTGCTGGTATATAGAAAAGTGATTGACTTTGTATATTAACCTTGTATTCTTCAACCTTGCTATAATTACTTATTAGTTCCAGGAGTATTTTTGTCCATTCTTTCAGATTTTCTATATAAATGATCATGTCATCTGTGAACAAAGACAGTTTTATTTCTTCCTTCCCAATCAGTATACCTTATACTTCCTTTTCTTTCTCATTGCATTAGCTGGTACTTCCAGTACAATGTTGAAAAGGAATGGTGAGAGGACCTAATCTTAGCAGGGGTTTTTAGTTTGCTGCTGCTAAGTATGATGTTACCTATAGGCTTTTTGTAGATATTTAACAAGTTGAGGGAGTTCCCCTCTGTTCCTAGTTTTCTGAGAGATTTTATCATGAATTAGTATTGGATTTTGTGAAATGTTTTTTCTGCATCTAATGATATAATCATGTGATTTTTCTTCTTCAACCTGTTGATGTGATGGATTACATTAATTGATTTTTGAATGTTGAAATAGCCTTGTATACCTGGGATAAATCCCACTTAATCATGGTGTATAATTCTTTTTATATATTGTTGGATTTGAATTGCTAATAATTTATTGAGGATGTTTGCATCTAGTTTTATGAGGGGTACTGGTCTGTAGTTTCCTTTTCCTGTAATGCCTTTTTGTCTGCTTTTGGTGTTAGTGTAATACTAGCCTCATAAAATAAGTTGGGAAGTAATCCCTCTGCTTCTACATTCTGGAAAAGATTGTAGAGAATTGGTATAATTTTTTTCCTTAAATGTTTAGTAGAATTCACCAATGAGTCCAACTGGTCCTGGTGCTTTCTGACTTGGAAGGTTATTAATTTTTAACCCAACTTATTTAATAGATATAGGTGTGTTCAGACAGTCTCTTTCTCTTGTGTACATTTTGACAGATTGTGTTTTTCAAGGAATTGTTTCATTTCATTTAGGTTATCAAATTTGTGGGCATTGAGTTGTTCATAATATTTATTGTTCTTTAAATTTCCATGGGATCAGTAATGATGTCCCCTCTTTCATTTCTGGTATTAGTAATTTGCATTGCTATCTTTTTTTTCTTGGATAGCCCAGGTAGAAGCTTATTAATTTCATTGATCTTTTCAAAGAACTAGATTTTGGTTTCATTGATTGTCTCTATTGATTTTCTGTTTAAATTTTATTAATTTCTTCTCTAATATTTTTTTCTTTTCTTCTGCTTATTTTGGATTTATTTTGCCCTTCTTTTTCTAGTTTCCTATGGTAGAAGTTTAAATTATTGACTTTAGATCTTCTTTTCTAACATATGAATTCAGTGCGATAAATTTCCTTCTAAGCACTGCTTTTGTTGAATCCCAAATTTGATAAGTTGTATTTTCATCTTCATTTAGTTAAAATTATTTTTAAATTTCTCTTGAGATTTCTTCTTTGACCTATGTTTTATTTAGAAGTGTGTTGTTTAATCTCCAATTATTTGGGTATTTTCCACCTACCTTTCTATTATTGATTTCCAGTTTAATTCTACTGTGGTCTGAGAGCAGACATTATATGATTTTCTTCTTTTAAACTTGTTAAGTTGTGTTTTATGTGCCATAATGCCTGTTTTGGTCTGTTTTGATGCATGTTCCTTGTGAACTTGAGAATATGTATTCTGCTGTTGTTGGACTAAGTAATTTATAGGTGTTAATTATTTATGTTTGATTGATGGTTCTACTGAGTTAAATTATGTCCTTACTAATTTTCTGCCTACTAGATCTTCCCTTTTTTTGTTAGAGAAGCGTTAAGTCTCTAAATATAATAATGGATTAATCAATTTCTTCTTGCATTTCTACCAGCTTTTGCCCCATGTATTTTGCAGCTCTGTTCTTAGGTGCATACATGTTAAGGATTGTTATATCTTCTTGAAGAATTGACACTTTACCATTATGGAATGCTCTTCTTAATTCCTGATTACTTTCCTTGCTGCAAAATCTGTTCTGCCTGAAATTAATGTAGCTACTCCTGCTTTCTTTTAATTAGTGTTAGCATGTTGTGTCATTTTCCATCCATTTATTTTTCATCTATATATGTCTTTAAAATTAGGGTGGTTTTCTCTTGGACAATATATAGCTGAGTTTTGGTTTTTGATTCCTTCGACAATAGTCTTTTTTAATAGTATATTTTTAATAGTATATTAATAGTATATTTAATAGTATATTTTTAATAGTACATTTAATAGTATATTTTAATAGTATATTTAATAGTATATTTAAGCCATTGATGTTTAAAGTGATTACTGATGTGGTTGGATTAATATCTACCATATTTGCTACTATTTTCAATTTGATTCTTTTGTTTTTTGTTCCTTTTTTATTGCAGTATACTTCATGTATAACATTATCAAAAATAGAACTACCATATGACCCAGAAATTCCACTCCTGGGTATATATCTAGAAAAAATGAAAACACTGTTTTGAAAAGATACATGCACTCCAGTGTTCATAGCAGCATTATTTACAATTGCCAGGATATGAAAGCAACCTATGTGTCCATCAACAGATGAATGGATAAAAAATATAATACATATATATATATGTATATATGTATACACACACACACACGTGCGCGCACGTGCGCGCACACAAAATGGAATACTACTGAGCCATAAAAAAGGATAAATTTTGCCATTTACAGCAACATGGATGGACTTGGAGGGCATTATGCTAAGTGAAATAAGTCAGACAGAGAAAGACAAATACTGTATGGTATCATTTATATATGGAATTTTAAAAATACAGCAAACTAGTGAATATAACAACAAAGAAGCAAGCTCACAGGTAGAGAGAACAAACCAGTGGTTACCAGTGGGCAGTGGGGAGGGAAATATAGGGGATTAAGAGGTACAAACTATTAGGTATAAAATGAGCTACAAGGATATATTGTACACAGATGAATGGATAAAGATGTGGCACATATATACAATGGAATATTACTCAGCCATAAAAAGAAATGAAATTGAGTTATTTGTAGTGAGGTGGATGGACCTAGAGTCTGTCACACAGAGTGAAGTAAGTCAGAAAGAGAAAAACAAATACCGTAAAAATACATATATATGGAATCTAAGGAAAAAAAAATGGTCATGAAGAACCTAGAGGCAAGATGGGAATAAAGGTGCAGACCTACTAGATAATGGACTTGAGTATATGGGCAGCGGGAAGGGTAAGCTGGGACAAAGTGAGAGAATGGCACGGACATATATACACTACCAAATGTAAAATAGATAGCTAGTGGGAAGCAGATGCATAGCACAGGGAGATCAGCTCGGTGCTTTGTGACCACCTAGTGGGGTGGGATAGGGAGAGTGGGAGGGAGGGAGACTCAAGAGGGAGCAGATATGGGGATATATGTATATGTATAACTGATTCACTTTGTTATAAAGCAGAAATTAATACACCATTGTAAAGCAATTATACTGCAATAAAGATGTTAAAAAAAAAGGATATATTGTACAACATGGGGACTATAGCCAATATTTTATAATAACTATAAAATGAGTATAACTTTTAAAATGTGTGAATCACTATATTGTACACCTGTAACTTATATAATATTGTACATCAACTAGACTTCAATAAAAAAAATAAATAGTAGAACATTTAAAGCAAAAAAACCCCAAAACGCAAAACATTACTTTTAGCTATACAACAAAATGATTTGATATTTGTATGTAGTGCAAAATGATCACCTCAATAAGTCTAGTTAACATTCATCCCTGTACATAGTTACAAATTATTTTTCTTGTGATGAGAAAGATCTACTCTTGGAACTTCCCTCGTGGTGCATGGTTAAGACTCCATGCTCCCAATGCAGGGGGCCCAGGTTCCATCCCTGGTCCAGGAACTACATCCCATATGCATGCCGCAATGAAGAGTTTGCATGCCACAACTAAGGAGCTGGCGAGCCACAACTAAGGAGCCCACAAGCTGCAACTAAGGAGCCTGCCTGATGCAACTAAGATCCAACGCAACCAAATAAATAAATAAATAAATAATTTTTAAAAGATCTTCTCTCTCAGTGACTTTCATTTTATTCCTATCTTTAAATTCCATTCTTTTTCTCTGTAGTTTAATTGAGCTCCTTATATAGTTCCATTTTTTTCTCTTTTCTTAGCATTATTCATTATACTTCTTTTTTAACTTTTCTTATTGGTTGCCCTAGAGTTTGCAATATACATCTACACCTAAAACCAAGTCCACTTTAAAATAGCACTATGCCACTCATGGAGTAGTGCAAATAACTTATAATAACAAAATAGTCCTAATTCCTCCCTCCTATTTCTTGTATCATTTTTATCATTCATTTCACTTATATATAAACATATATATGTAAAAGTACATTATCAAATACATTGTTGCTATTATTATTTTGAACAAATTGATCTCTTAGATCAATTAAGGATAAGAAAAAAAAGTTTTAATTTTACCTTGACTTATTCCTTCTCCAGTGCTTTTCCTTACTTTATGTAGATTCCAGTTTCTGACCTTTATCATTTTCCTTCTCTCTGAAGAACTTGTTTTAACATTTCATGCAAGGTAGGTCCATTGGCAATAAATTTCCTATATTTTTGTTTGTCTGAGAAAATCCTCATTTCAGGTTCACTTCTGAAGGATAATTTCACAGGATAAAGAATTCTGAATTGATGAGTTTTTTCTCTTAACATCAAATATTTCACTCCACTCTCTTCTTGCTTGCATGGTTTCTGATAGGAATCTGATGTAATTCTTATCCTTGTTCCTTTATAAGGTGAATTTTTCCTCTGTCTTCTTTCAGGATGTCCATTTATCTTTGATTTTTCTGAAATTTGAATATGATCTGCCTATGTGAGTTTTTTGTTTGTTTTTGTTTTTTGGCATTTTTCCTGCTTGGTGTTCCCTGAGATTCCTATATCTATGGTTTGGTGTCTAACATTAATTTGGGGAAATTCTCAGTCATTATCACTTCCAATATTACTTCTGTTCCTTTCTCATTCTTCTCCTTCTTGTATTCCCATTGTGCATATGTTATAACTTTTGTAGTTGTCTCACAGATTTTGGATATTCTGGGGTTTTTTTTTTTCAGTCTTGTTACCCTTTGCTTCTCAGTTTTGGAAGTTTCTATCACCATTTCCTCAAGCTCAGAGTTTCTTTCCTTAGTCATGTCCAGTCTACCAGTAGGCTTATCAAAGGCATTCTTCATTTCTGTTACAGTGGGTTTTCTTTTTTTTTTAGCCTTGCTTTTTGATTCTTAAAATTTTCATGTCTGCTTACATTACACATGTGTTCTTTTATGTCATCTACCTTTTCCACTAGAGCCCTGTGATATTGTGATATAATAAGCAATATATATTTCATCTTCCTGGTACAGAGCTTCTAAAATTCTTGTAAATTCTTGAATAATGGGAGTTATAGGAGTGTCTTTTGTTACTCATAATAAACCTGTTTTAACCATATAGGAGTTTATGCTAATAATGTGACTCTTGGAGGATGGGGGCTGGTTGCCAGAGGAATCAACCATGTAATTAGAGGGTTGAAACTTTTGGCTCCATGCCCTGAGGTCCAGGGAGGGGAGGAGGCTGGAGATTGAGTTAATAACCAATGGTCAATGACTTAATCAATCATGTCTACTAAATGGAATCTCCATGAAAACCCTAATGATGGGGTTCGAAGAACTTCCAGGTCGCTGAAGACATCCACTTGCCAAGAGTGTGGCATACCCCAGACTCTATGGGGACAGAAGCTCTTGTCCTTGGGACATTTCTGGACCTCATCCTATATACCTCTTCATCTAGCTGTTAATTTGTGTCCTTTAAAATAAACTAGTAAATGTAAGTAAAATGTTTCCCTGGGTTCTGTGAGCCATTATAGCAAATTATTGAACTTGAGGGGACGGTTGTAAGAACTCCTGATTTGTAGCCAAGTTGGACAATCTGGGGACTCAATACTTGCAAGTGGCAAGTGAGGCACAATCTTGTGGGACTGAGCCCTTAACCTCTGAGGTCTGTTCTAACTCAAGGTAGCTAATGTTAAAAATTAATTAATTGTAGGTCACCCAGTTGGTGTCCACAAAGAACTGGAAAATTCTGGGAAAACCCACACATTTGATATCAGAAGTATTGTGAGCAGATAAACAATTTTCCTTTAAGCTCTTAGCATATTAACACAGTTGTTTTAAATTCTTAGCATATTAACACAGTTGTTTTAAATTCATGGTTCGATAATTCTAATATCCTTGCCACAGCTGAATCTGGTTCTCATGCTTGCTTTGGCTCTTCAAACTGTGTTTTTGCCTTTTGGTATGCCTTGTAATTTTTTCTTGATAGCTAGATATGACATAGTGAGTAAAAAGAACTCCAGTGAATAAGCATTAATGCTGTGGTGTCAGAGGAGGGAAAGCACTTTATATTCCTGTGATTAGGTCTCAGTCTTTTAGTGAGCCTATGCCCCAGGCTATAAACCTCGCAGGTGCTTCTCTGTTTCGCCCCCCCCACCCTTAGGTGGGACTGGATGGTCAAAGTGAGCTGGATTTCGGTATTTCCCTTACCCCAAGTCAGTTAAGCTCTAATAAACCAATAAGCTAGGCTTCAGTAAACGAGTTTCTCTTGAGAGCAGCCCTTGTTAAAAAGAACAGAATGCTCTGGCTTATTTCATAATGGCTTCTTTTCCCCTCTCCTTTGCAGGAAGCATGAGAGGGTTTTTCTGATATTCACTATCAGTACCTGTTAGAGCTTACAAAATTGTGTCCTCCCCCCATGACTAGCCACCCGTCTCCTCTAGAGTTTTTAAGTCACAGACTTGTCCACATTGAGCCGCCAGCAATTCACTGGTTATAGTTCAGGTTTCCCTACCTTGGTACTTGTTCCCATGGAGGTTTCTGTGCATGGGTTTCAGCTCCAGTAAAAGCTGTGATGCTGTGTATTTGCCTGTTTGTCTCTCCAATTTTGAGGGCAGCACTTTGTCCTGTGACTTCCCTTCTTTGACAGATCTAAGAAGACTTGAGTTTTCTCTTTGTTTAGCTTTTTACTTGTTGTTAGGACAAAGTGATGACTTCCAAGCTCCTTACATTCCAGACTAGAATCTGGGATATGTACTTATTTTTGTCACCTAGAAATGGAATTGCTGGGTCAAGGAGTATATGTATCAATATGTTAATACTGCCAAAGAGTTTTCCAAAGTGGTTGTACCAACATACACTACCTTCAGCAACGTGTAAAAGTTCTAGTTGTTCCACTTCCTCACCAGCTTTTGGAACTGCTAATCTTCTCATTTTAGCCATTCCACTGTGTGTATAGTGGTTATCTAATTTGTGTGATGACTAAGGATTTTGAGCACATTTTCATTTCATGCTGTATTTAACTTGTATTTAACTTGTATTTAAGTCCCTTCCATTTGGATTTATCTGAAACTCCCCTCTTGCTTTCAGAGGTTGGCTCTGAGGTATCTGGCTTATATAGCCCATTTACCTTATACCTGCTACTATTTGCCTGCTCTACCCAGTGAATCATGCTCCAGCTTCCATAGTACTGAAGTCTGCCTCTTTCTGCTCCAACTGCCTGTGAGGATAGTTAAGAAAGCACTAAATGCCAACACTTTTTTTCCTACAGTAACCCTCCCACAAAACCTCCTTGGATTCCCATGTGAATAGACCCCTAGGATGCCAGCAAGATCTCTCAACATATCTGATTATGCCCAGATCTCATGGTGAGTATGGCACCATCTCAAGATGGGGTTCTGCTACACTTAAGTAATTCAGAGGCACAATTAAAGAATTTCTATTTTTGATTTTCTGGATTTTCATTGAATATAAAGTACCAGAGTTAGAAGTTAACTCCTCTTTGACATGTCTATGAGTTTCTTGCTAAAGCTAGTTAGAATTTGCATTTCACAAAGACCCCCAAAATCAAAATTTAACTATTGAGTGACTGTCATCACTTTCTACCATTGAGGACTAGTTATCGTGAAGCCACAGGCTTATTAAAGGCCTTTTGATAATAGACGTTGTCTTGTACTTTTGTGCTAATAAGAATATATCTTTGCCTAGGGATGACTTTAGTATTAGAAAGCTAATAAAAGTCAGTATAGAATAGCCTTAATTTGGAAGGCTAATGGAACCATAAAGAAGATGGTTTTCAATTGCAGCACTCATGCCTACTACTGGTCACTATATTTAATTGAGATTCTTATTCTTTGAGCAAAATAAAAGCTACACATTCTCCATACTTAGTTATGATAAAAACCATAAACCTTACCAAGAACATACAGAATATATCAAATATAAGATGAAAGAAACAGAGAATACCATGAGTTTTGAACTTAACAAAATCTTTTTAAAAGTTTATTCTTGATTCAAAAACTGTATTCAAAAGTAAATTGCTCAATTTTTTTCTGCTTAGCATTGTACTAGTTCCTAAATAAAAATTAAAGAATTGGTTTCAAACCCATTATAGTTAGTGAATCTTTTGTCTTTTAATAAGTCTGGAACAAAACCCACAAAAATCAATCATTATGCATCTTTGAAATGTAGAAAATTATTGTTTTGAAACTTAAAATGAAATCTTAAGGGTTTCAGCAGATCTTATTTTAGCACACAAATTATAGCATTGGCTTCCCAAGGTGAGTTCTAAACAAGGTTCTCAAACAATAATATGCACCTTGGGATCTTGTTAAAATGTAGATTCTGATTCACTAGGTCTGGGGTGGGGCCTGAGTGTCTGCATTTTAACAGGCTCTCAAGAAATGCCAATACTGCTGGTCCACAGATCGCACCTTGAGTAGGAAGGGTAGGTGACTTCTGATGAGCCTTAATTATCTATGAAAACACAGCTGGGAATGGCTAGGAAGGTAACGTGTTGCAAAAGAAAGAACAATGCCCCAGTATCAAATGCCATTAGTTTAAATTTAAGTCCTGCCACTTGCTAACTATGCATTCCTGAACAAATTCATGCAATGATTGAGATTTAGTTTCCTTATCTATTACATGTGTGTAATACCTGCCTTACATAGCTCAAAATACAGTGGAGTTTCTTCTAATTTGAAGGTTAGGTTCTAAATAAATGTGTAATGCAGAAATGTATGTACATATGTACATATATATGGTATATGGTGTATGTGTATGTATATGTATATGATACATATGTATATCCTTGGAAGTGTCTTTAAATCTCCCATTAAATACACCTTTTTATTAAATCCAACACAGGTAGGTAAAGGCCTTGCATACTCATCTAGTGATCTCTTCCTAGAAATTTGGCATCATAGTTTGTTGTAACATCTTTCAGTCCCATGAGGTTCAGATTCCCTTCTATCACCAAGAAGGGGTGGAGAGTACAGTAATAGCACAAATCCCCTATGGATTGCCCCCTGATCCTGGAAGACACAAGAGTAGTTTCAAATTAACTTTCAATACATTTGTGTAAACTGTTGTATCCTTTTTCAGAACGAATAATCCACAACATTCACTTATAAACAGAAACGTAAATTGCAATGGATATTTTTCTTTTTGAAAAGCCTCTTGAATTTATTGACAGACCTTTGCCTAAACTGATGAATTAATTTGTTTGGGCCAGATTTCATAAATCCTCTAATAATTCTTCCCTTTATACATGTTGACTTGATTCTTTTAGATCTATAGCCTGTGGTTTAAATGTTTTAACCTTTACTACTTTAATTAGCTAACATTTATTTCAGTGTTGGATGATGACTGACCATTGAAAGATACAGCTAATTAAAATATAAATTCTAATTTGTCAGTTAAATAAACCTGAATATCTAAATAATAAGTAGAAATCAATCTATG
>NW_006773367.1:2656365-2657879 GCF_000442215.2 Lipotes vexillifer | reverse complement strand
TCTTTCCCTTCCAGGGCTATGCTGAAGATAAATTTCTAGGTATAGCTACAAAGCTTGGACATGCATATCATTGCCCCACTTAGATACTGCTGGTTTAGCTTGGCTGTATACAAGTAGACTTTAACTATATAAGTAGATTTATTTATGATGTGTTAGACTCTTTTTTCATTAATACATGAAAGCTAAGTACCAATTTAGCATGATTCAAATCAGGCTTTAGTATAAAATTCAGCAGAGCTTTTAAATTTTTAGTCTTGTTAACTTACTACACTAAAATTGAGATGCACATTGCTTACCATAAACAAGTTTAAAATCATGTTTGGTAAAAATCTTTCAAAGAATGTATATAAGCTTTTTGAGTGTCTGTTAGAAAATTGTATTTCTAGAGCCCAATTAACCAAATGTCATGGGTCTTTTCTTATGGTTAACTGTAACAGGGCAATGAGAGAAATTCAGTGGATCACTTACTGGTCATAACAAGTATGGATTTAAGTTGGTAACATTTTAATTTTTGTTAAGAGCTCTCATTGTCTAGGATACCCATTAGGTTATTGCAGTGAGATTGGTCATAATTTTCAAGATAATATGCCTTCTATGCATTGGGAAGACCATTTGGTTATGACTGTTCCAATCTTAGGTTGGTTAAGTGTAAGATAAAGGATAGAGCACAGTTAAAATGAGTATGCATTAGAGTTACCTCAAGTCCTAGTTAAAACAAAGATTGCTTCCAGAGTGTCAAGGTTATTCAATGGGGAAAGGACAGTCTTTTCAACAAATGATGCTGGGAAGACTGACTATCCATATGCAAAAGAATAAAGCTGGACCCTTATCTTCAACCATAAACAAAAATTAATTCAAAATGGATCAAGAGCTAAAAACTATAAAGCTCTTAGAAAAAAACATAGAGGGAAGTTTTCATGACATTGGATTTGGCAATGATTTCTTGGACATGACACCAAAAGTACAAGAAACAAAAGAAAAAAAATAGATAATTGAACTTCATGAAAATTTAAAATATTTGTGTATCAAAGGATGCTATCAAGAGAGTGAAAAGATAACCCACAGAATGGAAGAAAACACTTGCAAATCATATATCTGATGAAGAATTAATATCCAGAATATAAAGATTTATTAAAATATAACTTTAAAAAGATACATATAAAATATAAATCTTAAAACTCAGCAACAAAAAATTAACAACACGATTCAAAAAGTGGGCAAAGGACTTGAATAGATATTTCTCCAAAGAAGATATACCAATGACCGATAAGCACATGAAAAGATGCTTATGTCACTTAGTCACTAGGGAAATGCTTATCAAAACCACAGTGAGGGGCTTCCCTGGTGGTGCAGTGATTGAGAGTCTGCCTGCCAATGCAGGGGACACGGGTTCGTGCCCCAGTCTGGGAAGATCCCACATGCTGCGGAGCGGCTGGGCCCGTGAGCCACGGCCGCTGAGCCTGCGCGTCCAGAGCCTGTGCTCCACAATGGGAGAGGCCACAACAGTGAGAGGC
>NW_006773367.1:2599185-2656354 GCF_000442215.2 Lipotes vexillifer | reverse complement strand
AAAAAAAAAAAAAAAAAAAAAAAAAAAGAAAGAAAAAAAAAGAAAACCCACAGTCAGTTACTGATTCACATCCATTAGGATGGCTATTATTAAAAAAAAAAAAAAAAAGATTAAGCAGCAAGTATTGATAAGGATGTGGAGAAATTACAACCTGTGTACATTGCTGGTGTAAATGTAAAAAGGTGCAGCCACTGTAGAAAATAGTTTGGCAGTTCTTCTAAGAGTTAACACAGAATTACCATATGATCCAGCAATTCCACTTCTCAGTATATACTCACAAGAATTGAAAGCAGAGAGCCATTTACTGTACACCAATGTTCATAGCAGCATTATCCATAATAGCTAAAAGATGGAAACAACCCAAACATCCGTCAATAGGTCAATGGCTAAACAAAAGGTCTTCTATACATACAATGGAATATTATTCAGCTGTTAAAAAATGAAATTTAGATACATGCTCCAACATAGATGAATCTTTAAAACATTATGCTAAGTGAAATAAGCCAGACACAGAAAGACAAATATTGTATGATTCCATTTATGTGAGGTATCTAGAGTAGGGAAATTTATAAAGATAGGCAGTGGAATAGAGAGACTGGGGAGTAGGGTGGAGGAAATGGGGAGTTGTTATTTAATGGGTATGGAGTTTCTGTTTGAAATGATGGAAGAAGTTCTGGAAATGGATAATGGTGATGGTTACACAACAGTGTTAAGGCACTTAACACTACTAAATTGAACACCATACAGATGGTTTAAAGGGCATATTTATCTCATGTATATTTTGTCACACACACACAAATACCCCACAGATTCCTGGGTCCTATTCCCAGAGTCTCTGACTCTGGGTTGGAGCCAGAGAATTTACATTTCTAACAAGTTTCCCAGTGATACTCATGCTGCTGGCCTAGAAACCACACTTGAAGAAACCTCTCCTTTAAAGACTAGTTCTTCCCACCCAACAAGAGAAGAAATTCAAAAGAGGATTAAAAAAAAAGTTGAAGGTACTAGATACTGGAAACTCAGTGTTAAGAGGATTCTTGAGTCATGTCCAGTCTCGATGGAACAGAGCTCTAGGACAGAGTAATAATGCACACTGTAGGTAAAGGAGGAGCAACTGACAGCACACGCCACATATTCATCATCCACAAGTTGACTGGTTTTAATCTTGTTTATAGTACAATCTCACTCTTATACTCAAGTTTAATTCACATCACAGAATTATACCTCTTTGGTATAAGGCTTCAGCAAAAGTTAAGTCAAAGTGACCCAGCCAGGGTGTTGGGTTTTTTCTTTTTCTGGGAGGGGGTGGGGAGAAGTGTGAGGTAGGGAAACGGAGAAGGAGAGGAAAGGACTAGAATAAAGTGAAGAAGGCACAAGGGCAAAACTGACAGAATCAAGTTGGAGAAGAGAGTGGCAAACAGAAAAGTGTGTGCAAAGATTTCTTGTTGATTCTCAAGTACTCAATTAAAAGTACTCAATTAAGTACTCAATTAAAAGTACTTGGATTCCCAAGTACTCAAAAGTACTCAATTAAGTACTCAATTAAAATCAATTCCCAATTAAAAGCAGGCTGAAGCTTGAGAACTGGGTTGAAGGCTAAAGACTGTGAAGCGGGTAAGGGTGGTCAATGCATTTTTCAGCCAGCCCCATCACTGGCTCAGAATCTCTTAGACATGGCTCCTCTTAGGCAAGTTGTACCAGAAGCCCAAGTTTCATCTGGAATTCAAGAACTCTTCATGTTTTGAATATGGCCCAGAGCAGGGGTCCCCAATCCCTGGGCCGTGGACTAGTACCAGTCTGCTGCCTGTTAGGAACTGAGCCGCACAGCAGGAGGTGAGTGACGTGCCAGCGACTGAAGCTTCATCTGCCGCTCCCCATCGCTCCCCATTGCTTGCATTACTGCCTGAACCGTCGCTTGCATTGTCACCTGAAACATCCCCCACCTCCCCACCCCCATCAGTGGAAAAATTGTCTTCCACAAAACCGTTCCCTGGTGCTAAAATGTTTGGGGACCACTGGCCTAGAAAACACATGTGGTCCACAGGCTGCATTTTTGCCACCCACGACTTTGGGCCACATTTACAGGAGCCAGTGAACAAATCAATATGCTGAATCAAAATAAAATCTAACACTTAAAAAATAGTATCCAAATACACATTTATAAATGTTGCCATATTAAGCACTCAAAGGGTCCCATTAATAATAAACTCTTTAGACACAAAAGGCATTTACGTCACAAATTATGTTACAAGTTATAAATAAAAGGTAAAGCAGCTGAGAATGTAAAGCCAGGAATCCTAAATTCTGTTACTAACTTAAGCACAGGCCTAAAAACAAGGCGCTCACCTCTGTTACCAACCAGGGTTCTTTGTTTTTTTTTTTTTCACTGTTGTGTCCTTGAAGCTAGGAAAGCTTCAATAAATATTTACTGAGTGAATGAATAAAGGCATTTAAATTTGTTATATTAAGGACCACAGTGCCATGATAAATTCTTTGTTTTTTAACATCTTTATTGGAGTATATTGCTTTACAAAGGTCTGTTACTTTCTGCTGCATAACAAAGTGAATCCGCTATACATATACATATGACCCCATACCTCCTCCCTCTTGCGTCTCCCTCCCACACTCCCTATCCCACCCCTCTAGGTGGTCATAAAGCACCGAACTGATCTCCCTGTGCTATGCGGCTGCTTCCCGCTAGCTCTCTATGTTACATCTGGTAGTCCAACCAGGGTTCTTGGCCTTCTCCAATCAATAGAAACTGACTAGAGGTCAGACAAGAAATTCAGGCAAGGCTTTATTTGGGTCCCTGCTGCAGCAGGGGGGAGTTCTTGCTCACTCCCCAAGGGTGGGGCGAGCTTGTTTCTTACATGGGGTAAGGGTAGGGGTGTGCCCAAGGGTCAAGCCAGAGGGGTGGCTTAGGTGTTTTGCCCACCCGTTAGGTGATGTTGTGTGCAGGGGTCACGTGCAGTACCCTGCTTTTGCTCCCCACACCCTGTTTTTACTCCAGGCTCTTTAAAAGTGGCAGTGGGATTTTTTGGTCTCTGTATCTTTTGGGTCCAGAATTTGCCCCAACTGTGCATGCACACAATTATTTTTAGTCCCATACAATTTCTTTGTATTTTGTTGCTGGAGGAGAGATGTGTCCAGGTACAAGCATTGCA
Organism: Lipotes vexillifer; assembly: GCF_000442215.2. Classification (NCBI taxonomy): domain Eukaryota; kingdom Metazoa; phylum Chordata; class Mammalia; order Artiodactyla; family Lipotidae; genus Lipotes; species Lipotes vexillifer. Next base: position 2,653,190 of record NW_006773367.1, on the reverse strand, counting down.
GCACTGCAGCAAATGGTCCCAGGTCCCAGCAAAGGGCCCCAGGTCCCAGCCTGTCTCAATTCAGTTCAGTTTAACACTTTTTCTCAAGTACCTATGAGGCACTTAGACAAATGATATAAGACCAAGTGTCTGTCTCGAAAGTGTTTAAAATCTAATGAAGAGCGTAAGATAAATACACAAATCAATAAATGCAAGACACAGTAATAATCGACCAAGGTCTAAAAACAACGACAACAACAGTGAGTAAGGTGTTAACTTCCCCATATTCGCTTAGACTACTCTTAGCACATTCAGTTCCCAGTACAAAGTAGACATTTGATAAATGGCTTTTTGAGTGAACTAAATGACCATGTCTCTTCCCAGGCCTAAATAGTCTGCCCATGGCTTAGTCTACAATTTATTCACTCTTAATTTGCATAAGTAGACTCAGTATGTACTGCTGTGCCATAAAATCATGGACAGTTAGTGCTTTAATAATCACAAAATGCTTTATAGTCTTGGGCTCTTTTACTTAAGAATTAAATAAAAAATAATTCAAAAAGGGTCTTAAATAGAAGAGGATATTGAGGGAAACATGAATACAAATATAGTAAAGGAGGGATTAAAATCTGTATGTAGGGACAGTAAAGTTGGGGAACATGATTATTTACTGTTTACCTCCAAAACTCACATTTGTTTCTACCTGAGAAGCATGGAATAATTATTAAAAGAAGATTTTCAGAAGTACTGAGAACTGTGTATGAATCAGTCATCCAAGTTTCTCTTAGCATCCAATTCATACCACATATTGTATCTGGCACACTGACCCATTTTTCTAGGAAGCCAAAGTGGAACATTTCTGATAGTTGAAATCCTTTCATTTTGCGCACTGGAGGGTAATTCCTGCAGTTTCCAGCACCCTTCATATGCTGGCAGTATGGAGCCTACGTTGCAAAGGAAAAGCAAAAGGAGTTGAGCTGCTTGGAATGTCTTGGCAGTGGAAAAAAGGTTTTTTAAAAGTGACTTCAAGGCAATGTTATCAAAAGTTAGGAGGTTTTAAACATCTTTTAGCAATTTCTTTTTAAAAAAGGAAAAGCCCAAGACTGATTAATTTCTGTTCTGCTGAAGAATACAATAAATATGTTATGGTTCTTAATCTTACTAGGCGAAATTAATCTTGCTAATTACATGAACAAACCGTGAGTACAGACAAGGTTAGTGAAACTGATGCAGCAAAGCAATGAATGGAGAGAAATCAGGCCTTTTGGCAGAATATTACAAGATAATGCTGTAATACAGGATTTTATTATCTGCTTCCCAGTGTTTGTAAAAATAAAATTATAATTCCTTTCACTTTTCTCTATAAAGCAGCATGTACTTAATGCATTACTCTTTGACAACTAAGTGAAAGTCTAAGAAACTGACAACATAATATCACATCTTACCATATAATTTATTTGGTAATAATAAAGCATTCCTTCAGCTGCTGACCCCGTGTCCACACCTAAGGATTTACCTCTATTTTCTGTTTTACTTTGTGTTACCCCAGAAACAGACACTAAAGAAAGGATTTGCATGCAAACAGTTCATTTAGGAGGTACAGGGAGTGGTGTCCTGGAGGAAGCTCATGATGACTGGGAGAACTGACTGTGCACATCTCTCCTCAGTTCCATGTTCAGTGATGTTGCATTAGGAGCTCCGAATAGACCAAGTAGCAGTATTCACACCATGGAAATCAACAGGTGCTACACATCAGGGCTGTTTTTGTTGTTTTCTTTGTGTTTTGAGCACCAGTTTACTAGCCCAACATTAGTAGAAGAAACACAGTAGCAGAGTGAAGCAGTAAAACAGGGAAGGGACACATTATTAAGGGCACATTATTAAACCAGTTGCCCCTAAAATTAAGGTGGAACTTAATTCTGTCGAGAAGCTGTGGGAAATATAACAAGACATACTGAAAAGGTGTAACACACTGCAAACGTGTAACACTGCTGAGGGTAGAGGGAGCTAGCGTATTTATACACCACCTAAAATCAGTCATTGTAAAGGGCGGTTGATTCCCCTTGGTAGTTCTGTCTCCAGTGAGTGGGGAAGAGTAGCCTTGCCTATTTCCAGCAAAGAGATACGGCTCTGGGTAGCGGGAAAGTGGCAGGCCAGCCCTGAAGTGATAAGGCCCTGTATGGGTGTGGCACAATAGCATCTGCTACAATTTATTTGCCTATAAAATAAAAATAAAAACATCTACTGTCTCATCTCACATTGACTTAATGGAAATATTCTAATGTAAATATATATAAAATATATATGCTTTATATATAATTATATGCTTTCATAGAAACTACTTGGCATTCCTAAAAGAAAGGTAAGATATTCATTCATTGTATTATAATCATTATAAAAATAATAATGAATAATATACCCCATCAATCTAGAAAACAAGAGGAATAAAAAAATTCGTTAGCAGAAAGTCTAGTTAATTTTTCTCATAAATAGAATGTCACTGCTGGAGACTGGCAGTCTATGAAGCTGAGGTTGACAGGAAAAATAGTATACAATTTGGGGCATAGGCAAAGACATCTACTTAAAATTACCTTCTCCTCTGAACTATTCTGATTACAAACATTTCCTCTACTGGTTACCTCTCTGGTTTTGGAACATGAAAGGCCCTGGTGATGATTAAGTAGGTCATTTTAAAATAATACATGACAAAGGAAACAGTAGCAAAGATCAATAAAACTAAAAGCTCATTCTTTGAGAAGATAAACAAAATTGTTAAACCATTAGCCAGATTCATGAAGACAAAAATGGAGAAGACTGAAATCAACAGAATTAGAAATGAAAAAGGACAAATGACAACTGACACTGCAGAAATACAAAGGAACATGAGAGAGTACTACAAGCAACTATATGCCAATAAAATGGACAACCTGGAAGAAATGGACAAATTATTAGAAAATCACAAGCTTCCAAGACTGAACCAGGAAGAAATAGAAAATATAAACAGACCAATCACAAGCACTGAAATTCAAACTGTGATTAAAAATCTTCCAACAAACAAAAGCCCAGGGCCAGATGGCTTCACAGGTGAATTCTACCAACATTTAGAGAAGAGCTAACACCTATCCTTCTCAAACTCTTCCAAAATATAGCAGAGGGAGGAACACTCCCAAACTCATTCTACGAGGCCACCATCACTTTCATATCAAAACCAGACAAAGATGTCACAAAAAAAGAAAACTATAGGCCAATATCACTGATGAACTTAGATGCAAAAATCCTCAACAAAATGCTAGCAAACAGAATCCAACAGCACATTAAAAGGATGATACACCATGATCAAGTGGGGTTTATCCCAGGAATGCAAGGATTCTTCAATATACGCAAATCAATCAATGTGATACACCATATTAACAAATTGAAGGAGAAAAACCATATGATAGGGAGAGGCTTCAAAATGGCGGAAGAGTAAGACGTGGAAATCACGTTCCTCCCCACAAATACATCAGAAATTCAGATTTACATGTGGAACAACTCCTACAGAACACCTACTGAATGCTGGCAGAAGAACTCAGACCTCCGAGAAGGCAAGAAATTGCCCACATACCTGGGTAGGGCAAAAAACAAAGAAAAAACAGAGACAAAACAATAGGGACGAGACCTGCACCAGTGGGAGGGAGCTGTAAAGGAGGAAAGGTTCCCATACACTAGGAGCCCCTTCGCGGGTGGAGACTGTGGGTGGCGGAGGGGGGGGGCGCTTCAAAGCCGCGAAGGAGAGCACAGCAACAGGGGTGCGGAGGGCAAAGCGGAGAGATTCCCGCACAGAGGATCGGTGCCGACCAGCGCTCACCAGCCCGAGAGGATTGTCTGCTCACCTGCCGGGGCAGGTGGGGCTGGGAGCTGAGGCTCGAGCTTCGGAGGTCAGATCCCAGGGAGAGGACTGGGGTTGGCGGCGTGAGCACAGCCTGCAGGGGGCTAGTGCGCCACGGCTAGATGGGAGGGAGTCCGGGAAAAGGTCTGGAGCTGCCGAAGAGGCAAGAGACTTTTTCTTGCCTCTTTGTTTCCTGGTGCGCGAGGAGAGGGGATTAAGAGCACTGCTTAAAGGAGCTCCAGAGACGGGCGCGAGCCGCGGCTATCAGCAAGCACCCCAGAGATGGGAATGAGACGGTAAGGCTGCTGCTGCAGCCACCAAGAAGCCTGTGTGCAAGCACAGATCGCTATCCACACCTCCCCTCCTGGGAGCCTGTGCAGCCCGCCACTGCCAGCGTCCCGTGATCCAGGGACAACTTCCCCAGGAGAACGCACGGAGCGCCTCAGGCTGGTGTAACATCACGCCGGCCTCTGCCGCTGCAGGCTCGCCCCGCATTCGTACCCCGCCCTCCCCCCGGCCTGAGTGAGCCAGAGCCCCCGAATCAGCGGCTCCTTTAACCCCGTCTTGTCCGAGGGAAGAACAGACGCCCTCCAGCGAACTACACGCAGAGGCAGGGCCAAATCCAAAGCTGAACCCCAGGAGTTGTGTGAACAAAGTAGAGAAAGGGAAATCTCTCCCAGCAGCCTCAGGAGCAGCGGATTAAATCTCCACAGTCAACTTGAGGTAGCCTGCATCTGTGGAATAACTGAATAGACAACGAATCATCCCAAATTGAGGAGGTGGACTTTGGGAGCAAGGATATATATATATATATATATATTTTTTTTTTTTTTTCCCCATTTTCTCTTCTTGTGAGTGTGTATGTGTATGCTTCTGTGTGTGATTTTTTTCTGTATAGCTTTGCTTTTACCATTTGTCCTAGGGTTCTGTCTGTCCGTTATTGTTTTGTTTTGTTTGCTGTTGTTGTTTTAATTTAATTTTATTTATTTTTTTATACAGCAGGTTCTTATTAGTCATCAATTTTATACACATCAGTGTATGCATGTCAATCCGAATTGCCCAATTCAGCACACCAACATCCCCACCCCACCCCTGCGGCTTTCCCCCCTTGGTGTCCATACGTTTGTTCTCTACATCTGAGTCTCAATTTCTGCACTGCAAACCGGTTCATCTGTACCATTTTTCTAGTTCCACATATATGCGTCAATATACAGTATTTGGTTTTCTCTTTCTGACTTACTTCACTCTGTATTACAGTCTGTAGGTCCATCCATGTCTCAACAAATGACTCAATTTCGTTCCTTTTTATGACTAATATTCCATTGTATATGTGTACCACATCTGCTTTATCCATTCGTCTATCGATGGGCATTTAGGTTGCTTCCATGACCTGGCTATTGTAAATAGTGCTGCAGTGAACATTGGGATGCATGTGTCTTTTTGAATGATGTGTTTTCTCTGGCTATATGCCCAGCAGAGGGATTCCTGGATCATATGGTAATTTTATTTTTAGTTTTTTAAGGAACCTCCATACTGTTCTCCATAGTGGCTGTATCAATCTACATTCCCACCAACAGTGCAAGAGGGTTCCCTTTTCTCCACACCCTCTCCAGCATTTGTTGTTTGTAGATTTTCTGTTGATGCCCATTCTAACTGGTATGAGGTGATACCTCATTGTAGTTTTGATTTTCATTTCTCTAATAATTAGTGATGTTGAGCAGCTTTTCATGTGCTTCTTGGCCATCTGTATGTCTTCTTTGGAGAAATGTCTATTTAGGTCTTCTGCCCATTTTTGGATTGGGTTGTTTGTTTCTTCAATATTGAGCTGCATGAGCTGTTTATATATTTTGGAGACTAATCCTTTGTCCATTGATTCATTTGCAAATATTTTCTCCCATTCTGAGGGTTGTCTTTTCATCTTGTTTATGGTTTCCTTTGCTGTGCAAAAACTTTGAAGTGTCATTAGGTCCCATTTGTTTATTTTTGGTTTTATTTCCATTACTCTAGGAGGTGGATCAAAAAAGAGCTTGCTGTGATTTCTGTCAAAGAGTGTTCTTCCTATGTTTTCCTCTAAGAGTTTTATAGTGTCCGGTCGTCTTACATTTAGGTCTCGAATCCATTTTGAGTTTACTTTTGTGTATGGTGTTAGGGAGTGTTCTAATTTCATTTTTTACATGTAGCTGTCCAGTTTTCCCAGCACCACTTATTGAGGAGACTGTCTTTTCTCCATTATATATCCTTGCCTCCTTTGTCATAGATTAGTTGACCATAGGTGCATGGGTTTATCTCTGGGCTTTCTATCTTGTTCCATTTATCTATATTTCTATTTTTGTGCCAGTACCATACTGTCTTGATTACTGTAGCTTTGTAGTATAGTCCGAAGTCAGGGAGTCTGATTCCTCCAGCTCCGTTTTTTCCCCTCAGGATTGCTTTGGCTATTCAGGGTCTTTTGTGTCTTCATACAAAGTTTAAGATTATTTGTTCTAGTTCCGTAAAAAATGCCATTGGTAATTTGATAGGGATTGCATTGAATCTGTAGATTGCTTTGGGTAGTAGAGTCATTTTCACAATATTGATTCTTCCAATCCAAGAACATGGTATATCTCTCCATCTGTTGGTATCATCTTTAATTTCCTTCATCAGTGTCTTATAATTTTCTGCATACAGGTCTTTTGTCTCCCTAGCTAGGTTTATATCTAGGTATTTTTTTCTTTTTGTTGCAGTGGTAAATGGGAGTGTTTCCTTAATTTCTCCTTCAGATTTTTCATCATTAGTGTATAGGAATGCAAGAGATTTCTGTGCATTATTTTTGTATCCTGCAACTTTACCAAATTCATTGATTAGCTCTAGTAGTTTTCTGGTGGCATTTTTAGGATTCTCTATGTATAGTATCATGTCATCTGCAAACAGTGACAGTTTTACTTCTTGTTTTCCAGTTTGTATTCCTTTTATTTCTTTTTCTTCTCTGATTGCCATGACTAGGACTTCCAAAACTATGGTGAGTAATAGTGGTGAGAGTGGACATCCCTGTCTTGTTCCTGATCTTAGAGGAAATGCTTTTAGTTTTTCACCATTGAGAATGATGTTTGCTGTGGGTTTGTCATATATGGCCTTTATTATGTTGAGGTAGGTTCCCTCTATGCACACTTTCTGGAGAGTTTTTATCATAAATGGTGTTGAATTTTGTCAAAAGCTTTTTCTGCATCTTTTGAGATGATCATATGGTTTTTATTCTTCAATTTGTTAATATGGTATATCATATTGATTGGTTTGCATATGTTGAAGAATCCTTGCATCCCTGGGATAAAACCAACTTGATTATGGTGTATGACCCTTTCAGTGTGTTGCTGGATCCTGTTTGCTAGTATTTTGTTGAGGATTTTTGCATCTATATTCATCAGTGATATTGGTCTGCAATTTTCTTTCTTTTTTAGTATCTTTGTCTGGTTTTGGTATCCAGGTGATGGTGGCCTCAGGGAATGAGTTTTGGAGTGTTCATTCCTCTGCAAATTTTTGGAAGAGTTTGAGAAGGATTGGTGTTATCTCTTCTCTAAATGTTTGATAGAATTCACCTGTGAAGCCATCCGGTCCTGGACTTTTGTTTGTCGGAAAATTTGTCAGTTGTTATCTTCTCCTTTTTCATTTCTAATTTTATTGATTTGAGTCCTCTCCCTCTTTTTCTTGATGAGTCTGGCTAATGGTTTATCAATTTTGTTTATCTTCTCAAAGAACCAGCTTTTAGTTTTATTGATCTTTGCTATTGTATACTTTGTTTCTATTTGCTTTATTTCTGCACTGATCTTTATGATTTCTTTCCTTCTGCTAACTTTGGGTTTTGTTTGTTCTTCTTTTGCTAGTTCCCTTAGGTGTAATGTTAGATTGTTTATTTGAGAATTTTCTTGTTTTTTGAGGTAGGCTTGTGTATCTATAAACTTCCCTCTTAGAACTGCTTTTGCTGTATCCCGTAGGTTTTGTTTGTTTGTTTGTTTGTTTTGCGGTACGTGGGCCTCTCACTGCTGTGGCCTCTCCCGTTGCGGAGCACAGGCCCCGGACATGCAGGCTCAGCAGCCATGGCTCACGGGCCCAGCCGCTCCGCGGCATGTGGAATCTTCCAGGACCGGGGCACGAACCCATGTCCCCTGCATCGGCAGGCAGACTCCCAACCACTGCACCACCAGGGAAGCCTATGTATCCCATAGGTTTTGGAGCATCGTGTTTTCATTGTCATTTGTCTCTAGGTATTTTTGGATTTCCTCTTTGACTTCTTCTGTGATCTCTTGGTTATTTAGTAACGTAATGTTTAGCCTCCATGTGTTTGTGCTTTTTACGTTATTTTTCCCTGTAATTCATTTCTAATCTCATAGCGCTGTGGTCAGAAAAGATGCTTGATATGATTTCAATTTTCTTAAATGTACTGAGGTTTGATTTGTGACCCCAGATGTGATCTATCCTGGAGAAGGTTCCATGCGCACTTGAGAAGAAAGTGTAATCTGCTGTTTTTGGATGGAATGTCCTATAAATATCAATTAAATCTATCTGGTCTATTGTGTCATTTAAAGCTTTTGTTTCCTTATTTATTTTCTTTTGGATGATCTGTCCATTGGTGTAAGTGAGGTGTTAAAGTCCCCCACTATTATTGTGTTACTGTCAATTTCCTCTTTTATGGCTGTTAGCAACTGCCTTATGTAATGAGGTGCTCCTATGTTGTGTGCATATATATTTATAATTTTTATATTTTCCTCTTGGATTGATCCCTTGATCATTATGTAGTGTCCTCCTTCTCTCTTGTAACATTCTTTATTTTAAAGTCTATTTTATCTGATATGAGTATTGCTACTCCAGCTTTCTTTTGATTTCCATTTGCATGGAATATCTTTTTCTATCCCCTGACTCTCAGTCTGTATGTGTCCCTAGGTCTTAAGTGGGTCTCTTGTAGACAGCATATATATGGGTCTTGTTTTTGTATCCATTCAGCAAGCCCGTGTCTTTTGGTCGGAGCATTTAACCCATTCACGTTTAAGGTAATTATTGATATGTATGTTCCTATGACCATTTTCTTAATTGTTATGGTTTTGTTTCTGTAGGTCCTTTTCTTCTCTTGTGTTTCCCACTTAGAGAAGCTCCTTTAGCATTTGTTGTAGAGCTGGTTTGGTGGTGCTGAATTCTCTTTGCTTTTGCTTGTCTGTAAAGCTTTTGATTTCTCCATCGAATCTGAATGAGATCCTTGCTGGGTAGAGTAATCTTGGTTGTAGGTTCTATCATGCCACTCCCTTCTGGCTTGTAGAGTTTCTGCTGAGAAATCAGCTGTTAACCTTATGGGAGTTCCCCTGTATGTTATTTGTCATTTTTCCTTTGCTGCTTTCAATAATTTTTCTTTGTCTTTAATTTTTGCCAATTTGGTTACTATGTTTCTCTGCATGTTTCTCCTTGGGTTTATCCTGTATGGGACTCGCTGCACTTCCTGGACTTGGGTGGCTATTTCCTTTCCCATGTTAGGGAAGTTTTCGACTATAATCTCTTCAAATATTTTCTTGGGTCCTTTCTCTCTTCTCCTTCTGGGACCCCTATAATGCGAACGTTGATGCATTTATTGTTGTCCCAGAGGTATTTTAGGCTGTCTTCATTTTTTTTCATTCTTTTTCTTTATTCTGTTCTGCAGCAGTAAATTCCACCATTCTGTCTAACAGGTCACTTATCTGTTCTTCTGCCTTAGTTATTCTGCTATTGATTCCATCTAGTGTAGTTTTCATTTCAGTTATTGTACTATTCATCTCTGTTTGTTTGTTCTTTAATTATTCTAGGTCTTTGTTAAACATTTCTTGCATCTTCTCTATCTTTGCCTCCATTCTTTTTCCAAGGTCCTGGATCATCTTCACTATCATTATTCTGAATTCATTTTCTGGAAGGTTGCCTATCTCCACTTCATTTAGCTGTTTTTCTGGGGTTTTATCTTGTTCCTTCATCTGGCACATAGCCCTCTGCCTTTTTATCTTCTCTATCTTTCTGTGAATGTGGTTTTTGTTCCACAGGCTGCAGGATTGTAGTTCCTCTTGCTTCTGCTGTCTGCCCTCTGGTGGATGAGACTATTTAAGAGACTTGTGTAAGTTTCCTGATGGGAGGGACTGGTGGTGGGTAGAGCTGACTGTTGCTCTGGTGGGCAGAGCTCAGTGAAACTTTAATCTGCTTGACTGTTGATGGGTGGGGCTGGGTTCCCTCCCTTTTCGTTGTTTGGCCTGAGACAACCCAACACTGGAACCTACCTGGGCTCTTTGTGGGGCGAATGAAAGACTCTAGAAGGGCTCACACCAAGGAGTACTTCCCAGAACTTCTGCTGCCAATGTCTTGTCCCCATGCTGAGCCACATTCACCCCCCGCCTCTGCAGGAAGCCCTCCAACACTAGCAGGTAGGTCTGGTTCAGTCTCCCCTGGGTTCACTGCTTCTTCCCCTGGTTCCTGATGCACACACTACTTTGTGTATGTCCTTCAAGAGTGGGGTCTCTGTTTCTGCCAGTCTTGTCGAAGTCCTGCAATCAATTCCCACTAGGCTTCAAAGTCTGATTCTCTAGGAATTCCTACTCCCATTGCCGGACCCCTGGGTTGGGAAGCCTGTTGTGGGGCTCAGAAGATTCACTCCAGTGGGTGGACTTCTGTGGTATAAGTGTTCTCCAGTCTGTGAGTCACCCACCCAGCAGTTATGGGATTTGATTTTACCGTGATTGAACCCCTCCTACCGTCTCATTGTGGCTTCTCCTTTGTCTTTGGAAATGGGGTGTCTTTTTTGGTGAGTTCCAGTATCTTCCTGTTGATGATTGTTCAGCTAGTTCTGATTCTGCTGTTCCTGAAAGAGGGAGTGAGAGCACATCCTTCTACTCCAACATCTTGGTTCCTCTCCTGTTTGTTTTTTTAGTATAGTTTTCAGTGCTTGTTATCATTGGTAAATTTGTGTTTTGGTTTGGTTGTTCTTTCTTTCTTTTTTTAATTACTTAAAAATTTTTTTAAAATAATTTTTAAATTTTAATAGCTTTTATTTTTTTTTATCTTTATCTTTCTTTCTTTCTTTCTTTCTTTTCTTTTCTCCCTTTTATTCTGATCCGTGTGGATGACAGGCTCTTGGTGCTCCAGCCAGGTGGAGGGCCGTGCCTCTGAGGTGGGAGAGCCAAGTTCAGGGCATTGGTCTACTAGAGACTTCCCAGCTCCACATAATATCAAATGGCAAAAATCTCCCAGATCTCCATCTCAATGCCAAGACCCATCTCCACTCAACGACCAGCAAGCTACAGTGCTGGACACCCTATGCCAGACAACTAGCAAGACAGGAACACACTGCACCCATTAGCAGAGAGGCTGCCTGAAATCATAATAAGATCACAGACACCCCAAGACACACCACCAGACATGTACTTGCCCACCAGAAAGACAAGATCCAGCCTCATCCATCAGAACACAGGCGCGACTCCCCTCCACCAGGAAGCCTACACAACCCACTGAAGCAACCTAAGCCACTGGAGTCAGACACCAAAATAAACGGGAACTATGTACCTGCAGCCTGTGAAAAAGAGACCCCAAACACAGTAAGTTAAGCAAAATGAGAAGACAAAGAAACACACAGCAGATGAAGTGCAAGGTAAAAACCCACCAGACCTAACAAATGAAGAGGAATTAGGCAGTCTACCTGAAAAAGAATTCAGAATAATGATAGTAAAGATGATCCAAAATCTTGGAAATAGAATGGAGAAAATACAAGAAACATTTAACAAGGGCCTAGAAGAACTAAAGAGCAAACAGACAATGATGAATAACACAATAAGTGAAATTTAAAATTCTCTAGAAGGAATCAATAGCAGAATAACTGAGGCAGAAGAACGGATAAGTGACCTGGAAGATAAAAGAGTGGAAATAACTACTGCAGCAGAATAAAGAAAAAAGAATGAAAAGGATTGAGGACAGTCTCAGAGACTGCTAGGACAATATTAAACCCCAAAACATTGGAATTATAGGGCTCCCAGAAGAAGAAGAGAAAAAGAAAGGGACTGAGAAAATATATGAAGAGAATATAGTTGAAAACTTCCCTAATATGGGAAAGGAAATAGTTAATCACGTCCAGCAAGCACAGAGAGTCCCATACAGGATAAATCAAAAAGAGAAACACACCAAGACACATATTAATCAAACTATCAAAAATTAAATACAAATAAAAATATTAAAAGCAGCAAGGGAAAAGCAGCAAATTATATGCAAGGGAATCCCCATAGGGTTAACACCTGATCTTTCAGCAGAAATTTTGCAAGCCAGAAGGGAGTGGCATGACGTATTTAAAGTGATGAAAGAGAAAAACCTACAACCAACATTACTCTACCCAGCAAGGATCTCATTCAGTTTTGATGGAGAAATTTAAACCTTTACAGACAAGCAAAAGCTAAGAGAATTCAGCACCACCAAACCAGCTTTACAACAAATGCTAAAGGAACTTCTCTAGGTCGGAAATACAAGAGAAGGAGAAGACCTACAATAACAAACCCAAAACAATTAAGAAAATGGTAATAAGAACATACATATTGATACCTACCTAAATGTAAATGCATTAAATGTTCCAACCAAGACACAGACTGGCTGAATGGATAAAAAAACAAGTGCCATATATACGCTGTCTACAAGACCCACTTCAGACCTGGGGACATATACAGACTGAAAGTAAGGGGATGGAAAAAGATATTCCTTCCAAATGGAAATCAAAAGAAAGCTGGCGTAGCAATACTCATATCAGATAAAATAGACTTTAAAATAAAGACTGTTACAAGAGACAAAGAAAGTCTCTGCATAACGATCAACAGATCAATCCACGAAGAAGATATAACAATTATAAATATTTATGCACCCAACCTAGGAAAACCTCAATACATAAGGAAAATGCTAGCATCTATAAAAGGGGAAATCGACTCTCACACAATAATAGTGGGGGACTTTAACATCCTACTTACACCAATGGACAGATCATCCAGACAGAAAATTAATAAGGAAACACAAGCTTTAAATGACACAATAGACCACATAGACTTAATTGATTTTTATAGGACATTCCATCCCAAAACCACAGAATACACATTCTTCTCAAATGCTCATGAAACATTCTCCAGGATAGATCATATCTTGGGTCACAAATCAAGCCTTCATAAATTTAAGGAAGTTGAAATCGTATCAAGTATCTTTTTCGACCACAATGCTATGACACTGGATATCAATTACAGGAAAAAAATCTGTAACGAATACAAACACACTGAGGCTAAACAATACACTCCTTAATAACCAAGAGATCACTGAAGAAATCAAAGAGGAAATCAAAAAATACCTAGAAACAAATGACAATGAAAACAAGGTGACCCAAAATCTATGGGATGCAGCAAAAGCAGTTTAAAGAGGGAAGTTTATAGCAATAAAGTCCTACCTTAAGAAACAAGGAACATCTGAAACAAACAGCCTAACCTTACACCTAAAGCAATTAGAGAAAGAAGAACAAAAAACCCTCCAAAGTTAGCAGAAGGAAAGAAATCATAAAGATCATATTGGAAATAAAAAGTAATGAAGGAAACAATAGCAAATATCAATAAAACTAAAGCCTGGTTCTCTGATAAGATAAACAAAATTGATAAACCATTAGCCAGACTCATTAAGAACAAAAGGGAGAAGACTCAAACTAATAGAATTAGAAATGAAAAATGGGAAGTAACTGACACAACAGAAATACAAAGGATCATGAGAGACTACTACAAGCAACTCTATGCCAATAAAATGGACATCCTGGAAGAAATGGACAAATTCTTAGAAAGGTATAACCTTCCAACACTGAACCAGGAAGAAATAGAAAATATAAACAGACCAATCACAAACACTGAAATTGAAACTGTGATTAAAAATCTTCCAACAAGCAAAAGCCCAGGACCAGATGGCTTCACATGCAAATTCCATCAAGCATTTAGAGAAGCGCTAACACCTATCCTTCTCTGACTCTTCCAAAATATAGCAGAGGAACACTCCCAAACTCATTCTATGAGGCCCTGATACCAAAACCAGACAAAGATGTCACAAAGAAAGAAAACTACAGGCCAATATCACTGATGAACATAGATGCAAAAATCCTCAACAAAATATTAGCAAACAGAATCCAACAGCACATTAAAAGGATCATACACCATGATCAAGTGGGGTTTATCCCAGGAATGCAAGTATACGTGAATCAGTCAATATAAGCATCTATATTAACAACCTGAAGGAGCAAATCCATATGATCATCTCAATAGATGCAGAAAAAGGTTTTGACAAAATTGAACAGCCATTTATGATAAAAACCCTTCAGAAAGTAGGCATAGAGGGAACTTACCTCAACATGATAAAGGCCACATATGACAAACCCACAGCCAACATCGTCCTCAATGGTGAAAAACTGAAAGCATTTCCACTAAGATCAGGAACAAGACAAGGTTGCCCACTCTCACCACTCTCAGTCAACATAGTTTTGCAAGTTTTAGCCACACCAATCAGAGAAGAAAAGGAAATAAAAGGAATACAAATCGGAAAGGAAGAAGTAAAGCTGTCACTATTTGCAGATGACAGAATACTATACTTAGAGAATCCTAAAGATGCCACTAGAAAACTACTAGAGCTAATCAATGAATTTGGTAAAGTAGCAGGATACAAAATTAACACACAGAAATCTCTTTCATTCCTATACACTAACGATGAAAAATCAGAAAGAGAAATTAAGGGAACACTCCCATATACCACTGCAACACAAAGAATAAAATACCTAGGAATTAACCTACATAAGAAGACAAAAGACAGAAAACTATAAGACACTGATGAAAGAAATTAAAGATGATACAAACAGATGGAGAGAGATACCATGTTCTTGGATTGGAAGAATCAACATTGTGAAAATGACTATACTACCCAAAGCAATCTACAGATTCAGTGCAATCTCTAACAAATTCCCAATGGTGTTTTTCACAGAAATAGAACAAAAATTTCACAATTTGTATGGAAACACAAAAGACCCTGAATAGCCAAAGCAACCTTGAGAATGAAAAAAGGAGCTGAGGGAATCAGGCTTTCTGACTTCAGACTATACTACAAGTTACAGTAATCAAGACAATATGGTACTGGCGCAAAAACAGAAATATAGATCAATGGAACAGGATAGAAAGCCCAGAGATAAACCCACGCACATATGGTCACCTTCTTTGATAAAGGAGGCAAGAATATACAATGGAGAAAAAACCTCTTCAATAAGTGGTGCTGGGACAACTGGACAGCTACATGTGAAAGAATGAAATTAAAACACTTCCTATCGCCATACACAAAAATAAACTCAAAATGGATTAAAGACCTAAATGTAAGGCCAGACACTATAAAACTCTTACAGGAAAACGTAGGCAGAACAGTCTATGACATAAATCACAGCAAGATCCTTTTTGACCTACCTCCTAGAGAAATGAAAAGAAAAACAAAAATAAACAAATGGAACCTAATTAAACGTAAAAGCTTTTGCACAGCAAAGTAA
The DNA here is from genome assembly GCF_000442215.2 of Lipotes vexillifer. Lineage (NCBI taxonomy): Eukaryota > Metazoa > Chordata > Mammalia > Artiodactyla > Lipotidae > Lipotes > Lipotes vexillifer. The sequence continues at coordinate 2,637,789 of NW_006773367.1, read as the reverse complement.
ACCTTAGGAAAGATGAAAAGACAACCCTCAAAATGGGAGAGAATATTTGAAAACTAAGCAACTGACAAAGGATTAATCTCCAAAATATACTAGCAGCTCAAGCAGCTCAATATCAAAACAATGAACAACCCAGTCAAAAAATGGGCAGAAGACCTAAATAGACAGTTCTCCACAGAAGATACACAGATGGCCAAGAGGCACATGAATGGATGCTCAGCATCACTAATCATTAGAGAAATGCAAATCAAAACTACAATGAGGTATCACCTCACACCAGTCAGAATGGCATCTTCAAAAAATCTAGAAACAATAAATGTTGGAGAGGGTGTGGAGAAAAGGGAACCCTCTTGCACTGTTGGTGGGAATGTAAATTGATACAGCCAATATGGAGAACAGTATGGAGGTTCCTTAAAAAACTAAAAATAGGACTACCGTATGACCCAGCAATCCCACTACGGAGCATATACCCTGAGAAAACCATAATTCAAAAAGACACATGTACCCCAGTGTTCACTGTAGCACTATTTACAATAGCCAGGACATGGAAGCAACCTAGATGTCCATCGACAGATGAATGGATAAAGAAGATGTGGCACATATAGACAATGGAATATTACTCAGCCATAAAAAGAAATGAAATTGAGTTATTTCTAGTGGGGTGGATGGACCTAGAGTCTGTCATACAGAGTGAAGTAAGTCAGAAAGAGGAAAACAAATACCATATGCTAACACATATATATGGAATTAAAAAAATATGTTTCTGATGATCCTAGGGGCAGGACAGGAATAAAGACTCAAATGTAGAGAATGAGCTTGAGGACATGGGGAGGGGGAAGTGTAAGCTGGGACGAAGTGAGAGAGTAGCGTGGACATATATACAGTACCGAAAGTAAAATAGCTAGCTAGTGGGAAGCAGCCACATAGCACAGGGAGATCAGCTCAGTGCTTTGTGACCACCAGAGTGGTGTGATAGGGAGTGTGGGAGAGAGGCACAAGATGGAGGGGATATGGAGATATATGTTTATGTATAGCTGATTCACTTTGTTATAAAGCAGAAACTAACACAACATTGTAAAGCAATTATACTCCAATAAAGATGTTAAAAAATAAAATAAAATAATACATGAACCCACAAGCTTCACTGATATCCTTGCAACGATGATTTGTCAGATTACTGGATGCTAAGAAAATGGAGAGTAAAAGAAGGTTTTCCAGTAGAAGGTCAGGAAAAGTTCAGAGCCTGGAATGCTGGTTGAAGACAAGGCACATGCAGGATGGGGAAATCATAAAACAAATGGCACTCCATACCCAGATTTTCCCAGAATGTCCCTGTCTCAATTTGCCCTCCCGTTAATTGGGTAACACTGCCAGGGCCTGGCCTTTAATATTAAAGTCATTTGGTGGTAACTAACCTTGAACTACCTCTCCTACTCTTTCTGATGCCTGAAATTCTACTGTTAGAGCTTCATTTGGGGGGCTTAAAATGGAAATCCCATTGAGACCGTAAGCACCTGAACCTTAACAGTAAGTCAACTGTTTGTGCTTGGGTGTGTGAGTGAGGCAAGAAGGCAGAGGAGAGTAGAAAACTGAGAAATAGAAGATATCAGGAGGGCACAGGATCCCTGGAAGGTCTGTATGGTTTAAAAAAGATTTACAGGGCTTCCCTGGTGGCGCAGTGGTTGGGAGTCCACCTGCCGATGCAGGGGACGTGGGTTCGTGCCCCGGTCCGGGAGGGTCCCACATGCCGCGGAGCGGCTGGGCCTGTGAGCCATGGCCGCCGAGCCTGTGGTCCGCAAGCAAGAGAGGCCACAACAGTGAGAGGCCCACATACCGCAAAAAAAAAAAAAAAAAAGATTTACAGAGAGAAGATAAAAGGAAGAGCACTAGGAAAAGAAGAAACAGACCATGAACCTGCTGTAGGCGTGTGTTCCAAAAGGACTAAAAGCCAATTTGGCCATACACCACTGTTAGGTTCCCTTTGGTCTTAGATAACAGCAGCTGAGGAAGAGCTTTTATGGGGATAAAGGTTAGTAACTTAAGCACAACCTTACTATCAGGTTATTATGGAAGCAAGTCTCAAAAAATTCTGCTACCTTACAAACATTTATCAAACACTTTCTCAGGTAAACAGGCCCCAAACACTTCTTATCACCTGTTTCACAGGCTCCACAAAGTTCCAGCTTCTTAGCCTTTTAGTACGCTGACCACTACATTGCATGGAAGGCTCGCTGGAGAAAAAACAGGGCAATGTTCCAGAAGCAAGATTTTGTTACCCTTATTAGTTTGTTCATCAGAACCTTAACCAATGACTGGACACAGGACTGCTTGGGGATCAAGCGTAGATGTTATGGCAAAGTACGCAGGCTACTCGTTAGATTCTTACATCCCTTACATTTGAGGGAGGGAAGTTTAAAAAAACTAAAAACTTTTAGTTTATTTGTGCATCCTGAATACCTTTAACTTCAACATTTAGAGCTTATGTATAGTGTTTATCATGATAGTCAACAGGCCACTATTTTCATCAATAAAAACCTGTTTTCAACATTCACTACACTAATTAGAAAATCCCCAGGTGTTGGTCAAGGAGTAGCCCCTGAGTTTGACCTTTCTGGTAGAATGAAGCTCACCATCTTAGATTATAGATATTTGGTTAGAGCAGTTGATACCCCCTGACTCTGCACAAGTATTTTGTAGTCAATTGTAGACATCGTAATCTTTTGCATTTGGAGGGGGCAGGGAAGAAAAGGCGCATAAAAGACAAAAGCCACATACTTTACAATTTTGAGTAAAGCTAGCCAACTGACTGAAGTTTCCCAACCAAACACTTTTCTGTTATTTTATTAAACACATCCTATCAATTGTGATTCCTCAGGCCTTGGATTTTCTAGGAAAATAAAACTGTTCGCTGTTCCCCAACAAAGAAAAATGTTTACTCTTTTCTTATCACCACTGAAGACATGCATTTTTCTTACCTCACTCCTCCAGTAAGCCTACAAGATAAAAAGTTGAAATGATAACAGACTTCAAAGAATATATTTTAATCTTACCTCCTGCTTAGATAGCAATTGCTGGTTAACTAGCTGATTTTTATAAAATCGTCTGTAACATATCTTTCAATAACAATTTGAAATTAGTGACTATTTTTCATTGCTGTGCCTTCTTGGAGCTAAGACACCAAAACTGCAGAAATATCATGCTGAAACATGCCAGATTGGAGGCATTCTGTGTAAACAGTCTTCTAAACCTTACTAATTTGGGCAATGGTTCTATTAATGTTCTACCAATAAATAATATAAGTGGAAAAACTAAGTTAGGAATCAGAGGAGGAGGAGTCAGAGAAGGAAACACTTACCCAAATTCATGTGTAATCACAAAGTAGTACTGTTCATTAGCAGAGAAGGGCAAGGAGACTTACTGTCACCTCTCATCAACAGATCAGATTTAGGGATTACTTATAATTAGTCAATAAACTGGGCTGCAAAATCACCAATTAGTTCTTAAAATCTCCTTGAGCGTTCAGGCTCCTAAGTCTAACTAATCATATAAGTAGAATAAATACAAAGTTTAATGAAACTAAAACAAAGTGAGGGTGTCCTCAAGTTCATAAAACTTATTTGGTGGAGCAAAGAATTCATGAGCCTCAATTTGGCTGTTTTGTGGGAGCAGCTTCTTTGATAGCCACGTTAATGGACAGTTTAATAGACAGTGTAAAACAAACTGTGACTACCCCATGCCTGGCTAGCCTGTCCTTGATTTAATAGACACTGCTGGAACAAACAGTCTGGCTAAGTAAGAAGTCTTAAATAAAACTCTCAAAAATGAAGTCCACTTAATTTTGAAAATAAACTAGTCTTTAAAAAATGGAGGTAAATTAAATCTCAGCAGGAGACAGCCACATAGGCCACCAATGAATGAAGACTTGGGGACACAGTGGTGCATGATAGGGATCCCATGTGAGATTCAGTTTTCATAATTAGAGTTGGATAAATCTCTCCTCAGCCCAACCTCTGTACAAATATGATTAGTAATAATTTGGGAAATGGCACTCAGTGAAAATCTTTATGCCTCCAGAACTGTTTAAATCCTTCTATGGACCTTGATTTTTAATAATTACTTATCATAATGAGGAAGCAGGTATCACTCCTTCAAGATGGACTCAATCATATTTTCAGAAGAGGTACTCTCTGTCTTCCTCAATCACACATGGCTCAGCATTTCATCACCCAAAGCTCTAGTTGTCTCCATCCAATATTTTGTATGAGGCTTGAGTGGACTAGTGGACTTCATTTAGTGACAAGTTTCCTATACACCTTTTCCATACTCACCTTTTTCCTACCAAGAAGATGGTTGAAATATTTCTTAGTATTTATTAATCTGATGCCACAGACTAAGCCATATGATCTCAGAAGATTCTAGACTACAAATATTCTGTCAAAGCCTGTGTTGTAAAACCACAAATATAAGCATGCAGAACAGAATAATAAAAACCAGATTCCAATTTTAAGTGATATAAAATAGGATACTGTCCTAGCTCTCCTTTCTGTTAAGCTTAAATCTATATAATGATACAACTTGTCAATGTCACGGTTTTGGTTTTTTTTAAGATTCTTTTGGATGTGGACAATTTTTAAAGACTTAATTGAATTTGTTGCAATATTGCTTCTGTTTTATGTTTTGGTTTTTTGGCCGCAAGGCATGTGGAACCTTAGCTCCCCAACCAGGGATCGAACCCACACCTGCTGTGTTGGAAGGCGAAGTCTTAACCACTGGACCACCAGGGAAGTCCCAAGGTTTTTAATAGTATAATCCAGTGGTTATGATAAGAAACAATGAATTTGAAGGCAGAGTCAAGATGGTGGAGTAGGAAGACACGGAGTTCACATCTCCTCACAACTAGGGCACCAACCAGGTGCTCATGAGTGATCTTGGACACCTAAAGGGATGGGAAGAATCCCCACGTGACTGGGTAGGACTTGGAGGGAGAGGGGGAGGAGGAAAAGTGGAGGCAGGACTGGATCAACACCCCTGAGAGCCGGCGGGAGGAGGGGAGGGGTTCCCATGATCAGAGAGGCTAACACGTGGTGTGAGGATTGGTGGGGAAGGGGAGAGACCTTCGGGGGATTGGAGGATCAGAGGGGAATGCAGCAAGTGGCTCCCCGCCCACTCGGGCCCCGGCGAGCCTGCTGTGGTCCCAGGCCTGACCCTTAGCCCTCCAGGGCCCACTCTGGCCACAGGGGTCCTGAACCTAAGCCCCCATACCCTCCCCAACCCTACCCCTCCACCCCACCACCACCCACACACTCCCCACAGGACCTTTTCTGGCCATGCAGGTCTTGAGTCCATGCCACAACCCCAGGGCCTTAGCTGTCCTGAACCTAAGGCCCACCCCCCAACCAGGGCCTTTTCCAGCTGCAAGTGTCCCAGTCCTGAGACCCACGCCCATTCAAGGCCTTTTCTGGCTTTTTTTTTCTTTTCTTTCTGCTGGTGCAGTGCTATGGTTCTGTTTTGCTTTGATCTTGTTGTTGTTACATTTTTAATTTTCTTTTTTCTAATATATTTTTTATTTTACTAATTTTATTTTACTTTTTATTCCTTGTTATTGTTCTGCTCCTTTTTGTTTGTTGCCTTTTTGTTTCCTACCACACCATGTGGCTTGTGAGGTCTTGGTTCCCAGGCTGGATGTCAGGCCTGAACTCCTGTGGTGAGAGTGCCGAGTCCAAACCACCAGACTAACAGAGAACCTCAGACCCCAGGGAATATTAATTGGTGTGAGCACTCCCAGAGGTCTTCATCTTGGCACCAAGACCTGGCTCCACCCAACTACCTTCAAACTCCAGTGCTGGATGACTCAGGCCAAACAACCAGCAAGATAGGAGCACAGATCCAACCATCAAAAAAAAGAGATGACAGAAAAATATGGTGCAGACAAAGGAGCAAGATAAAAACCTACAAGACCAAATGATTGAAGAGGAAATAGGCAAAGTCTCAGAAATAGAACGGAGGCATGGATCGAGAAAACACAAAAAGTGTTTAACAAGGACATAGAGGAATTAAAGAAGAAACAAACAGTGATGAACAACACAATAACTGAAATGAAAAATACACTAGAAGGAATTATTAGCAGAATAACTGAAGCAGAATGAATAAGTGAGCTGGAAGATAGAATAGTGGAAATAACAGCTGAGGATCAGAATAAAGAAAAAAGAATGAAAAGAAATGAGGACAGTCTCAGAGACATCTGGGACAACATTAAATTCACCAACATTCGAATTATAGTGGTCCCAGAAGAAGAAAACAAAGAGAAAGGGTCTGAGAAAATACTTGAAGAGATTATAGTCAAAAACTTTCCTAACATGGGAAAGGAAATAGCCACCCAAGTCCAGGAAGTGCAAAGAGTTCCATACAAGATAAACCCAGGGAGAAACACTCCAAGACACATATTAATCAAACTATCAAAAATTAAGTTCAAAGAAAAAATATTAAAAGCATCAAGGGGAAATCAACAAATAACATGCAAGGGAACCCCCATAAGGTTACCAGGTGATATTTTCAGCAGAAACTCTGCAGGCCAGAAGGGAGTGACAGGATATATTTAAAGTGACGAAAGGGAAAAACCTACAACTTACAACCCTGGTAGATTACTCTACCCAGCAAGGATCTCATTCAGATTCAATGGAGAAATCAAAAGTGTTACAGATAAGAAAAGCTAAGAGAATTCAGCACCACTAAACCAGCTTTACAACAAATGCTAAAGGAACTTCTCTAGGTGGGAAACACAAGAGAAGAAAAAGACCCACGAAAGCAAAGCCAAAACAATTAAGAAAATGGTAATAGGAACATACATATCAATAATTACCTTGAATGTAAATGGATTAAATTCTCCAAACAAAAGACACAGACAGGATGAATGGATACAAAAACAAGACCCACATATATGCTGTCTATAGGAGATCCACTTCAGGTCTAGGGACACATAGAGACTGAAAGTAAGGGGATGGGAAAAGAGATTGCATGCAAATGGAAATCAAAAGAAAGCTGAAGTAGCAATTCTCATATCAGACAAAATAGACTTTAAAATAAAGACTGTTACAAGAGACAAAGAAAGTCTCTGCATAATGATCAACAGATCAAAGAAAAAGATATAACAATTATAAATATTTATGCACCCAACATAGGAAAACCTCAATACCTAAGGCAACTGCTAACAGCTATAAAAGGGGAAATTGACAGTAACTCAATAATAGTGGGGGACTTTAACATCCCACTTAGACCAATGGACAGATCATCCAGACAGAAAATTAATAAGGAAACACAAGCTTTAAATGACACAATAGACCAGATAGACTTAATTGATATTTATAGGACATTCCACCAGAAAGCAGCAGAATACACTTCCTTCTCAAGGTCACATGGCACATTCTCCAGGATAGATCACATCTTGGGTCACAAATCAAGCCTCAGTAAATTTAAGAAAATTGAAATCATATCAAGCATCTTTTCCGACTACAAATGCTACAAGATTAGAATACAGTTACAGGAAAAAAAACTGTAAATAACACAAATACATGGAGGCTAAACAATTCACTACTAAATAACCAAGAGATCACTGAAGAAATCAAAGAGGAAATCAAAAAATACATAGAAACAAATGACAATGAAAACACTATAACCCAACACCTATGGGATGCAGCAAAAGCAGTTCTAAGGAGGAAGTTTATAACAATTAAATCTGACCTCAAGAAACAAGAAAAATCTCAAATAAACAATCTAACCTTACTCCTAAAGCAACTAGAGAAAGAAGGAGAACAACAACAAGAAAACCGTATAGTTAGTAGAAGGAAAGAAATCATAAAGATCCGAGCAGAAATAAATGAAATAGAAACAACGAAAACAATAGTAAAGATCAATAAAAGTAAAAGTTGGTTCTTGGAGAAAATAAACATAATTGATAAACCTTTAGCCGGACTCATCAAGAAAAAAAGGGAGAAGACTCGAATCAATAAAATTAGAAATTGAAAAGGAGAAATTACAAGGGACACTGCAGAAATACAAAGGATCATAAGAGACTACTACAAGCAATTATATGCCAATAAAATGGACAGATTCTTAGAAAGGTACAACCTTCCAAGACTGAACCAGGAAGAAATAGAAAATATGAACAGACCAATCACAAGTAATAAAATTGAAACTATGATAAAAAAATCTTCAAACAAAAGTCCAGGACCAGATGGCTTCACAGTTGAATTCTATCAAACATTTAGAGAAGAGCTAACACCTATGCTTCCCAAACTCATTCTACAAGGCCTGATACCAAAACCAGACAAAGATACTACAAAAAAACAAAATTACAGACCAATATCACTGATGAATATAGATGCAAAAATCCTCAACAAAATACTAGCAAACAGAATCCAACAACACATTAAAAGAATGATACACCATGATCAAGTGGGATTTATCCCAGGGATGCAAGGATTCTTCAATATATGTAAATCAATCAATGTGATACACCATATTAACAAATTGAAAGATAAAAACCATATGATCATCTCAACAGATGCAGAAAAAGCTTTTGACAAAATTCAACACCCATTTATGATAAAAGCTCTCCAGAAAGTGAGCATACAGGGAACCTACCTCAACATAACAAAGGCCATATATGACAAACCCACAGCAAACATCATTCTCAATGGTGAAAACCTGAAAGCATTTCCTTTAAGATCAGGAACAAGCCGAGGACGTCCACTCTAGCCATCATTATTCCACATAGTTTTGGAAGTTCTAGCCATGGCAATCAGAGAAGAAAAAGAAATAAAAGGAATACAAACTGGAAAAGAAGAAGTAAAACTGCCACTGTTTGCAGATGACATGATACTGTACATAGAAAATCCTACAGATGCCACCAGAAAACTACTAGAGCTAATCAATGAATTTGGTAAAGTTGCAGGGTACAAAATTAATGTGCAGAAATCTCTTGCATTCCTATACACTAACAATGAAAGATCAGAAAGAGAAATTAAGGAAACAATCCCCATCACCATTGCAACAAAAAGAATAAAATACCTAGGAATAAACCTACCTAAGGAGGTAAAAGACTTGTACTCAGGAAACTATAAGACACTGATGAAAGAAATCAAAGATGACACAAACAGATGGAGAGATATACCATGTTCTTGGATTGGAAGAATCAATATTGTGAAAATGACTCTACTACCCAAAGCAATCTACAGATTCAATGCAATCCCTATCAAATTACCAATGGCATCTTTTACAGAGCTAGAACAAAAAAAATCTTAAAATTTGTATGAAGACACAAAAGACCCCGAATAGCCAAAGCAATCTTGAGGGAAAAAAACAGAGTTGGAGGGATCAGATTCCCTGACTTCAGACTATACTACAAGCTACAGTAATCAAGACAATATGGTACTGGCACAAAAACAGACATATAGATCAATGGAACAGGATAGAAAGCCCAGAGATAAACCCATGCATCTGTGGTCAACTAATCTATGACAAAGAAGGTAAGGGTATACAATGGAGAAAAGACAGTCTTCAATAAGTGGTACTGGGAAAACTGGACAGCTACATGTAAAAGAATGAAATTAGAACACTCCCTAACACCATACACAAAAATAAAGCCAAATTGGATTAAAGACCTAAATGTAAGACTGGACACTGTAAAACTCTTAGAGGAAAACATGGGAAGAACACTCTGACATAAGTCACAGCAAGATCTTTTTTGACCCACCTCCTAGAGTAATGGATATGAAAACAAAAGTAAACAAATGGGACCTAATGAAACCTAAAAGCTTTTGCACAGCAAAGGAAACCATAAACAAGATGAAAAGACAGCCCTCAAAATGGGAGAAAGTACTTGCAAACCAGTCAATGGACAAAGGATTAATTTCCAAAATATACAAACAGCTCATGCAGCTCAATATCAAAAAAAAAAAAAAAATCCAATCCAAAAATGGGCAGAAGACCTAAATAGACATTTCTCCAAAGAATACATACAGATGGCCAAGAGGCAGATGAAAAGATGCTCAACATCACTAATTATTAGAGAAATGTAAATCAAAACTACAATGAGGTATCAGCTTACACCCATTAGAATAAGCATTATCAGAAAATCTGCAAACAACAAATGCTGGAGAGGGTGTGGAGAAAAGGGAACCCTTTTACATTGTTGGTAGGAATGTAAATTGATACAGCCACTATGGAGAACAGTATGGAAGTTCCTTAAAAAACGAAAAATAGAATAACCATATGACCCAGCAAGCCCACTATTGGGCATATACCCAGAGAAAACCATAATTCAAAAAGACACATGCACCTCAGTGTTCATTGCAGCGCTATTTACAATAGCCAGGTCATGGAAGCAATCTAAATGCCCATCAACAGAAAAATGGATGTCCTAAATGTCCAACGACAGATGAATGGATAAAGGCAATGCGGTACATATATACAATGGAGTATTACTCAGCCATAAAAAGGAATGAAATAGGGTCATTTGTAGAGACGTGGATGGACCTACAGACTCATACAGAGTGAAGTAAGTCAGAAAGAGAAAAACAAATATTGTGTATTAATGTATACATGTGGAATCTAGAAAAATGGTACAGATGAACCGATTTGCAAGGCAGAAATAGAGACAGATGTAGAGAACAAACGTATGTACACCAAGGGGAGAAAGCAGGCATGGTGGTGGATGAATTGGAAGATTGGGATTGAGATATGGACACTAATATGTATAAAATAGAGAACTGCTGTATGAAAAATTAAATTAAATTAAATTAAAAGGAAAAGGGAATGAAGGGATAAATTGGGAGTATGGGATTAACATATACATACTACTATATACAAAATAGATAAAAAACGAGGACCTACTGTACAGCACAGGGAACTATATTCAATATCTTGTAATAACCTATAGTTGAAAAGAATATGAAAAAGAAGAGATATATATATATATATGAACCACTGTGCTATATATATACACATATATATATTTTATATATGTGTATATATATATATATATATATATATATATATCTGAATCACTGTGTTATACACCTGAAACTAACATGAAATTGTAAATCAACAATACTTTAATAAAATAAAATTAAAAATAAATAAAGGGCTTCCCTGGTGGCACAGTGGTTGAGAATCTGCCTGCCAATGCAGGGGACACGGGTTTGAGCCCTGGTCTGGGAAGATCCCACATGCCGCGGAGCAACTGGGCCCGTGAGCCACAATTACTGAGCCTGTGCGTCTGGAGCCTGTGCTCCGCAACAACAGAGGCCGCGATGCTGAGACACCCACACACCGCGATGAAGAGTGGCCCCCGCTTGCCACAACTAGAGAAAGCCCACGCACAGAAACGAAGACCCAACAGAGTCATAAATAAATAAAAATAAATAAATATTTTAAAAATTAAAAATAAATAAATAAAAACCTACATCTCCGCAGTTCTGAACCCAAGTAGAGACTCTGAATTGGTACATCATTCTTAAAGCTTTTCTCTCTCTTTTTGGGGATTTCACTCTTGAGATTACAAAATTCTTCTTTTGCAATATCAAAAATAAAACCCCAAGGTGTAGTCAATTAAGAATTTTAAGAATGCCCATGCCAATAATAAAAATTAACATGCAATAATTGAAGTTATAAAAGAGGGAAGATTCCTAAAATACTGTTGATTTTGAAAACTCAGCCACTGTGTACCAGTGCTGAAACAAATCTCAGAGACAGAGTTTTAGGTGAAGTAAAAAGAATAACTTTATTGCTTTGCCAGGCAAAGGGGACACAGCAGGTTCCTGCCTTTGAAACCTGTGTGTCCCAACCCAGAGATTAGAGTGTGTGCAGGGCCTGCACTCCTTTAATCTGGCCTCAGGTTTTCTTCTCTGGAATGAGGAATGCTAACTCTATTTGTAGGGGGTTTTGATTCTGCAAAGGACTCAAAGATATTGTTATGTGTAAGAGAAGCCATTTCTAGCCTAAGCCATTTTGTGATCTAAGCCTGTCCACACTGCTGGTCCATGAACAGGTCTCAGTAATTAATGATCTTAAGGGAACAAAAGAAGGCAGAAACAAGTAACTGTTATCAGGCAAGAGAAGTAAGAATAGCAAAGATAATATATCAGTTATAACGACTCCCAGTTTTGTTTCAATGGTAAAGATCAGCCTGATAATCAGCCTGAGATAGCACCTTTGTTTGGCTTCCTCCCTTATGTTACCTGAAAAACTGGATTCACCTCTTGGTGGGTGTTGACAAAAGACATAACCAAGCCAAAGATCAGGAGAAGGAAGGATTTATTACTTGCAGCAAGTAAGGATTGAGGCAGAGCTAGGACCCTGCCCCAAGGCTGCACTATTGTTTCTTGGCTTATCCTTCCTTGTCTCAGCATCCCCTCCTTTCCCTGACTAGTAACTGTTCAGATCTGCCCTTTGGAACTCAGGGAAGGTCATGGAGGCTGGAGTCTGTTCCCTACAAACAAGGAACGGGGGACACATGAGTCCCATGGGGTCCTGCTCAGTTTCAATTTAAAAAAATAATCTGTTTTATGTAAGAGTCATGTGCCCAGAAGGTAAAATTCAGGAAAAGGCCAAGAAAAGCAGACAACAGATTTAAAGAACATAATCATCTACACTCTTTAAAATCCATACCCCTGAGGGGTGGTTTACATGGAAATTTTGATTTGGAGCTACAGGGGAAGGTGTCTGAATGTGTTTGCACCTTGTGATCTCAGAGTCTCTAGAATGGGTTAAGGAAAAACTGGGAAGTTGATAATATTTTTAAAAGCATAGATCCCCAGAAAATATGACCAATGAAAATTCATTATATTTAGCATAGTTTTCAGGAAGCTCTTCAATATAGCTCCTGCTTACCTTTCCAGTCTCACATCTCCTTCCATCCTTCCCAGCCTTTGTTCCAAGGATGTCAACTCATTTACAGACTGCATCCTTTGTTGCTTTGTTATCTCCAAAGCTTAGCATGATGCCCGGACCATAGAAGGTACACAATAGATATTGGATTCGCCTCTTAGTGAGTGTTAAGCCAAAAGACACAACCAAACCAAAGATTGGGAGAAGGAAGGATTTATTACCGGCAGCAAGTAAAGAGAACACTGGGGATCTTTCCTAAAGCAGTGTCTCCCCGAACAGCAAAATTGGATAAGTTTTAACCTTAGGGTTACATGCATATTTATGAAGGGGTTTGGGTGGTCGACAGAATCTAATCATTAGTTGATTCAAGCCTCGAGGGTCAGAAAAGGTCAACATCATCCTCCCTTAGGTTCCAGTTGATCTGAGCACTTCAGGCTGGTCTTTACCATTGAAACAAAACTGGGAGTCTACAACTGATATATTCTCTTTGCTATTCTTACTTCTCTTGCCTGATAACAGTTATTTGTTTCTGCCTCCTTTTGCTCCCTTCATATCATTAATTACTGAGACCTGTTCATGGACCAACACTGTGGCCATGCTTAGATCACAAAATGGCTTAGGCTAAAAATGGCTTCTCTTATGTCAAGGAAGCCATGCCTGGTTCTCTTTCTCTGGGGACCCCCTACCCTATCTGTTTATACTTACTGCCCTGCTTCCATCACTCTTGACTGGTCTCCCTGTGAGCACTTCCTTAGTAAATCCCTCACACACAAATCTTCACCTCAGAGAGTAGTTTCTGGAGAAACTGACCCTTCAAGAGTGTTTACTAAGTGGGGCATATGAACGTGCATAAAAGATAGTAACAACTCTCAAGGTGTTTTCAACCAAGTTGAACTTAATTTGAAGCTGTATATGTATTTCTGATTGGAAGATAAACTTCCAATAGGTTTAGAAACAGCATAATTATCTAGACATTCTTGGTATATTGAGGATGATCCTTCTGTTTTTATAAAAGGCTGCCTGCCTTGTGCAATGGCAGTAGGTTTGACTATTTGGCCTTGCTTCACTAAGTTAAACAAGAACAAGCATTATCAAATGTTAGATTTACTGGAGCCTCTGGCTTCAAGTAACTTCATGAGTCGTTCCTGACAAGCTCACAAACATTACGGCCATAACCTTTGTGGTGGTAAGGTGGGTTTCCTTAGTTTTATCTTTAGTCAAACAACACAAGCAATGCTGGCCACACTAATTAAAACAAGTAAAGAGTTAACCTTCAAAATGACTACAGTCCAGATGGCAGCATGGAAGCCATCAGAGTCATTTAATCTTCCAGAAAATTTATCACTGCAGTAACCCAAGTCTTTCATGTGGGTTTCTGCCACAATCCTTAATGCGCACACACCAGAAGACTGGTGTTCATGGGTATGACATAGCACCATGAACATGGATTTGTACAATAAACAGGACACTTGAGGCAGAACGGCTGCCAGAAGAAGCATGCAGCCCCTGCCATCGGGCTTTGTGCAGATGGTCATGTTGGTGACAAGGATGCTCAGAGCTCTTGGTGTTACTTCACAATCACCCACTGTTCGCTCTCGCTCTTTCACCTTCTCCTGTCCTCACTCTTAGCTTCTGCCAAACGTATCCTGTCAGCTACATATTCTCCTTTCTTCTGGTTCTGCCCCAGATACTTTCCCATGCTCTGTTCAAAAAGCCTCAGTTTCCCCTCAAAAGATTTTCCTTAAGAATTATCCTCTCCCCACAAACTCCCCGCCCAAGAAATCCTAAGCTGTTTTGTACCACATTGTTGCACTGAAAGCCTGGAAAGAAGGACCTGAATGGGTTGCCTCGCTCCCTGGCATGAAGGCAGCACCCTCATGTCTTCACACTCAAACCTTGTTTTAGACACCCTGAAATCATGTTTAAGAGCTCATTCTCTATGGTCATGAAATTTTACAAACTACTACAGAGAGTTGAATTTAGATGATGCAACCACTTTATTTTCAGTACAATGTATTTTTAGCTGAAGGGGGTTTTCAGAGGAAAGTCATATCTTTTATAGGGTATCATGCTTGTCAAAAGCAATTAAATACCATATAGAATCCTCAAAGAAACGTTCAAGTGTAATCTGGATATGGTTTGGGTATCTGAATAAATATAAATTTGACCAAACCCTCTTGTATATGAAATATAGCCTAAAACATATTACTTTTGAAAAAAATTGAAGTTATTCAAATGTTTTTTTTAATTTATTTAATTTAATTTATTTATTTTTGGCTGCATTAGGTCTCTGTTGTTGTGCTCGGGCTTTCTCTACTTGCGGCGAGAGGGGGCTACTCTTCGTTGCAGTGAGCGGGCTTCTCATTGCGGTGGCTTCTCTTGTTGTGGAGCATGGACTCTAGGTGCGTGGGCTTCAGTAGTTGTGGTGCACAGTCTCAGTAGTTGTGGCTTGTGGGCTCTAGAGCGCAGGCTCAGTAATTGTGGTGCATGGGCTTCGTTGCTCCGAGGCATGTGGGATCCTCCTGGACCAGGGCTCGAACCCATGTCCCCTGCATTGGCAGGCGGATTCTTAACCACTGCACCACCAGGGAAGCCCTATTCAAATGTTTTGATTTAAAATTGCTTCCACCAGCCATTGATTTAGAAATGTCATTTGCCATATAATTCCAAATGACTTTACAGACTACAGAGCATGGAATTATTGTGTTAAAAGGAGACTTTAATGATCTTACGTAAGCCAGAAAGACTTCATTTAAAATTTATATGAAAGATGTATCAATTGTTGGCCCAAGAACCTCTTGTTTCAGACACATGTCATTTAAATGACAGGATTTAAGAGAATACATGACATTTCTAGCAACTGGACCAAGGTTATAGGAATCAAGTATTAGCTTGTTTCTATAGACAAATTATTTCAAAGCCATGGTACACATTGCTCATTCCTGTGAGACATGATCTTAGACCCATTCACGCCATCAAGTCAGCCCAAGTCAAAGTTATTAGTTCCATAGTCTATTGCTGCATAATCAACTCTCCCAAACTTACTGGCATTAAACAGAAACTATCAGACTATGCTATGGATTCTGTGGGTAAAGAATTTGGAAAGGGCACAGTAGAGCTGGCTTGTCTCCACTCTGTGATGTCTGCAGCCTCAGCTGAAAAGGCTGGAACAGCCGAGGCTGGAGGATTCACTTCCAAGATGGCTTCTTCATTCACATGCCTGGCTCCTGGGCTGGGCTGCTCCAAGCTGGCCTCACTGGGGCTCTTGACTAGGGCACCTTTATGTGACCTCTCTGTGTGCCTTGGGTTTCTCAGAGTGTGGCTGATAGGATCAAAGAGGGAACATTCCAAGAGCAAGGGTTCCAAGAGAACCAGATGGAAGCTGTCTGGCCTTTTCTGACCCAGTCTTGGAAGCTACACAGCATCACCTCTGCCATGCTCATCTTTAAAGCACTCATAAGCCCACACAGATTCAAGGGGAGGGGTTAATGAGAGGAGGGTCCAAGGATATGGTTTTGGCAAGATGGACAAAATATGAGCTTGGCTTTGAGTCCTGATTCCTCCGTTTCTAAATGGGTGACCTTGGGCAAGCTTACTTGACCTCTTTCTTTACTGCACAAACTCAGATTGTGATCAATCACAAGGTTGCTAGAATATGGACAAATCCACGTTACAGTACATTGGTGTTCATGAACAGCTGGCTGATTTTAAGCTTCTTTTTTCTTTACTACATTTACCTCCCTTCTGAGGCAGGAGAATCCTCAATCTTCCTCCTATAATTCCACCAAAATGCTCTCAAAGCCATTGTTCAGAAGGTGGAATCTCCCGGTTGCCCCTCAGTGGCTGAGGAAGGACATGGTGGAGTGCCCAGGGAAGCTGCACCTTGCAGAGGCCACCTACCCTACTACTCAATCATGCCTGAGAGCCCACCCCTGCCTTCAGGTTTGGTTAGAATTTCAAACCTCCCCTCTCATGACACCTGTAGAAGCCATTGAAAGACATTCTTTAAGCCCTCAGGACTTTCCTTTTCCTTTAAAGAAAATGAAATGGAATTCCAGATCAGAGACCCACAGGACAGAATTTTTATGAAGTGTGTGTTCCTGTTCTTTCTACTTCCTGTCCCTGCCTGATGTCAAATCAGTTGAGGCAGAGGCGTACTGAGAATGTAAAGGGCACTTTCAGCCTGGCTTTTCCTTCTGCCCAAGTTCTTTACCCAAGCACATTACTGACATCTGCTCCAGCAACCAGAGCAGTTTCATTCATCTCCAGAGCCGGTGAACACATAGAATATTCCGAATGTGAGGGGTGGTGAGGACAATATTGTATCCAATTATGATTAAAGAATGCCATACTGAGTTATTTCTTTATAGTCATTGCTACAATTCTTTAGCCACCTCACTGACCTCCCTGTTGTCCTTCTTGGTTTTCCCAGGCTCATCTCCACACAGTCCAGAGCTCTTTCTAGAACCATGTCAGGCCCCACACTTACCTACTCAGAACCCATGATGCCTTCCTATTGCACTAAGAGTAAAGTCTAAGCAACCTGCAATGTCTTACAAGGCCGAGCACAATCATCCATAAGTACTTCTGAGATCTCATTTCCCACCTTAGACAGAGCCAGCCAGGCCCGCTGTTGTCCAGGCCCTGAGCTTAGAAGGGCCCCACTCTTGGTTCAGTGCTCTGCTAATGCAGTTTTGAAGGTTTTAGTAATTTTTGAACCAGAGGCCCTGCATTTTTATTTCACACTGGGCCCTGCATATCATGTGGCATGCTCTCACTCAAGCCTCCTCCCATCTTCAAATGGGCCTGACACACTGCCACTTCTGCCTCAGGAACTGGCCAGTTGCTGCTCCTTCCCTCTTCTGAGAAAGCTCACTTGGTAAGATATTTACTTGCTGCTTCTCTCCTTCACTCGGCCCTCCCCAGCAGAGAAGCCTTCTCTGACCATCATGTCCTTGGTGTCACCCCTCCCCATACACTGAAGTATTCCTGCAAAGCACCCATCTCTGCCTGGTGTTATGCAGTATATTTACTTAAGTGCAATTGGTTCTTGCTGCCCCTGTAGAAGTTCCTCCAAGGCAGGGACATTACCTGGCTTGATCATTTCTTTGTCCTTGGGACCTAACACACTTCCTGGCACACAGATATTTCTCAGTACATTTTTGTTGAGTTAACATGTTCCTCAGTAATACCGTGAAAGTTGCCCATCTCACCAGGAGCACATTTTAATCCCCTGAACCTGGTTATGAGAAGAGTTTAGAGGACACATTTGGAGATGTGCTGCTTTGCTTTAATTGTGGTCCCCTGGCTATTCTCAGACTGCCACATATTCCCACTCATCTTAATCTCTCTGCCTTTCCCCCTCTTTCTCTTTCTCTGGTTTTCAACGACTCTAGTTCTATGCTTTGAACATTCAAGATATGGAAAAGTTGAGATGAATTTTCTAACTTTGGAGAGAGAAACAAGAAGATAAGCCTTAGGAAATCTCAAGATAATCCCCCAATTCACCCTGAACTGGACAATCTCAGCTGGAGGAAATGGCAACAGACTGTGTCCTGACTGCCAGCCCCAGGGCCCTGCCATGACCCACATGGCAGGATAGACATCAGAGCCCAGAGGTGCCTTTGAGATCAGCTAGCGCAAACTCATAACGTTTCGTGTTCTTTCTGGGTGGAATGGATGTTTCAGGTTAGAGGTTAGAAATGAAGGGCTTCCCTGGTGGCGCAGTGGTTGAGGGCCCGCCTGCCGATGCAGGGGACACGGGTTCGTGCCCCGGTCCGGGAGGATCCCGCATGCCGCGGAGCGGCTGGGCCCGTGAGCCACGGCCGCTGGGCCTGCGCGTCCGGAGCCTGTGCTCCGCAAATGGGAGAGGCCACGGCAGTGAGAGGCCCGCGTACCGCAAAAAAAAAAAAAAAAAAAAAAAAAAAAAAGAAATGAAGAGGAGAGCAGGGGAGGAGGCCATAAAAGGTATACTTGAATGATTCTGGCTCCTGAGAAGGAATTAATTTCTTGAGATTGCAAAACTAGTTATAGATCCAGTGCAAATACACATTTTCTGACTTTCTCTTTGATATTAAACGTCTTTTAATTGAAGGAACTATCACTGACATTTAAATTTCCAATACCAGTCTGGTGTTACTATCATTCTCCGCATTCATTTTCAATGAAGTTTTCTACCATTGCTCATTTCCCAGTTTTTAGTCAAGGACTGTGCTCCCTCTGCATGTGGGTATCAGTGGCCCTGCATGCCAAGAAGGCAGCAGATGGCAGGTGCCAGGTCATCAGGCTGCACACTGAAGCCTCCAGCAAGGTAAGATGTTCAAAAGTAAGAATGTGCAAAGCCTAGGTGTCCTAGAATAGGGGCGCCTTGGCAGAGTCCTGGCAACATCACATCTTTTATTTTCTTGTTCTTTTTGTACCTCAGGTGGACAGAAATGAATTAATTATAATCTTGATGTACTCTTATCATTGGCCTATGCATGCCCCTCTATGGTTTATATGTAGATCTTTTTGTTTTTAATAATTTTATCAACACCCACGAACTCACCACCTGACTCAGAAACTAGAACACTGACAACAGTGTAGATGTCCAGGTGGTCCCGCCCTTCCTGGCCCCTCACCTCCCCAAACCCCAAACCTTCGGTAGCCACACACTACCCTAAGTCTGGTGGTGTTTATTCCTTTTGCTCTTAAACAAATACCTCTTTTGAAAAGTATGACATTCCTATATGTGTTCTCAAAAGCATATGTAGTTTGGCTTTTTCTTAGCAGTGTACAAATGTATCAGATTGTAAGTAATTTGGGGGGACTTGCTCAGAAAGGGGAACTGACCTTCTGACCCTGTGCCAGGACCAAATCCTTCTGCACCAGCTTGGATGGAGAGAGTTCTCAACCAGTAGCTGGATCTGGCCCTACAATGACCTACCGAGGTGGAGAGGCCTGCAGGGCCCCTCCTCCTTGTGCAGAGGGGAGCTGACAGCACCAGAACACTCGAGCCTCTTCCTGGGTTTGCCTTTCCTCCGGTAGCCCACCTGTGCTCCAGGCAGGGCTTCCAACCACCCACTTTGTGAGGCTGCTGGATCCCCCACCTGTGCAAACACAGGGCTTCCTGTCACCACGTGGCCGGAGCTGTGCAAAGCTGCGGATGCGGAGCTTCACGTTTTTAATTTCCTAATGAGAACGATTGTAGACCTGGAAAACAGCTGTTATCCCAGGGGCCACGGCACAACATAATTCAATTGTGCTTTTATGATTTCTGTCTTGTCCTTCGCAATTTCCCACAAACCCAGAACATGTTTCGCTACTCACTTTCCATGTCACAGCGATCACAGGACTTGGCCCTTGGGGAGACTCCGCAGCACGAAATGGTTTTTACTTCATAAATCCCAAGTGGAAATAAGAGAATATTGACTGACTCACAAAATCGTGGTACAACATAAGGACACTGAGGTTGCAAGGATAGCCCAGTCCTAAGTCGGGTTCCCTACTATGTCCTCTGTCAGTGCTATGATTAACCATTATTAAAAACAAGAAGCCAATGTGTCATAGTAGAAAGAACATGGATTGGGGTTGACATATATGCACTAATATGTATAAAATGGATAACTAATAAGAACCTGCTGTATAAAAAAATAAATAAAATAAAATTGAAAAATTCAAAAAAAAAAAAAGAAAGAACATGGACTTGGACATCAGAAAAAAAATTAATTCAAATCCCACCTGTGTCATTTGCTCCTCGTGTAACCTTGAACTTCTCAGTTTCCTGCTCTCTAAGATGGAGCCAGATACCTACTCCATGGGGTGTCATGAAGGTTACCTGAGATAAGGTGTGGAGCTCACACAGCCTGTAACATAGATTACAGCCAAGGTGCTTAACAGCTGGTAGCCTTAGGCCAGGTTCCCGTTTCCTTACCCTGAGTCTGCCATAGCCCCTAACTCCCAAGCCTCACTCCCTCTCGATTCTTATCAGCCACACATCATGGTCAGATGAATCATCCCAAAGCAGCACTTGTATATATCACATTTCCTCCTCTCCCCTAACCAAACCCACAACCCTAAACAACAACAGAAACCTCTGTGCTTTCCCAATGCCTTCAAGATGTTCAAATGCCTTCAGTTGGCATTTCAGCTCGACCACTGTTTAGAATAAATATAACCCTTTGCAGTTGTCTTTTATTATTCCACATGTGAATCCTGTGTTCTAGACAAACCTGTTGCTCTCTGAACATGCCAGATGCATGTCAGGTCCATCCCTACCTCTGCTCCCACATTCATACTCTCCCCCTTGCACAGACAGCTCCTTTTCATTGGTATACATTCTATCCTTTCTTGCAGGTGCGAATAAAGTCCCCACCTCTCTACATCCCCTCCTCCCCTTCATGTTGGCTATTTAATGTGTCTCACCTTGCTTTGTCGTTAGTCGTCTGTGTATGTGGCAGCCAGCACCTGGCTCAGGTTCTACAGAAGATGTTCAGAAATGTGTGGTGATGATTGCAAATATAAAAGCACAGATTTCAAAGACATATCCAGTTAGAAAGGCCTTCTTAAATTCACCTGGAATTCAACTCATAATAATTTCCTTCCAATGTTTTCAAAATTTTTATCAATAGCCAGATTGAAATGATCAGGCTTTAATCTGTATATTGTTTTTTTGCATGTTTCCGTTTTTGTTGTTAGGGTGTGTATGTGTGTTTTTGCACAAGTGCACGCACGTTTGGGTGGTTTAGCTTCACTTCAGACCCTAGTGGGAAATAGTTATTTCATTCCCTTCTCTATGGCTGCTCTGAGCTGATAAGCTTTCATCAGACCACATTGATTGTTTAAACATCCAAAATCATACTGGAATTTAGGAAAGATAACTGAAGTAAAAATGAGCCTGACAATTGTTGACCAGTGTCTGCCCTTTAAGTTTTCTCCCAGCCTCCCCGAATGGTTTAATCTTGTAATAAAATATGCCAAGGTGAGTTGTCTTCCCAGAATTCCCTGAGAGCTGTGGGGGGGGGCAGTGGGGGGTATCTGGCTCTGTTGGCAGTAACAGGGCACTGAGGAAGGGGGTTCTGTTTAAGCTCTAAACTTTGCTGTTCAGATTCCAGGCATTCTAAGTAAGCGTTATACCTAAACCTGAACTTGGACAAAGACCAAAAGATTATGCCTTAATACCAAACCCAAAATATTTGAGGGTTCTGTCAAATTGAAGGTTGGCCAGTATCCATGTGCAATAGTGCAGCATGAAGACTATTGGATTTGAAATGATTAAACAGTGATATCTTGAGTTAGAGCGTTTTTGTTTGTTTTAGGAAGCTGTTAATTGCCATCCATTTTTCTGCCTAATGCAGGAAGAGTTTCAAGTCTGGACTCCAAGAAGGAAGACATTGATCCAACTTGGAGATTTCCAGTCTCTTCATTGTGCAGAAGATTGGTAAATGTTCTCAGGAGAACACTTCCAACAAGGAGAACACTGACACATGGGGCCTTTTCAGGTTAGACTTAAGGAAACTTGCTGTGTCACATAGCCAGCAGCTCTTGAAGTCCAATGAAGGGATTAAGACTTGCATAGCAATCCAAAGTTATAAAACTGGCCCCGAAGTTCCATTAGAGATGGCAGATCAAACACACACAGACTTAGCAAACAACGCACCCAGATGGGGCCAGTCAGAAAGCTCTGGAGATATTCAAACAAATGAAACTGATTGCATCCCGGTTACTTTTGAATGTATTTAGAGGAGATCATGCAACAGTGTTTAGGTTTGAATTAATGATAAGTCAATGGGAAGCTAGGAAAATGGAAAAAGTCAAATAGCTCAGTATCATCTCCAGGGGGGAAATATGTTATTCAAGAAAGGATAAAGCATGCATAGTGCACTGCAGAGGTCAGTTTTATATACCATTTGCATTGTTATAATTATATAAACGCTAAATATCTATCTATCCAAAATGACAATGTAACTATTTTTGGAGCATGGAGGGGTGGGTTGTAAGTGTGTATCGCTATGGTGAGGGTGGGAGAGAAGGAGAAAGAGAGTGGAATATTCACTTTCCAAACTGGAAACTCAATTAATAATGCCTAAAGATGAAATATCAGATAGAAGTATGTCATTTAAACATGTTGTGGTTGCTTTTGGGAAAAAGAAAAGAGGATGGGCAAGATTGTCCTTTTTCAAAAAACAAAACAAAACAACTAGCTATATGGATGAAGGTACAGCCGGCTTTAACAACAAGACCCCAAAATACAGAGGCTTAATTAAATAAGATAGGTATATGTGTCTTGTTTGATATGGTCCAGAGAGAAAAAATCTGGGTTGGAAGGTTGGCTTTATAACCTTCAAAATCTAGCTTTCATCTCTGGGACCAAGGCAGCCATTCTCGTTTTTGTCTTCCCAGCCAGTGGGAAGGGGGAACAGATCAGGGGAGCACATGTACATACCTTGGCAGGAGCATGCCCCAGAAGCAGCACATAGCCATTGACCCGACTGTGGGCACATGGCCTTACCAAGCTGCAGGGGAGGCTGGGAAATGCAGTGACTAGCTGTTGGCCATGTGCTCAGCTAAAACTCAGAATTCCTATTATTAAAGAAGGTGAGAACTGATGTCAGTGCTCAAGCAGCACCTCTGTCAAATAAGCTGTGTAGAATTATTTGATTTTTTTCAACCAGGTGCATGCATAACTTCCATACATATAAAAACTAAATTTAAGACCCAGTGCTTAAAGATCATCTTTTGATCAACTGAATTAGTGATTGAAAGCTAGAAACTGGGGTCCTGAAGCAGAATGCAGGCACCCCCAGAAAAGACTGTGCAGATGGTGTGCCGCCGAGAGGATTTAGGCCTGTTTGATACTATACTTTAGGTCCCTCTATTTCAGGATGCTTACAGCCCCTTTCCTGGTATGAATATATGTTACACATGCTGCAAGGATGTATGGGCACCCTTGCAAGCCTCTAATTTTCAAGTAAATTTTTCCAAAACAACAAGACTCTGAGATGGAGATTAGTGCATAGAAGGCTTATGGGGGAGCGCTCTAGGGATCAATACCTGTGGGCAAAGAGGGAAGCAGGACTGTGGTTAAGGGGGAAAGCTGGGAGTTCTGGGGTTGGGATGTACTGTCAGAGGTATTGTGGCAAGGAGGCCAGACCTTCATATCCCATTATTGATCAGTCTTGGGATGCAGATTGTCCCAGGAAATTGTAACCTTGGGGAGTAACCTTGGATGAAGGAGCCTGGGCAATTCCCAGGGCAGGGGCAGGGCAAGGACAGAGCTGAGAAGTGAGGTCGGCTTCCAGCAGAACTCCCAGCAGCTCAGGGAACAAGTCTTTTATTTCTGAAGGGGGATCTGAGCAATGCATCACCACATCTGCTGTGTATTGATCCAAGTAGCTTGTCTCTGGATCTCTGTAAAATCAATCATTTGAATTTGGATTCCACCAAATTGAATGGGAGAAATTCAATGGTGCCAATCTCATTGGGATGATAGAGAGGTTGGGAGGTGCTAGAGGATTTACATGGAGGCTGCATATGGATAGTTAGCAAGCATGCTATTTGACTTAGGTTATATTTTTACTGGAGGTTGCTTTAGGACAGCTGTTAGGGATTAAAGGGAGGGGGACCTAAAATACAGGCAAACCAGATGATATCTATGTTTATACTTTACTTTCATCTATGCCTTAGGGTGATTAGTCAACAGTTGTTGGTTAACATATAAAGAACTCTTATCAGGAATTTAGGCTCCAGAAGAGACCAAGGCAAGGACTTCAAATAATCCTATCTCCATCTGCCTCAGAGGGTTTATTAGTTACCACAGGGAGTCTTAGAAGTAGGTTTTCACTGGAGAAATGACTAGTGTTAAGGCATGTGGTTGCCTAAGATTTCCACTGGCACTTCCTCCCTTGATTTGACAAACTCAGTGGCCCAACACCTTTGGAATGATGCCCTAGGGATAGAATTCTGTCCTGTGGTTCCCCATCTATTGGAGGGTAGCCCCTGTCACCTCTGTCACCTGATCCTGATGTCAAAATTTTGTTGTGATCACATCTAATTGAATATTTCCTGCAAGAGGCTGGTCAGAGTACTTAAAAAGACAAGAGAATAGAGGAAAGAGGTTGAATGAGTATTTTTGTGCCTACCTGCTAATACGTGTTCATGGGTATGTGGCAGAATTTGATCTGAGATGTGCTTTCATTTAAACATATGTCCTGGTGGTGAGTTGGATGAGGGAGAAGACATAGATCTCTAACTGCTAGAGGCTACCAATATTTTTCAAAGGAACCTCATAACTGTGAACAGCCAAATTAGCCTAGAGGCGAAGACGGTGAATGATGCCTCATCATATTGCTGGTCAAATAATGATACCTGGGAAAAATGTGATTATCAACACATTAGTTTAGTGCAATGATTGATCATAAAAATAAGCTATCTTGCCTTAGAAATTCAGTGAATGATATACAAGAAGGTAAGCCTGAATTGACTATTCTAGATATTCATTTGCCACTTATGTGGTCTCCTCTATTGGACTTGGCCTTGGGCAGACTCAGTCTATGGCTCTAGAGTGAAGTCTTTCATGTGCCTGATGGCATGGCTGTGGAATGTCTCCTAGGTGTGAAAGGCTAGAGAATTCTAATGGGAGAACACCACAGAAAAGTAAATCCAAAGTCTTGCCTTGGTTGATGTGGTCTGGAGGAGGGACACTTGGGCAATGTCGTTAGACAAAATCATACTATCCAAATACTGAATAC
Organism: Lipotes vexillifer; assembly: GCF_000442215.2. Classification (NCBI taxonomy): domain Eukaryota; kingdom Metazoa; phylum Chordata; class Mammalia; order Artiodactyla; family Lipotidae; genus Lipotes; species Lipotes vexillifer. The sequence goes on along the minus strand of NW_006773367.1, from coordinate 2,612,179 downwards.
AAGAGTACTGAAAGGAGACAAAGAACAAAAACCACTGTGAATGTGATAGGAATCTGCAGCTCCTGGAGCTCCTTCACACAAATCCCCCACTCAGACAAGGCTCTCCTTCTCTTAAACCCCCAAGGACCTGCCCACAGATTTACATCTTGGCTCATGAATTTTTGATTGCCTTTCTCTATTCACATACCCTCCCACCCTTCAACAATCCCTCCCTCATATACGAAGATGCCTCTCCAGCTTTGTTGGCCAACGTTGATCCCTTTGTCCAAATTCCCTTAACTTTGCCTCTTGTGTATTTCCTGCTCTTTCTTCTTGAGATCCTAAGTCCCAGGAAAATTTACTAGGGAGGAACTTGTGGCCTTTGTCTTGTCTGTCCAAGGCATCTCTGTAGTACCTAGCATAGAGCTGAAAACTCACAAGGTCCCCAATTAATTCTTGTTAAGTCTAACGGGGTGTAAACTCAGAACACTTGGGGGGTAAGCAGGGAGCAGACAGGCTAAGGCAAACTGGAGAAGGCATTCAAATTCAAATTCAAATTTTTAAAGAAACTGTGTTAGAAAACAATACTGTAGTTGATTTGCATGCATGAGTTGCAATTCCAGGTCTCTAAGTCATTAGCTAGCAATTTCTGGCTACCTACGTTAGGAAAACAAATTGGCAACTGGAATAGCAGAGAAGCATTATCTGCTCCATTCTGGACTTCTCCCCTTAACCCAGGTTTGTTTCTGGGCAAAGGGACCACCCCCAGACTGTGCAAAGGCATCCCACTATAAAGGGGCCATTATGCTCAGGGAACTGGTTTCTTCAGGTTTCACCTTGACCCTGAGCCCAGCTCCTTTCCCTCTGGAGCCTACGCCAGGCTCTGCTTGGACGTGGTCTGCCATGCAGCTGTGGGCATGTGTTGGAGGGCAGGTGGGTAAAGGGTGGAAATCAGTGGACCTTTTCTCTCCATACTGTGCTGTTTGGAGGCAGAAACCCACTTGTGCTCCTTTCCTGAGGATTTGGGATGGGTATATTGGCATTTGGGAGAGTAGAGGAATCTAGGTCAAGAGCCAGTTGAGCAAGACGGTAGAAATATCCTTCTTCTGAAAGAAGGCTAAATGTGGAAACACACCCCAAAGACGTGAGGAAATGGGAGATTTATACTTGGTGAAAACAGAATGAAGATAATTGAAAGATGACTGCAAATTATTTGTCAACTTGCTCTTTTGAAGATGTTCATCTAAAAACAAGATCATGTGGAGGAGAAATGACATGTCTGACTGTTGCCAACAGCAGCCCTTTTGGGGCAGGAGGTGTGAAGGAAAATGAGCTCAGACAGAGATTTCTCTCTGAGAACAATTACTCACTGCCGTGCTGGCAAGGTCACTGAGAGTTGGAGTTTCGCTGCTGCAAAGCTGTTTACATACAAGGATACACAGGCACAAAAGGTCATGGGAGGTAAGCAAGCCTGGAGTCCTCAAAGTCAAAAGACAATAAACACACCGACTTTCAAGACTTTTAAAGAAACACAGGTGGGCCAAGCAAATTCCCACTTTGGATGCAGATTCACAACATCTTGTTACAGATGAAAATTGGACTGGGGCAGGAGTTGGCTCGAAATGAAGTAATACTAAGTTTATCACAACCGAAACAGGCAATGGAGGGTTAAGGCCTAGGATGGTACTGCAAACGTGTCTGAACTAGAATTAAAACTGAACTGGCATTGAGGAGAGGAGCAAGGTCAGGAGCAAGGTTACAGGAGACCACTAAGAACCAGAGAAAGAAAAAACTTTTTCTGAATATTCATGAGGTGTAATGAGTTGCTGCTCTGATGTAACGCAGAGAACATTTGGTGATGTGACTTGTAGTGGATTCGGGGCCTAATGTGTAGACTCCCAACTATTACCTGAGCAGGTATTCCATCAGCAAATATTTGGGTATATTTAACTGAAATGCATTTGTACCAAGTCAACTCTTACAAAATATTGTTAAAATATTCTCCCTGGAAATAACATAGTGTTTTGTCCTAAATTTGACTACTCATAGTAAGCAGTCTGAATAAATATGGTGGGACTTGGTACCCTCTGAGGCATTGTTTGCTGAGAAGAGAATGCTTTAAAACCTCCTAGGACACTCAGAAGAGGTACAGACCCCTTGGCTTCCTGGAAGCCTGGTGTCCCAGCCAAGGCATGTCCCACTTCCTCTTTTTCACTCACCATCAGGCACTAAAGTTCTTCATAAGTCACAAATGCAAATCTGATTCACCTCTTTCTTACTGAGCAATCACAGCAACTGGACTTCGAAATTCAACTTAAAGGAAAAGAGAAAAGTCTACTTTTAATCAGAGAAATACCTGAAGCTGAGTGAAAATCCCTTCGTGGGTCCTGTTGAACGTAGACTAAAAGCACTTTTGAGGTGATCATTAATTTTATGGAAGTGATATACACCAGAATCAACTTCTATCCCACTTCATAATCAATCAGGTAATCAACAACTCTGATGGAAGTGTGAGCGCTTTGCGTTCTCTCTGGTGCTCTGTGAGGTTATGGGAGAACAGAGTATCACTGTGTCTTAAGTGAATGATCAGGGCTGGTTTCAAGTAATTTCAACCACAGAACTGAAACTATCAGGTAGAGGGAAGGAAATGCAGAATGACTTAAACAGCTGCTTCATGAAAGGAAAACATCCAGTACCTGTTTCAATGTCCTCATTTGGTGGTATTTCTTAAGGATTGTGGCAAATTATGATATCTTTGAGAAAATCTTTAAATTAAAAAATTTTTACACAATATGTGTGCAACTAAAGAAAAACACTCAGAAATGCATTTTGTCTACAGTGTATTCATTTTATACATTTTTCCTGATATCATTATGAATTAATACATATATTTTTCAAAAACTTCTCTCTAATATATTTTTTAAAAACCCTAATTCTAGATTATCACACTTTGAAACAACTTTCTCTTCCTGAGCCTATTTCACATATCAGAGCAAAAGTTTTCTTGCACAAGCATCACTTCTGTTAGACAAGAAGAGAGTGAATTTATAAGTTGTATTAAGGAAACAAACTTTGAAATTTAACCACCTTATCTGTTGTTGTTAAGACTATGATATGCCATAATTGGGCTTTTAAAAGTAACATTTGCTTGTTTTCTTTAATGTATAAAACTATAAAGATGATACTAATAATGTTCTATAACCCTACCCATAGATAACCTCTGATAACACGTTTTTAAAAAATTAATTCAGGTACGTAAAGAAAAATTCAAGCAGTACAGAAAGTTGTAAAGTGAAACGTAATATTCTCCTTCCTCATACGGTCACTCTTAATCCTGTTATCGGCAGTGTCTGATAGTTCTTTCAGAAAACATTTTCTCATATATCAAATGAGCAAAAACATTTTGCTCATATACCAAATGCACTGTACATACACAAACACACTCACACATGCACATATTTAAATTTTTTTCATAGAGGGCATCACACAACTAATACCCATAGTGTCTCATCTGCCTTGTTTTCACATAATAAGATATCTTTAAATTTATTTACTTATTTATGGCTGTGTTGGGTCTTCGTTTCTGTGCGAGGGCTTTCTCTAGTTGTGGCAAGCAGGGGCCACTCTTCATCGTGGTGCGCGGGCCTCTCGCTATCGCGGCCTCTCTTGTTGCGGAACACAGGCTCCAGATGCGCAGGCTCAGTAATTGTGGCTCACGGGCCCAGTTGTTCCGCGGCACGTGGGACCCTCCCAGACCAGGGCTCGAACCCATGTCCCCTGCATTGGCAGGCAGACTCTCAACCACTGCGCCACCAGGGAAGCCCACATAATAAGATATTTTGAAGAACTTCCTATTTGTGCTAACAAACTTCTATTTGATAGCACAAATAGATCAACCTCATTCCTTTTAACAGCTGCAGAGCATCCAGTTCTGTCAGAAGCTATATATATCCAATATATTCTATGATATATTTCAGTAGCCCTTTATTAATTGGTGTTTAAGTAGTTTCCAGGGTTTTTTTTTTAATTAAAGAAAATGCTGACTGAAAATCCTTTTATAGCTTGGCTTTTAAATATATATATACGTAGATTATATTCCTAGAAGTAGAATTTTTGTAAACTAAGTTTTCTTTTTCAGCCTATTCTAACCTTTTATGTTACCTACAATCTAGAGGAAGGAAAGCTTTCTAATTTTGCTTAGGTTAGGAAGAAAAAATTTTGAAAACATTGGTGACAGTGCACTGGCCAAATGACTTGATTCATTTCAAATTCAAGTGTGGAGGTGCTTATCTTGAAGAGACGCTTAGACTGAGGTGCAAAACAATGTTCTTCTCATTCTAGAATACTACAGAGCAAGCCATCAAGTGAGTAGCATCTCCCACTCAGCAGGCTGCTCATTAAGAAATATGACCATTTAAAAATTGACACGTGATCATGTCTTTGTGGTTAAGTCACACTGTCAAAAATATTATTAGCCACACAGAACACACAAATGCTGACTGAAGGGAAGATCCACCTTGGGTCTGTCTCGGATGAGATTTATGTGAAGCTGTTAGCCCTGGACACACCTGGAATCACTAAAGAACACTTCTTTGGATAAAATAGTTCACTCCTGTATACCATCTAAGCGGTCCCTGAGCCATGTACAATTCTATAAGACCTACATGTTACAGAAACCAATTTTTAGAATCTTGCTTTCATTAAATACAGAATGTTCATTCTACTGGGAAAAACTCAACTCCTTTTGCCAGTATTAGCAGCCAGACCAAACCTTCTGTATATCAGCACGATATGACAATTCAAATTATGCCTGAGTCCCTGGGGGTGGGGAGAGTTGTGTCTTTAAAAAGAACAAAATTGCTGATGTAAGTCTGAATATAGAAGTTTCATTTTAGGGGAAAGAGAAACTTTTCTGGGTAAGGCTAGATTTGCTCCATAAATCAAGCCAGGCCAATGTCCACAAGGTCAGGCCCTTTGGTGATGTTTCTAAGGGGAGTGGACCTGGTGCCCCTGAACCTTTGCCATCCCTCTGCGTTCCCTCCCTCTGTAGCCTGGAGGTGTCAATAGGAAAGGGGCCACATGCCCACTAAAGCAATCCCACCCTGTTTGTGAGCACAAATGGGGTCCCCTAGGTGATTGTCTTTAGGACGTTTCTGGGAGTTTGAGAAAACTGACACTCCGTGAGTTCCTTTAATTTAGTTGTGAGTAGGAACAATTCTTTCACAGCTTTTCTGTACTCTTAGTAAATGAATAGTGAGAATTTGAGTGGATAAAAAGGCAGGCAAAAAATATGGTCAGTGATGTATTTCTGTCCCTGAGATATTCGCACTGAAAATTAGATATTGATTTCAAATAGCTAAAGGGAATAAAAAATGAAACAAATGGGAAATTGCAGAAATAAATGGAGATACCTACAAAGCAGAGCAGAATTGAGCTGCTTTCCTTAGACGTGCCCTTCCATTTTATAAACTAACCCTTTTTAACAAGTATTTTGAGCACCCATGCACCAGACTCTCCTAGGTATAGGTGTATAGAGATTCTGTACCACAAATAGTCCAAATAACGCTTTGAGTTTACAATGGTTTCCATCACAACCACTGGAGCACAATAGTGAGCTATGTGAATAGAGCAAATACAGGGGAAAAGACCCACCAGATATATGCTCAGAAAAAGAAATAAAGCTGGGCATTTGAAATATAATATAAATGAGTATTTATAGAATCTGGAAAAAAATTACTTCTTTGGTATGACAGTATATTTTTTTTCCAAAATCCAAGGAACATTTACAAAATTAACCATATCTCAATTAATGTTAAAAATGACTTTTAAAAATGTAGATCACATTCTCTGATCACAATGCAGTGGGTGGAGGGAAGGGGAGAATCACTTTAAAAAAATAGAGCCAAAGCCCATACAACTCTGTGAACCTCTGGATTGAAACATACCTGAAGACAATTCAACTCTAGGGTTTTTGGTTATCTCCACCAGAAACCCCCTACCCCTCTCTTTGTAAACCAAGTTTTCTGCCACTCACAACAAAAATATTCTAATACTATTATCTGGAAATTCTATACTCAGTCTAATTATAAATTAAGTGTGATGAAATAATGAAAATATTTTCAGACCAAGTTTAGCTGTCATAGGGCCTTTCTCAGGCAGTTATACCAGGATCTGAAATGTAGTGAACTGAACCCAGGAGAATGACAAAGGGAAGCTCCAGAAGGTAGCTGTGCAGCAACCTAGAAAACAATTAGTGTTAGGAAGCTAGGTGTCCAAGAAAGAGGTATCTTGGAAAAGGAGATTTCATACATTTCATAGTATTCTTTGGAGAATGGAAAAAATATTTAAGTTGCAATAAAACCTGCAATACCAGAATAAATAAGCAATTAGAAGCTCCACAAGGAGCAAGAAAAGGAAATATAAACGTAGCACGTTACTTGGATCTACAGTGAACAGTATTCACATGGTCATAGTGCCATAAGGATTTAATTGAGTTTCAGCTTTTAGAATCAAAGTATTGACACAGCACAGATGCATCTACCATTTCAGAGCAGAATATAAATAATAAATACCATCAGTCTTGACAATGTGGAAGTTGTCGAGTTTGTTCAATAGATGACAGAAAGTGGAAAGGGAAAGGGAAAGGGAAAAATGAAAGAAGAGGGAAACACTCTGAGCCTAAGATCCTTATGGTGGTAATTGACAAAAAAGAAAGAAATATGTAAGTATATTATTCAAAGTTACAAAAGCAACTGATAAAGATAAAAAGAATGACATGACTATATGGAAGATAGGAAAGAAGATGAGCTAAATACAGTGGCAGGACGTCAAGAGATGGCTTTGTAAAGGGATACTTCAAGAAATAAGGATTTATATATATTATTTAGAGGTACTGAGTAGATTTAAAGATATTGCGCATCACACAAACAACTAAAATCAGAAAATGTTAGAAGAGTAACACGGTTGCCTCGGGGAACAGGACTGAGATGGGGCTAGGGACAGATGATTTTCATTTTAAATTCTTACGATCTAATTAAATATTTAAACCATGTGTAGATTACTTTGATAAAAATAAAAGATCAATGCTGAAAAATGAAATCATACTCCACTCCACTCAGAATTAAAAGAATGCAACCAAATTACTTTCAATTTGTCAACTTTACAAAAACGTGAAAATTTCATGATTCCCAAGGTAAGCCAGGATGTAGGGAACAGATAGGAGGCATATTCAAAATAATTTAACAACCAATATAGTACAGACATCAACCTCTCAGAACCGATGCCAGCCATAAAGTACCACGTGTGCATCCAGTGCCTGCCAGCTGAATATCAGTCAAGGGGGCAGGCGTGACAGGAGGAGCTTCAAGATGGCGGAAGAATAAGACGCGGAGATCACCTTCCTCCCCACAAATACATCAGAAATACAGCTACATGTGGAACAACTCCTACAGAACACCTACTGAATGCTGGCAGAAGAGCTCAGACCTCCCCAAAGGTAAGGAACTCCCCACGTACCTGGGTAGGGCAAAAGAAAAAAGAATAAACAGAGTCAAAAGAATAGGGGCGGGACCTGCACCAGTGGGAGGGAGCTGCGAAGGAGGAAAGGTCTCCACACACTAGAGGCCCCTTCGCGGGCGGAGACTGTGGGAGGCGGAGCGGGGAGCTTCGGAGCCGCGGAGGACAGCACAGCAACGGGGGTGCGGAGGGCAAAGCGGAGAGATTCCCGCACAGAGGATCGGCGCCGACCGGCACTCACCAGCCCGAGAGGCTTGTGTGCTCACCCGCTGGGGCGGGCGGGGCTGCGACCTGAGTCTCGGACTTTGGTCAGAGCACAGGGAGAGGCCTGGGTGTGGCTGCGTGGACACAGCCTGAAGGGACTAGTGCGCTACAGCTAGCCGGGAGGGAGTCCAGGAAAAAGTCTGGAGCTGCCGAAGAGGCAAGAGACTTTTTCTTCCCTCTTTGTTTCATAGTGCGCGAGGAGAGGGGATTAAGAGCACCTCCTAAACAAGCTCCAGAGACGGACGCAAGCCATGGTTATCAGCATGGACACCAGAGAAGGGCATGAGACACTAAGGCCACTGCTGCAGCCACCAGGAAGCCTGTGTATAAGCACAGGTCACTATCCACACCTCCCCTCCCAGGAGCCTGTGCAGCCCGCCACTGCCAGGGTCCCGTGATCCAGGGACAACTTCCCTGGAAGAACACACGGCGCGCCTCAGGCTGGTGCAATGTCACACTGGCCTCTGCCGCCGCAGGCTTGCCTTGATCTCCGTACCCCTCCCTCATCCCAGCCTGAATGAGCCAAAGACCCCTAATCAGCTGCTACTTTAACCCCGTCCTGTCTGAGAGAAGAACAGACGCCCCCAGGTGACCTACACGAGAGGAAGGGCCAAATCCAAAGCTGAACCCCAGGAGCTGGGCGAACAAAGAAGAGAAAGGGAAATCTCTCCCAGCAGCCTCAGGAGCAGAGGATTGAATCCCCACAGTCAACTTGAGGTACCCTGAATCTGTGGAATACCTGAATAGACAACGAATCATCCCAAATAGAGGCGGTAGACGCTGGGAGCAATGATTTTTTTTTTTCCCCCTTTTTCTCGTTTTGTGAGAGTGTATGTGTATGCTTCTGTGTTTGATTTTGTCTGTATAGTTTTGCTTTTAACATTTGTCCCATGGTTCTATCTGTCCGTTTTTGTTTGTTTGTTTGTTTTTAGCATAGTTTTTAGAGCTTGTTATCATTGGTAGATTTGTTTTTTGGTTTGATTGCTCTCTTCTTTCTTTCTTTCCTTTTTTTTTTTTTTTTTTTTTTGTGGTACGCAGGCCTCTCACTGTTGTGGCCTCTCCTGTTGCGGAGCACAGGCTCTGGACGTGCAGTCTCAGCAGCCATGTCTCACAGGCCTAGCCACTCTGTGGCATGTGGGATCTTCCCGGACCGGGGCACAAACCCATGTCTCCTGCATTGGCAGGCGGACTCTCAACCACTGTGCCACCAGGGAAGCATTCCTTCTTTCTTTTTTTCTCCCTTTTATTCTGAGCTGAGTGGATGACAGGATCTTGGTACTCTGGCCGGTCGTCCAGCATGTGCCTCTGAGGTGGAAGATCCGGGTTCAGGATGTTGGTCCACCGGAGACCTCCCAGTTCCACGTAATATCAAACAGCAAAAATCTCCCAGAGATCTCCATCTCAACACCATGACCCAGCTCCACTCAACGACCAGCAAGTTACAGTGCTGGACACCCTATGCCAAACAACTACCAAGACAAGAGCACAACCCTACCAATTAGCAGAGAGACTGCCGAAAATCATAATAAGGTCACAAACACCCCAAAACACACCACCAGACATGGACGTGCGCACCAGAAGGACAAGATCCAGCCTCATCCACCAGAACACAGGCAGCAATCCCCTCCACCAGGAAGCCTACACAACGAACTGAACCAACCTTAGCCACTGGGGGAAGACACCAAAAACAACAGGAACGACGAACATGCAGTTTGCAAAAAGGAAACCCCAAACACAGTAAGTTAAGCAAAATGAGAAGACAGAGAAACACACAGCAGATGAAGGAGTAACGTAAAAACCCACCAGACCAAACAAATGAAGAGGAAATAGGCAGTCTACCTGAAAAAGAATTCAAAATAATGATAGTAAAGGTGACCCAAAATTGTGGAAATAGAACGGAGAATATACAAAAAACGTTTAACAAGGACCTAGAAGAACTAAAGAGCAAACAAACAATGGTGAGCAACACAATAAATGAAATTAAAAATTCTCTAGAAGGAATCAATAGCAGAATAACTGAGGCAGAAAAACGGATAAGTGACCTGGAAGATAAAATAGTGGAAATAACTACTGCAGAGCAGAATAGAGAAAAAAGAATGAAGAGAATTGAGGACAGTCTCAGAGACCTCTGGACAACATTAAATAACAACATTTGAATTATAGGGGTCCCAAAAGAAGAAGAGAAAAAAAAAAGGGACTGAGAAAATATATGAAGAGATTATAGTTGAAAACTTCCCTAATATGGGAAAGGAAATAATTAATCAAGTCCAGGAAGCACAGAGAGTCCCATACAGGATAAATCCAAGGAGAAACATGCCAAGACACATATTAATCAAACTATCAAAAATTAAATACAAAGAAAAAATATTAAAAGCAGCAAGGGAAAAACAACAAATAACATACAAGGGAATCCCCATGAGGTTAACAGCTGATCTTTCAGCAGAATCTCTGCAAGCCAGAAAGGAGTGGCAGGACATATTTAAAGTGATGAAAGGGAAAAATCTACAACTAAGATTACTCTACCCAGCAAGGATCTCATTCAGATTCAACAGAGAAATTAAAACCTTAATAGACAAGCAAAAGCTAAGAGAATCCAGCACCACCAAACCAGCTCTACAACAAATGCTAAAGGAGCTTCTCTAAGTGGGAAACACAAGAGAAGAAAAGGACCTACAGAAACAAAACCGTAACAGTTAAGAAAATGGTCATAGGAACATACATATCAATAATTACCTTAAACGTGAATGGGTTAAATGCTCCGACCAAAAGACACAGGCTTGCTGAATGGATACAAAAACGAGACCCATATATATGCTGTCTACAAGAGACCCACTTCAGACCTAGGGACACATACAGACTGAAAGTGAGGGGATGGGAGAAGATATTCCATGTAAATGGAAATAAAAAGAAAGCTGGAGTAGCAATACTCAGACAGAATAGACATTAAAATAAAGACTATTGCAAGAGACAGAAAAGGACAATACGTAATGATCAAGGGATCAATCCAAGAAGAAGATAACAATTGTAAATATTTATGCACCCAACCTAGGAAAACCTCAATACATAAGGCAAATGCTAACAGCCATAAAAGGGGAAATTGACATTAACACATTCATAGTAGGGGACTTTAACACCCCACTTTCACCAATGAACAGATCATCCAAAATGAAAATAAATCAGGAAAAAGAACGTTTCAGTGACCCATTAAACAAGAGGGACTTAATTGATATTTATAGGACATTCCACCCAAAAACAACAGAATACACTTTCTTCTCAAGTGCTCATGGAACATTCTCCAGAATAGATCATATCTTGGGTCACAAATCAAGCCTTGGTAAATTTAAGAAAATCGAAATCATATCAAGTATCTTTTCCGACCACATTTCTATGAGACTAGATATAAATTACAGGAAAAAATCTGTAAGAAATAAAAAAACACATGGAGACTAAACAACACACTACTTAATAACCAAGAGATCACTGAAGAAATCAAAGAGGATATCAAAAAATACCTAGAAACAAATGAGAATGAAAACACAATGACCCAAAACCTATGGGATGCAGCAAAAGCAGTTCTAAGAGGGAAGTTTATAGCAATACAAGCCCACCTTAAGAAGCAGGAAACATCTCGAATAAACAACCTAACCTTGCACCTCAAGCAATTAGAGAAAGAAGAACAAAAAAACCCCAGAGTTAGCAGAAGGAAAGAAATCATAAAGATCAAATCAGAAATAAATGAAAAAGAGATGAAGGAAATGACAGCAAAGATCAATAAAACTAAAAGCTGGTTCTTTGAGAAGATAAACAAAATTGATAAACCATTAGCCAGACTCATCAAGAAAAAGAGGGAGAAGACTCAAATCAATAGAATCAGAAATGAAAAAGGAGAAGTAACAACTGACACTGCAGAAATACAAAGGATCATGAGAGATTACTACAAGCAACTCTATACCAATATAATGGACAACATGGAAGAAATGGACAAATTCTTAGAAATGCACAACCTTCTGAGACTGAACCCGGAAGAAATAGAAAATATGAACAGACCAATCACAAGCACTGAAACTGAAACTGTGGTTAAAAATCTTCCAACAAACAAAAGCCCAGGACCAGATGGATTCACAGGCAAATTCTATCAAACATTTAAAGAAGAGTGAAAACCTATCCTTCTCAAACTTCCAAAATATAGCAGAGGGGGGAACACTCCTAGTTCATTCTACGAGGCCACCATCACTCTGATACCAAAACCAAAGATGTCACAAAGGAAGAAAACTACAGGCTAAAATCACTGATGAACATAGATGCAAAAATCCTCAACAAAATACTAGCAAACGGAATCCAACAGCACTTTTAAAGGATCATACACAGTGGGCCTTATCCCAGGAATGCGAGGATTCTTCAATATACGAAAATCGATCAGTGATACACCATATTAACAAACTGAAGGAGAAAAACCATATGATCATCTCAATAGATGCAGAGAAAGCTTTTGACAAAATTCAACACCCATTTATGATAAAAAAAAAACCCTCCAGAAAGTAGGCATAGAGGGAACTTAACACACTAAAGGCCGTGGGCTTCCCTGGTGGCACAGTGGTTGAGAGTCCTCCTGCCGATGCGGGGGACGTGGGTTCGTGCCCCGGTCCGGGAAGATCCCACATGCCGTGGAGCGGCTAGGCCCATGAGCCATGGCCACTGAGCCTGCGAGTCCGGAGCCTGTGCTCCACAATGGGAGAGGCCACAACAGTGAGAGGCCCACGTACTGCAAAAAATAATAAAAATAAAGGCCATACATGACAAACACACAGACAGCACCATCCTCAATGGTGAAAAACTGAAACCTTTTCCACTAAGATCGGGAACAAGACAAGGTTGCCCACTCTCACTACTATTATTCAACATAGTTTTGGAAGTGTTAGCCACAGCAGTCAGAGAAGAAAAAGAAATAAAAAGGCATCCAAATAGGAAAAGAAGAAGTAAAGCTGTCACTGCCTGCAGATGACATGATAATATACATAGAGAATCCTAAAGATGCTACCAGAAAACTATTAGAGCTAATCAATGAATTTGGTAAAGTAGCAGGATACAAAATTAATGCACAGAAATCTCTTGCCTTCCTGTACACTAATGATGAAAAATCTGAAAGTGAAATTAAGAAAACACTCCCAGGGCTTCCCTGGTGTCGCAGTGGTTGAGAGTCCGCCTGCCGATGCAGGGGACACAGGTTCGTGCCCTG